>NC_136484.1:39826147-40203647 GCF_053919585.1 Euprymna scolopes | reverse complement strand
GTTGCTGAAGGTTTAAAATTGAAAACAAAACGGGCGAATTTGGCAGAATAAAAGATTACTCCTGCTGTTATTTGTGTACATGCTAAAAATGAAACATTCATAGCTTAAAGCCGCTTAATTTTTAACCTTTTGTAACAATTTGTCGGTAGCTTAGAAAGTAACAATGCTAGAGTAACGATTAAGGCTGTAGCACTGAACGTTCTGGTTTCGAATCTATTGCATGGTACCCAAGAGAGAGGTTGTATCATCTAGTCCGATGGGATCATGCACACGTGCATAAAAATTAATAGAAATCCACGATTTAGATGAAAATTTACATATGTCCTAATGAGGGCTTTGGTGTAACGCGAAATTTAGGAATTTTAAATAAAAGTTTATTCAAAAAATAAAAATATAGCACGTGTCTGATCGTTTAACCTTCATGTTTTGAATATGTATATATATATATATATATATATATATATATATAGATATAGATATATATATTATTTTTAAAATATAATTATCCACTGACACGTGTTTCGTCGCCCACGACCCACCAGAGTGGCTGAATCTAGCGAGACTCGAAATCAGGACCCCATGATAAGAAGCCCAAACCTCCACCACAGGATCAGCTCACTCGACTACTGAATGTATCGCGTTTTTATGTAGATGTTTTTATTTGCTTTTGTTAGCGATACACATTGAACGAACTCAACCATCTATACGAAAGTGCACCCTCACCCAAATGCGAGTTGGGAATAATTTTCCCTTTGACCAAACTGGTAACCCCTAAATGGGGAGCGGCATATGTATATATATTATTTTTAAAATATAATTATCCACTGACATGTGTTTCGTCGCCCACGACCCACCAGAGTGGCTAAATAGATATATAGATATAGATAGATAGATAGAGAGAGAGAGAGAGAAAGCGTGTGTGTGTGTGTGTGTGTGTGTGTGTGTGTGTGTGATGGACATGAGCAAAGTCTCAGTAAAATATATTTAATGGTGCTGTCCTCTGAGTATTGCATCTATGATATGTTCTATAGGTGTAATTACCTAGAGCTATATAAGTAGAAAAGGGTGAGGGATTAATACTTGTGAAATTATCAAATTTCCATATTATTTTGTAAATATCAAATTAACAAAAGAATATCGTTTCCGAAACGATCGTACGTATAAACATGATTTTGTTATGTTTCCTTCTATAAAAACTTGATTGATAATTTCTCAATTATCTCTTTTAAATATATATATATTTACATGAAAGTTACCACTTATCAAGGCCCGGAAACTACTCGGGGATACGGTTTATTGTGTGTACAGTAATCAATGGGATAGTATCATAGTAATTGTTAGTTTTGGAGATTTGATAAAGTGTCTTACTTAAGGGGGCGGTTCACCAGGAATTTGTTTATGTTGGACTTGAAGACATCCAAGTTGTAGTCAGGTGGAAAACAGGACGACGAAAGAGAGTTCCACTGGCGTGCACTTCTAAGAAAGAAGCTTTGTTTATGGAATCTATGTTTTGGTTTTGGCAGAGTTTAAGAGTGGGGAAAATTTTTGACAGTGGTTTCAGCTAGACGGGTATTTATCGTGAAAGATTGGCGAGGGGGGACCAGAGATTGGAGTTCAGACGAGCACTTGCCATGGGAGTAATGATAAAACAAAAACAGGCTCGCAATGTCTCTTCTGTGGGAGAGAGGTTGCAAGGAAGAGAAAATGGCATCCCCCACTAAGGCACAAAGTCTATTTTGTACTCTGTCAAGGCAGGATAAGCTGTTTTTAGCAGCTCCTGCCCAGATGTGGCAGAAGTACTCCATTCTTGGACGTACTTGGCTTTTATATAGATAGAGAATTGTATCAGCAGTGAGATATCTTCTGGAGTGGTAGAAGGATCCTACCATTTTTCCAGCGACCTTGGCAACAAACTTGATATACATGTTCCATTTCAGGTCAGGAGAAAAGGTCAATCCCAGAAGCTTATCAAAATATAGCGTCTCCCCTAGACGAGAGCCATCCATTTTAATTGATGCTAGATGTGGATCAGAGCGTTGATGATGCAAAGATAGGAGCTTGGTCTTAGATGTATTAAAGGTAACCAGCCACATCTTCCCCCACTGTACCATGCACTCAAGATCAGAGAAGAGAGAATCAGAGAGAACTTTGTCATTTACGGCCTTAGATATGTTGCCATAGATGGTCGTGTCGGCAACATAGATGTCAACAAATGAGTTAAGTATGTGTTTTGGGAGATCATTGATGTAGATCAGGAAAAGAGTTGGGCCCAGGATTGACCCCTGAGGGACTCCAGCATTAATACTGGGGGCCTCTGATTTCTGCCCATCAACTACTACTCTTATGAGCCTATCAGATAGAAATTATTTAATAATTGAGAAAACATTTCCAGTTATACTGTAGCTGGAAATCTTGTGAAGTAGGCCCTTATGCCATATCTTATCGAAGGCATTCGATATGTCAAGAGCAATTGCCCTAGAAAGGAAGCCTTTGTCGAGAGATTCACTAATCCTATGAGATATAACCGTTAGCACATTTGCTGTAGATCTTGCAGAACGAAAACCATATTGCATGTCACTAAGAAGGTTATTTCTGCTGAGGTGGTTGACTACTTATCTATTTAATATGGATTCCAGCAACTTGCTCATGACACACAAGAGACTTATTGTTCTGTACTGAGAGGGAGATAGTTTAGCACCATAATTCTTAAATACAGGGCAAACTGATGAGGTTTTCCAGGGTGTTGGGAAGCACTTCTCCTTAAGGCAACGCTTAAACAGTTTTGTAAGTATGGGGGCAAGTTCTGGTTGAAGCTTTTTCAACACTATAATTGGAATGTCGTCAGGGCCAGTTGCTTTACTGGAATCAAGGTTCTTGATTAGCTTGGCGACCTCATGCACAGATATTTGTATGTTGCATAGCGTGTCGTCTGTTATAGGAGGAAATATGGGGAGTTGATGGCCTTCGTCGCATAGGGTAGAATTAGCTGCAAAGTTTTTGGCAAATAGTTTGGCCTTGTCTGATGCTGATGAGATGACCTCAGGTCCATTGATGATAGTTGAAAGAAGATGACCTCAGGTCCATTGATGATCAGCAGAAATAACCTTCTTAGTGACATGCAATATAGTTTTCGTTCTGCAAGATATACAGCAAATGTGCTTCTGTTCAAGATCCTGTTTGCTATTTGCCAGAACTGGTGGGAACCAAGCCGCTGCTCAGCTACTTTGGATTTAACAGACTGAGCATATAGCTCCCTTGCATTTTATTACAGTGGTTGCTGGCAGTCCTAAAAGCAGCTTTAGTCTCAGAGCATCTATTACATTGGTAGCTATGGAAAAAGTGATTTCTGTGCGCAATGGCAGCAGCACATTCTGGGGAGAACCATGGCTGGCTGGTAGGTTTTTGTTGGAAGTTTTTAGATGGTATGAACCGGTCTATGCCTACAATTAACCATTCGGTCAGGTCTGACATTATAGAAAACACATTCTTTTTAAACATGGAATGCAGAGGTAGATCAGATATAAATGTACGGAAGCTATCCCAGTCAGCCATAGAGTATCGATATACTGTATGGTGGAGAGGTACGTTTGAAGACTTATTACATTTTGTTTTTATCTTAACTGATACAACCGAGTGGTCAGAAGATCCCAGAGGAGACAGGACGGAACATGAACATAGCTCAGGGGAAGTTGTGAGAAAAAGGTCTAGAAGGCTTGCATACTGACCAGAAGTATTGGGCACACGGGTGGGTTCGTGAACAATCTTGGTGAGGTCATAGGCAATGGCAAAATCATGACAGAACCTCCCCTCATCATCTGTCTTGTTCGAGTGGGTCAGCCATTCCATATTGTGGACAGTGAAGTCACCACAAATGTGAATGCTAGCTGAAGGATGAGCTGACAGGATGTGGTCAATTTTCTCAGATATACTCTTAAAGATAGTGGCTCCGCTGTATATAGCCATCCACAAGCCAAGAATTGAACCAATAACGATCGAGTCAATAGTAAGTAGCTCTAACTACTAGGCCTCGTGGACAAATTGCTCTAGTAATGGCATTTACAATGCTTGTATACATGCATTGCCCACTATTCCCACAATAATGTATTTGCTGTTTTAAAGTAGTAACATGTAATATTACTAACAATAGTGCTCAACTCAAGAAAGGAGAGGGCGTATAAAGTCATCCACAGAGAGACTGTTTCTCTCTATCAAAGTTCCTCAGTATGGCTAGCCCATCCATCCTAAGGTCAGTATCCAACCGACAGTTAATAGCACTAATTCCCATGGAGACAGGTTCCACTAATAATGATATCTATAATGGTTTTATATACTGCCCACCCTCCCCGCAGTATTATATTTTTCTACTCATCTACATCTGTTTTATCGTCCAAGATACATTAGTATGACTGGATGTAAGGCGATTTTAAAACTAGTGTTACGTCTGCGCACAAAATGAATTTTTTTGTTGTTTATAAAAACAGCCGGCTTTATTTTGACATTCGTCGTGTGGCTGGTTGTTGCAAGGAGAGAGAATGGCAGATTTTGGCTGGTCGGTTGGAATGCAGGTCCTGTTATATGTCGTCTCGAACACCTATCTCTCTCTCTCTCTCTCTCTCTCTCTCTCTCTCTCTCTCTCTCTCTCTCTCTCTCTCTCTCTCTGGCGTATTCGTTCAAGTCTTTTGTTTTTATTATTTCTATTGACCATCATTTCGTGATTTTCAATTCAATAAAGTTTGTAATGCCTAATTTATGTTGTGAATTTTAACTTCCATTCCGTTAACAGTTCCAATGTTTTTTGTTTTAATTGTAAATAATAATAATAATAATAATAATAATAATAATAATGATAATAATAATGATAATGATGATGATAACATAATAATGATAATAATAATAATAATAATAATAATAATAATAATAGTAATAATATAGATCACAATAGGAATAAATGAAGTCGGAGCAATCTTAGTTTTCAGTTCTATAAACATTTTTTTTTCTTAAACTTGTCAAATACCGATATACACTTCAATGCATGACCTACTACTCCAATCTTTGTCATTTAAAAATTTAAAAATTTCTAATTTTATTCACAATTTCAAGTTTGAAATGGAAAGCCGCTACTATATGCCGCACATATTCATGTCTAACGAAAATTAGAAAGAAACCAAGATTTTCTTTCTTTTTTTTCGATTTTCGGATGGGTACCGTCACACAAAAGGGCTAGTTGTATTATTTATACGTCCTAATCTTACCTATTGTTCTTGCTTGCTCTGCGGAGCATACATCGCGCCAATACCCAGCATTTCTCTTTCTCATCTTCTTTGATAACACTGAAATTACTAATATATCCACTGCTCAGTTATTCTATCTCATATTTTTTTCCTCCCGCGTATCTAAAATCTGTACGAGTCATACACTTATGCAGGTGCTGAGGGTTTAATACGATTTTATAAGCTAATCAACTATTGCCGAAATATGAACATCTTCCTCTAAGGCTACTGTGGATTAAAAAGCTACCAAAGGCAAAATAAATTGCTCTTTTGTAACTGAGCACTTAAAAACTTAATACAAACCTGTTTGTGTGCAGTCCGTAGAGTTCTGTGTAGACAAAGAAAAAAGAAAAAAAAAATGACCGCCTTTTCTATTTATATGTTTGCAATATTGTCACCTAATATGCAAATGAGATGCTTCCGGTTGGATATAAAAAGCCTGATTTTTCAGAGATTGTTGATTTTGGATTTGCATGTCAGAGTTGAAAGTGTTATCAGCAGTGCGTCGTGTTCTAGAGTTAAGTTTTGACATTAGAGTGTTGAAATTTGGTGTTGAGTTTTGACATTAGAGTGTTGAGATTTGGATTTGAGTTTTGACAGCAGTGTATCAAGATTTGGAGTGGCGAGTTTTTGGCAGCAGTGTATCGAATTTAACATTTGATTGTTTTAATCAAAGCTACATAATCATTACACATTCTTAAGGCCCCTAAATCAAAATAATTCACACGTCTTTTTCCATAAGCTAACCAAGCCTAACATTATACTTCTGTTAGGATTCCTTACGACAAAGGAGTCATGAGAGGTGAAATGATTTCCTAATCGCTCGCACAATCGGGAACGACCATAAATAATAAAGGGGGACTGATTAGCAGTCCTAAAATTTACCCTTTTCTTTTGTAACTCAGGTCCCTATCTAAACTATTTGTAAATCTTGCTACTTAAAACTGATACATCTGCTTCCGTATCCACCAGAGCTCTATACGTTCTATCCTAATAGAAACAGTGGTGTGCCCATATTACCGACTATGTGTGTCGGTACTCATTGTTTCGTTGGGCGTTGTACAAACGGGTCATCGCTTATTTTCTAGATACGTCCTAACCGGATTACTTTTTTTCCCCTCTCCCGTGTTTTATATATTGACCTATTACTTTCAGTCCCGTTATTTTTCCCCCCTTTTCCCTAATTCTCGTCTTTTGAGGATCTAGCTGGACTCAAGGCTTTAACTTAAATCCGCCGTCTTGTGTGATTAACTTCTATAGACTCATCTTCATAGTCTTGACTTGATTCAAGGAGTATCTTCCACTTTATTATGGATAAAGCTTTCTGATAGACTGTCTGTAGGTCTTGCAGTTCGTCCTTCACTGCCATCTTAACCTTTCGATCTTTGAGGCACACTACAAAATATCCTAGCACTTGCTAGCTGAATACTTTATTCCATTCATTAATTCCGATATATGCGCCCTCCGCCAGCCGTACTATCCTCCGCATATATTTCTTAATTCTTTCTGTTCTACTCTGCCTGTCGTTAGCTAACTCGACTGTAAGCACATTGTGATTTGCAACAATCTTGTAATATTTTTCCAACGACTTTTTAAATTCGTCCCATGTTATCCGTACATTGGTATTAACATGTACAAGAATTGGACGACCGAGATCCTTGTGGTAAAAAAGTGATTTTACATTTATCTTCATCTGCAACACGTTCCACTAAAGTATTTCTGTATGTCGTCCAGTCATACCCTATATCTCTTATGATCGAACGGTTCTATGTGTTTTAAAAGAGTGTGTTCATCACTGGAAAAATGTTTTGTTTTAATTCTAAGGTCACACCCTGAATACGGGTACTTGCTATCGATCGTCCCGGACACCTCCCTCTGACGTATTCGCCCAAATCCTTTATTTTAATTATTTAATTATTTCCAGTAACATTTGCCCCGTGATTTTTAATTGATAAAAAAAAAATTATTCTCGTGTTTTGACTTGCCGACCATTGTATCAATGGAGTTCAAAAGGACGATTAACTCATTTTTCGTTTGGCAATCCTGACCCATTATTCAACACTATATATCAGTGGCGGCAACCGGTCCTCTGCCAAACTGAGTTATTGAAATCAGTTATGGAAGTGAAAGGTATTATATCATATACAAGTGAAATTATTCATTTTTTTAAAATATTTCTCACGATGAGACTGATAACTGAAAATATTAAAGCATAGTATAATGCTATGCAAACTCTTTCTTCACTCACAATAGTTTGGAATTGCTTGAAAACGGCACACACACACGGCATATATATATATATATATATATATATATATATATATATATATATATATATATATATATAATTATATTATTATTAAATTCAATAAAAACCCTTCAAAATTTGCTGATGAGGAGACCTTGCTTATCAAAAATCTATATATAATTATTGTACATAACTTGATGTATACCACAATAAAAAGCATTGTTTTCCGAAACGATCGTACAGATAATTGATTTTGTTGTTGTTCCTTCTTATGAAACGGATTTTTAATTTAATTATAATTTGATTTTTAAATTTTAAATTATCAATCACATTACTTAATAATAATAATATATATATATATATATATATATTTCATTACGTATGATGGCCTAGTTATGTCTGCATATTTTTCGAAACATTGGTTAGTTCCCACTAGAAGAAAAGAAATACATAAGGAAACTGGAACAGATCAAGACAAAAATACGCGAACATAAATTGCCCATTTTATGTAATAAAATATGCTTAAAGGAAAAATGCTGCATATATATATATATATATATATATATATATATATATATATATATATATATATATATACACGCATACATATTTTATTAAATTCAGGTAAACACAGTTACCATTGGTTGCAACAATAAATTTATCGTTTCAATCTAGAAAGACCTCACCAGACATTCGGAGCCTCATGTCTTCATCGAGGCCAGTGTTTTTACTAAAAGTCTGGCCTCGATGAAGAACTAAACCTTTCATTAACTGATGAGATCTTTTTAGAATTAAACGATAGATTTATTGTCACAACCAATAGTAATTTTTAAAAACTAAATTGAATCAAATAATATCTTAATCAGTTTATTGAGCCTTAACAACAACCTCGCTAAATTTAATGAGTTTTATTTTTGGCTATTCTCTCTCTCTCTCTCTCTCTCTCTCTCTCTCTCTGTATATATATATATATATATATATATATATATATATATATATATATATTAAATTGTAATTCAATGAATTTAAAAAAACTCTCATTGAAATGAAATGAAGTGGTTGAGTTTTATATCAAAGAATTTTTATTATTCTAAGCAAGACAAAGAACGCTTTAGAAAATTAATCTCCTTAACCTATAGGGTTTCGATGTCTACCATCTCATCAGAGGAGAGAAAATTGTTTAGATAGGATAACTTATAGAATATTACTGTCAGTAATATTTTGTAAGCCTACAATCTCACGTTTCCATAACAACTGATTGTAACATAAAAACTATTTTGAAGAGTATATATATATATATATATATATATATATATATATATATATATATATATATATATATATATATATATGTCAAAATAGTGGTTACATAGTCAAAATTACCTTTTGGATTTAGGTTTATTAACGACAAGCATACCATTAGACAAAACACACGCATGAAAAGCCGAACATTTCAACAAAACACTTCATAGCATCAAATGTACTTTGCTAGATATCAAATTTCCGTCCGCATATGCACAAAAACAAACAATGGATTTTTAAACGTAAGCACACATAAAACATGTCTGATCTTCGATATGAGAGACTTTACTATATGCAGTTATTTTATAGACTGAAAATAATTTTGGTTTTTTGGAACGAAACTTCCTTTGGTAAAAGCAAGCGCTTGCTCTTGACAAGATGAATGCGCATAGGTTCACTTAAAAAGACAACTTTTTCATGACATTTGATTAAAAGACTTCGTTTGGACTGACTGACTCTAGCATGCTGCGACAAAGAAGAAATACAGTACAAAAGCTGAATATTTTCAGTTTTCCACAACGGTTTTCCATTTATTCACATTAAAAAAAAATACACTTTTGACAAAGAGTGTTGCATCGCAAAATATTTATATTTAAAGTATTCACTTATAATTTCCATAGATTTATGTTGGCCATAAGGATACTTTTTATTTCTCAAACGTGAAAAAAATTATTCTTTGTGACTAAGATACACATTTTATCATTGATTTCTTATGTAGGTTTACATGAGCAGAGCTGCGTATTTTGCCATGAAAAAGAATTATACAAAAGCAATTCTCAATTGTAACGAAGCCCTCAAGATACATTCAGACAGTGTACGAGCCTTTTTGTACAGGTAAGCACTCCATTTTATGTTAGAAAAAATGTCAGGCAGGTTATCTTCTGTCTGTGGAAATTCACGTTAAAACATAACTTATTAAATTTATGTTTCTGAATTTTTGAGATGAGGATTGGTTGCTCGTATTATTTGGATCCATCGGACTAATGGTTAAGCTCCTAAAATTCGTACCATAATAGTCCGCAAGGACCCGTAGTGCAGTGGCTAGAGTACTTGGAAAAATCAATTGTAAAAAGTCATATTCTCCTGAAGGTTGAAGGTTCAATCCCCAGTGTGAGCGATCGAAAAATATATTTGCGAATTACTAAAGACCTCTATCCAGTCATGGTTGACGGAACAAGAATACGTTACCCCCGTGATGTAAATAAAGGGTTCCGCTCGAAATTCCGTCCAAATTCCTGAGTTCGACAGAAGCATTCCCGAATTCGACAAGATACACCTGAAGAAGGCCGGAGGTTACATCGACCGGAACGTTGTGAAAATCACACTCAAGATGAGAACAGTAGTCTGATGAATCCAAATAATATGAATTATTAAATTAACATTTTAAAAATGTCATTCAAATATAAACAATTTTATTGAATTAATGTTACATAAAAGTTTTCCAATATATAATTAAGAAAAACAGACATAAAACAACCGTTTAAAAAGTATATATTATTTCATATCACCCCTGTATTAAATAATTTTGTCTGTCATACTGAATGACACGGAGAAATTTGTAAAATTACGCGCTGTCGCAACTCTTGATTCAACAACCACTTTAGAAACCAAATTCAAAAAGAAATTAGTCAAGTGGATTAAAAATGGTGTACTTCCTTCGTGCATAGCCTTTGAGATTAGACGATCTACCTAAAACTATACGATCTACCTAAAGTTATACGATCTACCTAAAACTCACAAATCGGATATCCTTTTAAAGCCCATTTTATCTATAGTAGGGTCATCACAGCATCAAGTTGCAAAATGGATCTTTAATATTTTACAAGCAGTATTAGAAGATTACAGTAAATACTTTCTTAAAAAATCATTTTTATTTTGCTAACTTTATTCAAAAGTTTAAGGTTGTTTATAACTTTATATGTTCTAATGACATTAGCAACCTGTTTACTTACGTCCTATTTTAGGGATTATAGATATCTGTACAGAGTTTTTATGTCGTAGCCAGATATCATTTCATTTCTGAAAGCATATTTGTTGAGCTGATGAAATTTGCCACTATATCTGTTCAATTCAGTTTCAGCGATGTAATGTGTCGGCAAATAGAAGGTGTATCAATTGGCTCAGTTCAATATCTGCCAAGATTAAAGAAAATAGCCGTGGACAAAAAATTTCCAGGCAAACGATCTCACGAAGATTAAAGGAAGTTAGATTATTTTCAAGAAGTCCATGCTCAAGGCCTTTAATTTCTATTAAAAATAAAAAGGCCAGATTGTTATTCACCGAAAAACAATTGTTTTGGGAAGAGAAAAATGGGGAAAGGTTCATTTTAGTGATGAATCTAAATTGATTCTTTTCGGATCAGACAAAAGACCATATGTCAGAAGAAAAAATGGAGAAAGATTGTCCCCTAAGTGCGTTAAAAGTACAGTAAAATTTAAAGGGGTTGGTATAATGGTATGTGGCATTATATCTTCAAAAGGAACTGGCCCCTTTGTGAGGATTCATGGAAAAGTAAATGCCCGAATGTACAGAGAATTTATTAGAGAACATGTGGTACCTAATCTTTCTGATTCTGATATCTTTATGCCAGACAACGCACCATGCCATAAAGCAAAAATAATTTTAGAAGAGCCAAATAGATTCAATATTTGCATTATGGATTGGCCAGCTCAGAGACCCGACCTTTAGCCAATTGAAAATGTTTGGAAAATTATTGGTGATAAGATCACAGAACCCTCCCCCCTCAAATCTTGATGATTTATGGGAATGTATAAGAAAATCCTGAAATAATATCTCCTCTATAACATGTGAACGATTAGTTCTGTTTTGAAGCAAAATATTCCATAGTGTGATTGAAAACAAGGGGCTTTTCACTAAATACTGAAAGGATTCTTGTTTTTTCATTAATAATTTCTCCCGTTCCTTAACTTTTGGCTACCAGTAATTTAATTAAATTTGTTTATAACATATAAACAAATTTAATTAAATTCGTACCATAAAAAACTAATATGTATTTAAAAAAAACTAATATGTATTTAAAAAAAACAAGAAACTAATATGTATTTAAAATAAAATAAATTTTTTTTATTTATTTAACTACCATTATTAAACATTGGAAAATTCACCAAATTTTTTTCCCCTTTATCATAGATAAAGTTAGAAGCTATGTCAAAAAAAAAAGAAAAAATGATCGACCGTTCCTTAACTTTTGGACGCTACTGTATATATACTAATAGTGAGACCCGACGTTGCCCGGGATTGAATGATGATCAACGAATATTTCACACTCCTATATTTTTATTATCATCGAAATCCGTGAAATCGCCCGGGAAGGAAGCTTCACATGCGTCCATGCAGTAACTTATTCTAAAATATATGTTATTCTACATTGCACTCTAGAAGAATCTACTGTTTCTTTTATAAAATTATTTATATAAACTTCTTTCCAGTTAACGAAAAAAATAACATTAAGAAATTTACATGCGTGGTTTGAACCTACCGACCATATCATGCAAAAAAAAAAAAAAAAAAAAAACAACAAAAAAGACAAAACAAAAAA
This sequence comes from Euprymna scolopes, assembly GCF_053919585.1. Classification (NCBI taxonomy): domain Eukaryota; kingdom Metazoa; phylum Mollusca; class Cephalopoda; order Sepiida; family Sepiolidae; genus Euprymna; species Euprymna scolopes. The sequence goes on along the minus strand of NC_136484.1, from coordinate 40,191,268 downwards.
AAAACACGTAAATTTCCAAATCTTATAAAATTGTTTGTAGTTGATGAAAAAAATATTGAAAAAATTGCGAGCGTAGTTTGAACCTACAGACCAGGTCATACAAAAAAACAAAACAAAACAAAACATGCTATAAACTTCCCTTCAGTAGAATTCTCACGTCCCATTGTTCTATCATTGTTGCTAAGTGACGACATGGAAAAATGGCTTTACCGATGATAGATAAATTAAAATAAAGGTTTCGATTATCGATTATCCGGGTATTCTGAGACAAAACCTAACTAAGATCGTTCCCAGACTTATACACAGAAGTTTTATAAATTTTAAAGAAAATCTGTTCAGCCGTTTCGGAGTCTATAAGGAACGAACTTACACACAGAGACAAAGTTGCATTTATATATATACACAATTGTGTAGTAAAGTGCTTTTCTTTTGATGATTTGAAATCATTCCATTTGCGCTTTTTTCCAAGGAACTCTGCCTTTTGGATTATTTTGGACCATTTGGAATTTACCCATTGGATTGAAATTTTAAATTCGACCGTTTTGGATTTACCATTTTTGGTTTTTTACCCTTCACCGGACTATCCATTCATGTGAAATCTTTTTATCATTTTTCTTTTGCCTACTGTTCCCCTTACCTCACCCTGTTTTTTAACCAAGTAAGATCTGTGACTTACTTGTAGTTTCATTAAATACTTTTATATGCAAAATCCGATCCTGCATTTTGCTAATTCCTGCCCTCTGATGAGAAGGAGAGTATTTCTTCGAAACTCCGTGGATTAAGGACTATCCACTTATCTTGTGCTTCCTTTTTAAAAATTAAATATGTTTTAAACTCTTTTTCAAGATGTCTTTTAACATGTTTTATTAATCATTTGTTCATATTATAAGCTCTATTTCCTTTTCGGTTTTATTGAGCTTTTACATCTGGCTGAGTTTATTTTACTTGTAAATATTAACTTTTTAATATTTATAATATATTTAAGTTTACCATTTTGATTACCTTGGTAAACTTATTGTAATTTATATATATATATATATATATATATATATATATATATATATATATATATATATATATGAAAACGAAATAATTCCTGCCTCAGTTCTAGAAGAAGAAAAAGAAAGAAAAAGAGGAAATCCATACATGCATGCACATACAGAAACAAAAAAACAAAACAAACAAACAAAAAAAAAACCAAAGACTTATAAGTCAAACATAATCAATCCTCTTATATTTCTCTCTCTTATTCATATCTTACCAATTTGACTTTATATTTTTTGGCTTTTTTTGTTTTTGTTTTTGTCCTATTTTTGCCTCGGCGTAAAAATATTAAAAAAAAAAAAAATCATTATTCTCCTAATGGTTTTTTTTTGTTTTGTTTTAAATCTGGTTCTTTTCATATTTTATATTTCTTCCATTAATCCTTTCTTTTAAATAAAACTTACTTTGAAATTTTTTTATATCATAGCGTCTATGTTGTTTTCTGTTTTCCTTTTCTTTTCTTTTTTTTTTTTACAGCGTCGGTTTATTTTGAGGACAAACGGTTCAAATGTTAAACATTTATTTTCCCCCTCTTGCTTGTTTTATTATACGATGTGACTTGAATAAGTTTCCAAAGTTTTTTTATATGGTCACTTTTATTGATAATGTACACAAGAACCTCTAGTCCACTTCGAAGTGATCTTCTCCGGCTGCAATGCACTTGTTGTACCACTCCATCAATTTCTGGAAGGCCCCATGGAAGTCCTCTTGTATGAGCATGTCAATAACCCTTGTCACAGCCTCTTTCATCTCCTCAATTGTCTTATAACGACAGCCTCTGAGGTTTTCCTTGAGCTTAGGGAGAAAAAGGAGCAAGATTTAGACTCTAGGGAGGGTGGGGAACTGTCTTGATGCCCATCTTGCTGAAATAGGCTGTTGTAAGGATGAAGCACCTTTGGGGCAAACTTTGCATCTTCAGTTCCTCACAAATAATTGTATGTACAGTTCCCACTGATATCAAACTGTGCACTTATTGTCCCTATAGACACACGACAATCCTTATCCATGAAATTCTTTATTTGGCCAATCAACACTGTAATCTTCACTCCTTCCACACCTCTCATCATCCGGTACAGATTCCCTGCCTTTTTTAATCTCTTATGCCACTCAATAACTGGATTCATGTAAGGTGGTCCAAACGCAGTCTGAAGAATTCCATACGTTTCTGTGCCATTTTTTCCAAGTTTAAAACAGAATTTTATTGCATATCGTTCTTCTAAAACGTCCACACGTCCAGATTGCATTTTTGAAATTCACCAGCTGTGACAATCAGGCTTTAGTAGAGTGCAACATTATGGCGATGTGACAGAGGTTATGCCTTAGTTTGAAATATCCTTTTCATGCTTCTGTCATATTTAAGTTAGGAATACCAGTTTTTGTCAGTTCTGCATAAATAGCAGCTTTATTGATCCATCACTGCTTAGATTTGAAATACAAGGTACCTTCAAGAAGTTTTCAGATGTTTTCGTATGGGCACTTTTATTGGTTGTACACATGAAATTCTAATCCCCTTCGAAGTAATCTCCTCCGGCTGCAATGCACTTGTTGTACCGTTCCAGCAACTTCTGGAAGACTCTATGGAAGTCCTCTTGAGTGAGGGTGTCAATAACCCTCGTCACAGCCTCTTTCATCTCCTCAATTGTCTTAAAACGACAGCCTCTAAGGCTTTTCCTTGAGCTTAGGGAATAACTAAAAGTCACAGGGAGCAAGGTCTGGACTATAGGGAGGGTGAGGAAATAACTTGATGCCCATCTTAGTCAAATAGTCTGTGACATGGATGGAGTTGTTTCTCACAGATAATTGTGTGTATGGTTCCCACACTGACATCAAACATTTATTGTCCCTATAGACACACGACTGTCCTTATCCATGAAATTCTTTATTTAGCCAATTAACTCTGGTGTTCTGACTTCCTTACACCTTCTACACCTCTCATTATACATCACAGAGTTCCTGCCTTCCATTAATCTTTTATGCAACTCAAAAACTTAAGCTCACTTCATGCAAGATGGTCCAAATGCAGTCTGACGCATCCCATACGTTTCTGTGGCATTTTTTCCAGGTTTAAATCAGAGTTTTATCGCATATCGTTCTTCTAAAATATCCACATGTCCAGAGTGCATTTTTGAAGTTCGCCAGCTGTAACAATCAGACTGTAGTAGGGTGTATTCCAATTCCTGCTGTAGCTGTTCATTCAAAACTAGCAATAACATACCGAATTTTCAAGCGTCTATGACAATTTTAAATGCCTGTTCAAAAAAGTCTGGAAAGTTATTGAAGGCTCCTCATATATATAACCCCTAGACAAAACATAATTTTATTGTGTTCTTCTTTTGGTGTGGTCTAAATCTTATAGATCCCAACAGAGATATTGGATCTGTAAAAACATATATATATATATATATATATATATATATATATATATATATATATATTTGTGTGTGTGTGTATGTGTGTGTGTGTGTGTGAATCCCCATATCCCCTTTAAGATTGTTAAAATTATGTTTTATTAAAATTATATATATATATATATATATATATATATATATATATATATATATATATATATTAAAATATATGTACATAGTAATTTATGAAAATATATATGCTAATTGAGCTATACAGAATTTTCTTCACTTCAACCTTGCAGGGATTTGTCAGGCTCTTGCATGGGACTATACAAGTGGTGCTAAATTTACTAGTTAACCAATCAGATTCTTTGTCATTCCCGTTTCCATTTTCCACAGTCAATAGTCATGCGCTCATCAGACAAAGGTTCGCTTGACCTGTAGTTCACCTCTTTCTTTGTTTTCATTTTGTAAGAAATTGACCTTCTTTCTTTGTGTAGTAAAAAGCTTAGTGTTAGGAAGTGACCTTAGTTCTTTGTGTATTAAAAGTGACTTAATTCTTACCTGGATGTACTTAGATATGTCCACTTATATTTTTGTTAATATCAGTTTTGTAATGTATGTATGTATGTATTATTATTATTATTATTATTATTATTATTGGCTCACAAGCAGCTTTCACACAGGTCTTCAGATATCTGAAAACAGTCTGTGGTGTTCCCTGGAAGCTAAGTGACAACAAGTCTTCCCAGGTTTCCAGTACTCTCCACCTCTTTCGATAACATTTGCAAATAAATTTGCATTATCGCAACAGCTGCTTGCCATTTATTTCTCATTGGCAGAAGCTATTGATCTTTGCTGGAATTTGAGCGGCAATAAGCCTCCCCAAAGTCTCAGTTCTCTTTGCACTTATTTGGCTGACGTCTGGTCACATCATCGGTATTTCCTTCCTCCTTGACTCTACTTGGCTACTTGGTCTCGGTCTTTTTTTTTGGGGGGGGACAGTGGTGTGGCAATAGGGGTAGGGTTGGGTTAAAGAACTTATAGATATGTGGTTTCAGTGTTCTTGGTTCCATGTAGTTTTTCACGTTTTGCCTTGGCAGCAGTTTTTCTGGCCCGCGCTTGTTGCTCCTGTCTGTTAGTTTCCACATTCAAGGGGTTTTCTTAATATTTTAGCTGTTTTCATGATTATTGTTCGTTGTATTTTTCCAGTCATTCCTTTGATTCCAATTTCTCCTATTCTTTTTTCAAAGTTTTCAGGATTGTTCCTAGTTCTCCTACTATTATAGGTATTATTTTGATTTTCTTCATCTTCCATATCCCTTTCAGCTCTCTGGCTAGCTCTATGTATTTGCTCCGTTTCTCCTTTTCTTTGATATTCACCTTGTGGTCAGCTGGAACAGCAAAGTCTACGATTTGACAGGATTTTTCTTTCTTGTTAATTATTACGACATTTGGTCTTCTTTCTAGGATAGGTTTATCAGTTTGTATGTCCATGTCCCATAGGACTTTGTGATTCTCGTTTTCAAGTACTGTTGACGGCTTCTGTTTGTACCACTTGTCTGTGTGTTCGAGATGCAGTTGTTTGCATAATTCCCAGTGTATTACCCTTCCTTGGTCGTGTCTGTTCTTGTATTCCTTTTGGGCCAGTTTGCTGCATTCACTTATTATATGGTTTATTGTCTCGTCTCTTTGCCCACAGAGTCTGCATTTCTTGTTTTATTGTGTTTTGTCGATCTTTGCTTTGATGTAGTTGGTTCTTATTGAGTTGTTTTGTGCTGCAGTTATTAGGGATTCAGTTTCTCGGCTTATGGGTCCTTTTTGCATCCATGTCCAAGTGTTTTCGTTATTTTCCTCTTTTGTTATCCTTATGAATCTTCCATATAGTTGCTTCTCTTCTCACTTTCCTTTTCTTGTCTCATCCTTTGTCTTTCTGTTTTCTGTTTTATTGATTTTTTTTCTGTGTTTTTCGCTGCTATGATAATTCTTTCAATGTTTTGCATTAAATATTTTTCTAGTTCTTTTTCGGTGTCATTCACACATTCTTCTATATTAATCAGTCCCCTCCCACCGTCTTTCCATTTTACGTAGAGTCGGTCAACATCGTCCTTCGAATCTAGTGCATTGTGCATGGTCATGAGTTTCCTGGTCTTCTGATCGAGGTGTCTCAGTTCTTCTTTAGTCCACCCTATGAACGGTCCAGAGTATCTTACTAGTGATACTGCCCATGTATTTATGCCTTTTATTATGTTTCTGCTATATAATTTGGTTTTGAGAAGTTTTCTTGTTCTCCTGAGGTATTCCTTTTTAATTCTCTCTTTCATTTCTATTGCTTTGATGGTGTCTGCTTACAGTACTCCTAGGTATTTATAGGCATCTTGTTGCCTTAGTGCCCTCATCTCCGTTTGGCTGGGTGGTTCCATGCCTTCTGTCGTCTTTAGTTTTCCCTTTCTTATAACTAATAGTGTGCACTTTTCCATACCAAATTCCATTTGGATATCCTGGCTGAAGAGCCTGGTGGTATGTATTAATGTCTCTAGTTCATTTTTGTGAAAAGTTTCAGATCGTCCATGTACAGCAAGTGGTTCATTTTTTCCTCCGTGTTAGAGAGTTTGTATCCGGTTTGGCACTTTCTCAGTATATTGTTCAGGGGGATTATGGCTTAAGGAGCTTTCATACAGGTCATAAAGAATCTCTCCATGAAAACAGCCTGTGGTGTTCTCTGGAAACTGAGTGACTACAAGTCTCCCCAGTTTTCCAGTGCTCTCCACCTCTTCTGATAACATTTGCAAATGAATTGCCATTATCGCAACAGTTGCTTACCATCGATTTCTTTCTATCAGAGGCCATTGGTCTCCACTGAAATCTGAGTGGCAACAAGCTTCCCCAATATCCCAGTTCTCTTAACACTTGTCCAGGGGAGGTTTGGTCAGTGCTCTCTTCTCGTTTTTTCTATCCTCCTTGACTCTTCTCGGTTATTTGACATCAATCTTTTGGAGGGATGATGATTGGGTAATGGGAGGTCATGGGGGAGAGGATAGAGAACTTATAGATATGTATCTTCAATGTTCTTGGTTTTATGTAACGCTTCTTCATGTTTTGTCTCTGCCACAGTTGGTCTGGCCTGTGCATGTGGCTCATGTGTATTAGTTTCCACATTCCAGGGTTTTCTTAATATTTCAGCTGTTTTTCTTATTGTTATTCGTTTTATCTTTCCAGTCATTCCCCTGATTCCAATTTCACCCATTCTTTTTCAAAGTTTTTCGGATTTGTTCCTAGTGCTCCTACTATTATAGGTACTATCTTGAGTTTTTTTTATCATCCATATCCCTTTCAGTTTTCTGGCTAGATCTGTGTATTTGTTCCGTTTCTCTTTTTCATTGATATTTATCCTGTGGTCAGCTGGAACAGCAAAGTCTAGGATTTAGCAAGACTTTTTCTTGTTATTTATTATGACATCCAGTCTTCTTGCTTGGATGGGTTTATCTGTTTGTATGTCCATGTCCCATAGGATTTTGTGATTTTTGTTTTCAGTTACTGTTGCTGGCTTATGTTTGTACCATTTGTCTGTGCGTTCGAGATGCAGTTGTTTGCACAATTCCCAGTGTACTACCCTTCCCACTTGGTCGTGTCTGTTCTTGTATTCCTTTTAAACTTGTTTGCTACATTCGTTTACTATATGGTTTATCGTATCTTCTTCTTCTTCTTCTTCTTCTTCTTCTTCTTATTATTATTATTATTATTATTATTATTATTATTATTTCTGCTGTTGTTGTTTTTGTTATTATATATTTCTTTATTTTTGTTTTGTTATCCTAAAGTAAAATATAATTTGCGTATGCATACGTTTGCTATTTCGTTTCCAGAGTTTAATAAATTTGGAGCTCTTTAAAATGTAGAAAAGCGAATTTCTAATTTCTAATTCAGACATAATCTACATAGGCCGTTTATATTCCTACATACATTGGATTATCATACTATTTTCCACTCAAATATCGGCGAGTGTCCACTTTCTTTTAGTTCCTAGAAGTGGTTCATAAATGCTGTTTTATCCAGCGTTCTTTTTGACATTGAATGTGGTTTTTATTACGTCGTGATACCTGGTTTTAAAATCTAGAGATATGTAATATTTCTTGTTATTTGGGTTTTCTTTGGTAAATATTGTTGCCTAATAAACAGTACTTTTGGTTAGGCATTTATTTTGTAGGTTCTACAGTTACAACTTCTCAGTTAGTGTTTTTAGTTGTATTAGGGTTACTATTTATAATAACTAGTGGGGCCTGTGGAAATTCCACTGAGAGTTTATTTATATGAAATATATTGATGTTGGCATTCTGTAGATGTTCAGTGTAAATGAAGACGCTCTGATATTATTGTAGCCTTTTGTTGTTAAAACTGCAAAAGTATTTATCTAAGCTAGCGCAAACGCCCGGCAAAGCCCGGTTGTAAAGTACGTTTAAATATGATTATTTTAATTCTTGCAGATTTCGTATATATTATAGAGTTAATGTTTATATTTTATATATTATAAAGTTGCGATTTAAAAAATAAAAAAAATATATCCATATGAGTTGGGTGCATTAGCTTGAATGGAAACCAAACTTAATCTAATGAATATATATATATATATATATATATATATATATATATATATATATATATATATATATATATATATATAATCTTGAGTTTCTTCAGCCATAATCGAAACCGAAATCAAAACTTATGAAGAATTCTTGATAAAATTATTTATAAAAAATAATAGATTACTGGAAGCCCGAGTTATAATCGAAACCGAAACCAAAACTTATGAAGAATTCTTGATAAAATTATTTATAAAAAATAATAGATTACTGGAAGCCCGAGTTATAATCGAAACCGAAACCAAAACTTATGAAGAATTCTTGATAAAATTATTTATAAAAAATAATAGATTACTGGAAGCCCGAGTTATAATCGAAACCGAAACCAAAACTTATGAAGAATTCTTGATAAAATTATTTATAAAAGATAAATGACTTAAGTGCCATCAGCTTTATAATCGAAACCGAAACCAAAACTTATGAAGAATTCTTTGGTAAAATTATTTGTGACAAGAAATAGACGTACATAACAATTAAAAGTAAGCATGACAAAGAAAATAACACATACGCTATCGTATTAATATATAGATTATATTTTTGCCCCTTGTATTATTTTTTGTTGTCGTTATGTTGGTCACTTCCTTTACTAATTTTGTTGTTATTTCTTCCCTAATGCTCCCATTTAAGATTTTATTATCATGAGCTTTAACTATCATCTCTAAGCTTTCACAGCAACTATAGGACAGTTTTAGGTTATTTTTATTAAAGATTTTGTGTACCGGAAAGTTTTGTTTTTTTGTGAGATGTAGGAATTTATCGCCGTTTAGTTTTTAGCATCTGATTATAGGGCAGTGTGTACCAAATTATATTCCTTTTTTGTCCTATTTTGAGTCTTATTATAACTATTAATGTCTAGTTGTTTATATTTAACTAGAGGTTTGGGGGAGGAGCGCTCGGCTTTGCCCTGGAGTAAATTTTAATTCGTCCACATTTTGTATGTATTATTATAGCGTCGTCAATTCAAAATTAAACAAAAAAAATGTATTTAGGTACCATCAGCTAAAATCGAAACCGAAACTGTAACACATATATAAACTGTAACACACATATAAACTGTAACACATATATAAACTGTAACACACATATAAACTTTAACACATATATAAACTGTAACACATATATAAACTGTAACACATATATAAACTGTAACACACATATAAACTGTAATACATATATAAACTGTAACACATATAAACTGTAACACATATATAAACTGTAACACACATATAAACTGTAACACACATATAAACTGTAACACACATATAAACTGTAACACATATAAACTGTAACACACATGTAAACAGTAACACATATATAAACTGTAACACATATATAAACTGTAACACATATAAACTGTAACACACATATAAACTGTAACACACATAAACTGTAACACATATAAACTGTAACACACATATAAACTGTAGCACACATACAATTTGTAACACATATAAACTGTAACACACATATAAACTGTAACACATATATAAACTGTAACACATATAAACTATAACACACATATAAACTGTAACACATATATAAACTGTAACACACATATAAACTGTAACACATATATAAAATGTAACACATATAAACTGTAACACACATATAAACTGTAACACATATATAAACTGTAACACACATATAAACTGTAACACTTATATAAACTGTAACACACATATAAACTGTAACACATATATAAACTGTAACACACATATAAACTGTAACACACATATAAACTGTAACGCTTATATAAACTGTAACACACATATAAACTGTAACACATATAAACTGTAACACACATAAACTGTAACACACATATAAACTGGAACACACATATAAACTGTAACACACATATAAACTGTAACACACATATAAACTGATTAAATATAAAAAATAAACTAAGATTAATGTACAAAATGTTTAACGATTGTTTCAATTTTGACCCATTTTTGACCCCTTAAAAACAATTTTAACCGGCTAAAGACCCATAAAAGAATGTACTATAAAAATCCAATCATTTGAGGTCCCTAGCACCGTTCTGCACCTTTTAGTTACGTATGAGATAGAGTTTGAAAATCTGGAGACAGACAGACAGACAGACAGACTTATAACCGTTTATATATTAGAGTTCGATATTATGGAATCCACTATTTTTTAGAGCTGTGTTCTAAATGTTGTGTGGCGTCTTAAATACATTTTCATTGCTAGAATTATGACTAAGTTTACTTTCGATAAAGTCAGGAATATGCTTTATGATTGAGGGGTGATGATTAAACTTTGGCTTTACATAAATTCGATTAAAATGAGCCGTTATGTCTAATTTTAGAATGTTGGCTCTTACATCTAATTTTAGAATGTTGGCCCTTACGTCTAATTTTATGCCTATATATATATATATATATATATATATATATATATATATATATATATATATATATATATATATATATGAGTGGATAAAACACGAAACACTCAGTGTAGCTTTAGTGTCATATATATTTTCATAATCTATTACCTATCTCTACTCAAGTATTGAACACTGTTGATGTAAATAGCGAATATCGATACATAAAATATATTTTACTTATAACATTTTTTATGGATAAATATACATATATATGCATATTTATATGTATAATAAAAAACTATTGAAAATACATATGTTGATTCTTTTTATAACTCATATATACATGTGTGTGTGCATATATATAATAGTGTTGGGTTGCTTAATTGGAATCGAAATTGGAATCAGAAAAATCGGGACTTTTGGCGGTATTGAAATCGAACACATTTGTGCCTATTTTCTGATACCTAAAACGATTCCTTTAATTATATTTTTATTTGATTTTTTACATTTTTATTTTATTTTATTAAAAAAAAATTGTTTTTATTACATTTCAACCCCAAAAAAGGCACATTGCCACTTTGATGTAGTGGGCTACTATAAGGGACATAAGCTACAGGGTACTAGGTAGGGAGTTGGGCAGCAAAATGTCTGTTTACATTACACTTGAACTTCTGCATGTCAGTACAGTTGAGGAAGCAGGGACCCGGAAGGGAGTTCCAAAGTCGAGCAGTTCTGGGGAAGAAACTACTGGAGTAGAAAGCTCTCTTACATCTAGGGATCTCTACTGTGTAGGGGTGGGATTTAGCTGCTTGTTAGGTTTGTCAGATGTATTTACGTCGAGGGGGTACAAGTGCTTGCAGTTCATCGGAGCATTCACCATTAAAGTACTTGTAGAAAAAACAGAGGGATGCAACATTTCATCGATGGGACAGAGGCTGAAGCTTAGATGACAGTTCAGGACCTATCAGGTTGGAGACTCTCTTTTGAACCCTGTCTAGGAGCGAGAGACTAGTAACAGATGCACCAGCCCAAATGTGACAACAATACTCCATACATGGGCGAATGGTGGCCTTATAGAGATACAGGATACTTTCAGGCATTAGTAGTTTTCTAGCACAGTAAAGAGTGCCTATCTTCTTCGCAGCGGTCCTGCCAATGCTCTCAATGTAACTGTTCCAACTCATGTTCCATGTGAACGTTAAGCCAAGGAGTAATCTTCTACTTCTTGCCGTAATAACGAAATAACAACTATTTATTTATTGTACACGATCAGTAAAACTAAAACTTATAAATCACTCCCCACACAAGTGTGTTTTTACGTTTGAGAAAATATACGTACATTTAACGTGTTTTTATGGTAATAGGGAAGAATAGCAACTTTATAGTCAAATATTTAAAGATTTATAAAGAACCAGAATTGGACTCAGTAATTTAGCATGGAATCGGTAATTGTATCGGAATCAGGAAAAAATATTGAAATCGTCCCATCACTTATATATATAAGTATAATATATACCTATTAAGAATACAATTTTGACTCTTTTAGAGAACTTTGGTTCAGTTTATCTTAGAAACTCGGTACTTGGTTCATATTTCAGCCAAATAAGTCTTGCACCTTACGTGACCATTAACTTCAACCAAAAAAAATTTCGGTCAAGGTTTGATAATTGTAACCAATCGCAGCCTAATCAGATAAATGATTTTTGAGTTATCAGCGTTTCTACAGTGTAACTTGGGAATTATTATTATTTTATTTTTTTTTTGGTATTTCTTTTACAAAGGAATCACCACTTATCAAGGCCTGGAGGCCACTTGAGGATAAGGGTTAATGAGTGTACAGTAGTCAATGGGATATTATAGTAGTCATCGTTAGTAGTGGAAATTTGGTAAATTGGATCACTTAAGGGGAACGGCTCATCAAGAACTTGTCCACATTGGACTTGAAGATGACCATATTGTAGTCAGCTAGAAAGCAGGAAACGGAAGGGAGTTGCACAGGCGTGCAGTTCTAAGAAAGAAGCTTTGTTCATGGAATCTATGTTTAGGTTTAGGCACAGACAAAGAGTGAGGGGAATTATTGACAGTGGTTTTAGCTAGACTAGTGTTTTTCATGAAAGTTTGGCAAGGGGGAGGACCATAGATTGGAGCTCAGACGAGCACTTGTCATGAAAATAACGATAAATCAGAGACAGGCTTGCAATGTCGCTTCTGTGGGAAAGAGGTTGCAGGAAAGAGAAAAGGGTATCACTTAGTAGGTTACAAAGTCTATTTGGAATTCTGTCAGGGCAGGATTCCGAAAATTTGATCAAATAAGGCTAAGATAAGACTAACTCATCCTTACGTTGTCAGAGGGAGGTATGCACCTTCAAAACTGACTTATTTTCGTGTTGTGAATATGATTGCTGCAAATACAGTCAGCACTCGTGCGCCACGAACTGATAAACCAAAAAAAAGAATGTCTTCTTAAGTGTTCATAATAAAATATATTGAGATTGCTTGTTGAGTTCTTTAAAGGTTATACACTTGAGTATTGACTGAATACAGATATTTTTTGTTGCCACTAGTTCGAAAATATTCTTTTTACTTGAAATCTAAGAGATCTGAAGATTGAATTATTGAATGTAGTTTTGGATTTAAAGGAAAAAGTTTTGATTGACTAAATTCCTCAGAGACAAAAGAAAATGGAAATTTTAGTTAATTTTGTATTTGAGGAATTATTATTGGATAAAAAGAAATTTACAATGTGATTTTATTATTCATCAATATGTAATATATCCGATTTATACTCCATAGAAATAACTCAAAGTATTAATTTTATTTCCGGGGAATAAAATACAATTTGTGGATATTGAAAAAAATAAAAAACAGAAGTAAAATATGCCATTTTCTGATGTCCTGAAGATTTTTGGTTATTCCGTTTATAAGAAACAAAGCATACCCTGACCCGTTGAGTCACAGCCGTTATTTATTTCATTTTGGTTCCAGCTGAAAAATTATTAAACTCTGATATATTTTTTATGATTTTCTTCTTGCATGGCCTTTGGGTGGCATCTGTTCTTCAGATGCTACACTCCAATTTCTTGTTATCTCTCAGTGGAGGAGCAATCCTTCACGACTGAGACAATTTTTATTTTTGTTCCTTTTCTCCACATTAAAAATACGACTCTGGTTTCTGCCTCTGTCCCGTGGGGAGGCATTGTAAATAGGTACTATCAAGTAAGTCTCTTTACTTCTCAATTATTATTATTTACTCACGAGGAGTAGTCACACAGGACATCATCAAAGATTTCTCTTTGAGAACAACTTGTGGTGTTCTCCAGAATGAGCGACAACAAGTCTCCCCAGATTTCCAGTACTCTCCACCTCTTTCGATAAACATTGCAGATTAATTTGTGTTATCAAAACAGCTGTTTAACATTGATTTCTTGTTGGCGACTAACATTGGTCTTCACTGGAATTTGGGTGGCAAAAAGCATCCACAAGGTCCCAGTCCTCTTTGCACATTCCAGTGGAAGTCTGGCTAGTGTTTTCTCTCCTTGGTCTTTCCATCCTCCTTGACCGTCCTCACTTATTTGGTATCGCATCAGTTTTTGGTCACACGCACACACACACACACACACACACACACACACACACACACACACACACACACACACACACACACGTGGGGGGGTAAGGGAAAAGGGGGTTAACTTACAATTATACAGTTTCAGTTTTCATGTTTCCATGTGATGCTTCTTTTTTGTTTTACATTTGTAGCATTTTCTGTATGTCCAGTTTATGCCTGTGTATTGGTCTCCGCATTCAAGGGTTTTTGTTAATATTTCAGCTGTTTTCCTTACTGTTATCTGTTGTATCTTATCAGCCATCCCTCTGATTCCAATCTCTCTCATTCTTTTTAAAATTTATTATTATTATTATTATTATTATTATTATTATTATTATTAACATTACTTATACTCACTAAGGATACTCACACATGTCATGATCAGAGATTACTTCTTGAAAATAACCAGTGGTGTTCCCTGAAGTTTAAGTGACAAGAATTTTCCTCTAATTTCCAGTATTCTCCATCTATTCTGATAACCTTTGAAAATGAATTTGTGTTATCACAACAGCCGCTTGGCATTGATTTCTCGCTGGCAATAATCATTGGCCTTTACTGGAATTTGGCTGGCAATAAGCCTTCCCAAGATACAGTCCATTTTTCTTTTTCTCTTCGGTCTTTCCATCCTGCTTGACTCTTCTCGACTATTTGGTGTAATGCCAGTCAATGCTGGCATTATATTTTCTTTGAAGGGGAAAGGGATAGTTAACTTACAATGTTGCAGTTTCAGTTTTCTTGGTTCCAGGTGGTGTTTTTTTTCTTACTTCTGTTGCAATTTTTATGTAGCCAGTTAGTGTTGCAGGTCATATGGACTAGTTTGTACATGCGAAGATTTTCCTTAAGATTTCAGCTGTTTTCAGCATTAGCGTTTGTTTTATAGTCTTAATCTTTTCTTTGATTCTCCTAAACTTTTTCCACATCTTTTTGGAGAGTTACAAGTGTTTCTACCTAGATTGGTATTGTATTAGTTATTATTATTTACTCACTAGGAGAAGTCACACAAGCCATCATCAAAGATTGCTCTTTGAGAACATCTTCTGGTGTTCCCTGGAGTCTAACTGACAACAAGTCTCCCCAGATTTCCTCTTTCGATAACCTTTGCAAAAGAATTTTCATTATCACAACAGCCGCTTACCATTGATTTCTCGTTGCCAACGGCCATTAGTCTTCACTGGAATTTGGGTGGCAATAAGCCTCTCCAAGGCCCCAGTCCTCTTTGTACTCATCCAGAAGAGGTCTGGCTAGTGCTTTCTCTCCTCGGTCTTTCCATCCTCCTTGACCCTCATTATTTAGTGTGGTGCCCGTTTATGGTGACACTCACAACAGAAAACCAAAAACAAAGTATAATTATCATTATTATTATTAATATTATTATTATTCTTATTTACATTTTGTGTCTGGCTGTTGGTATTGCCGATTTTATACTGACAGGCAGATCATAATAAATGATGTCAGCATCTTCTTTTCACTGTCTTCCAGCAATTTCTGCAAGATCCTGGCGGTTCGCAACAAGATAGTCTTTTGATTGGTTGCTTGGTTGGTTGTTTTTGTTTTACGGCATATCAACCCTTTTCGGGTTATTTAACGCCGAATCCAAAGATTTTGAAGAAAAAATGTTTAATAGAATATATTTGTTGTTTTCAAGTCGGTTTCTATTTAACCCATAGTTGGAACACTAACAGGTACTACCACTCCGGGTCAGAGTGGACCTGGGAGCAATGGTAATTAAAGGGTGGCTCCACACTCCCCAAAGCCCGCAAGCTAGGGCCTCACCACTGGATATAGTTTAAGGTCATATCCAGGACCGACAGTCTTTTGGAGTACTCCAACATTGCAATGGATCCCAATTTTATCAATGCATCTGTCAACTCATTTTGTTACACTCCACAGAGCTCCCATCACAATACGTACAATTTTTACCATCTTCAACTTCCACAATTTTTTTTATCTCCCTTTTAAAGTCTCGGTACTTTTAGACCTTCTTTTTCCTCCATATTCACATCAGCTATAACTGCTATATCAATGATTATTGCCTTATGTTCCTTTTTTTTTTTCCAACATCTGCTCTCCTTGCTTCAATCAGATTATAACATTGGATATTCATATCCCACAATAATTTCCCATTCACTCTCCACCCCACCTTCTGAAACATGCTTGTACCATTTTTCATTGCATTCCAACCCTTTTTTCTTGCATAAATTCCAATGGAACTTTCTCGCAATATTGTCATCCCATCTCTCGTATTCTTTGTGAGCTAACTTCTCACAACTACTGCTTAGGTGTTGTACATTCTCACCTTTCTGTCCACACAGTCGACATAGGGGACTTTCAGCCGTTTTATCGATGTGATACTTCACATAATTTGTCCTGAGCGCTTGCTCCTGCATAGCACATATTAAGGCTTCTGTCTCAACCTTCAAGTCTTATTTTGAAAACCATCACTAGGTTTTTCCTTTGTCTACTGCCTCTGGTAGATCTCTCCTAAACTTTCATTTTTTATTCATTTTTTGCTTTAAATTCTTTACTTCTTACTAGTTCGGTCTCTTGCAAAATTTTCAAATTTTGACACGTCCTTTATAAGCTTTTCCTTACAGTTGGAGACATAAACTTTCAGACTATTTTCTTCTTTTTTTACACATCGTTCTACAATTATTAGTCCTCGTTCTCCCTTTTTTCTTTTCACATATAACCTATCGACATCACAATGTCTCCCCACGGGACAGATTAAGACAACAGGGTCGTTTTTTTAACATGGAGAAAAAATTGTCTTAGTCGTAAAGGATTTCTCTTCCACTGAGAGAGAAGAAATTGAAATGTAGCACCTGAAGAACAGATGGTATTTATTTGCTCCCCCACCGAGCAAATTAGCCACAAGGCCGATTTTTAATGTGAGGAGTGAAGGGGAAATGGGGACCAACTCCCCGGGGAGTAGGGGAGCTGGATAGTGACAATTGGTATGAAGGGTTGCCCCTACATTGACCAATAACTTATATGTGGGGTTGCCCCCACATATGGTCTTTGCTTGCAGTATCTGCCGGAACAGATGGTATTTATTTGCTCTCCCACCGAGCAAATTAGGCACAAGGCCGATTTTTAATGTGAGGACTGAAGGGGAAATGGGGAACAACTCCCCGGGGAGTAGGGGAGCTGGATAGTGACAATTGGTATGAAGGGTTACCCCTACATTGACCAAGGTCTTATATGTGGGGTCGCCCCCACATATGGTCTTTGCTTGCAGCATCTGCCGGAACAGATGGTGTTTATTTGCTCCCCCACCGAGCAAATTAGGCACAAGGCCAATTTTTAATGTGAGGAGTGAAGGGAGGGGGAAGGGAAAGGGGGGACCAGCTCCCGAGAGGTGGGAAATGAGAGCTGGTTAAAGGTCAGGCATGTGGGGTTGCCCCCACATTTGGTCTTTGCTAGTCATAGCTAGTCATAGCTTGCAGCATCTGCCGGAACAGATACTACACTTTGATCTTAGCCAAAAGGCGAAGAGCCCCACCCGTTGTCATCGTTTTCCTTATCTTCCTGTCCATATCTTTCAACTCATTTTCTTTCCATTAAATAATATCCGGCCCATATCGAAATATACCTATTGCTTATGTCTTTACTGTGACTATTTTGTTTCTCCCATTCAATGTTGACATAAGAACCAACTGTAGTCTTCTTTTGTGTTCTTTCCCTATAATTTCGTTCATTTCAGCTTCTATTTCATCTAATTCACCAATTCCTAAGTAGGTGTGCCCTCTTTGATCATTTTCCCATTCAAATGTTTTATTCCTTTACTTTCAACAACTTTTCCCCTTTTTCAAATTTCAAGGTAGCACACTTCTTCATGCAAAATTCCATACCTATGTCATTGCTGAACATTTGAACAGTTCTTACTAGCATATTTATCTGGTATTTGTTCTTTGAATACAACTTTAAGTCATCCATAAATAATAAATGGTTTACCCAGTACTCCCTCTTTCCTCACTTATAACACACATTTACCTTTCGTAATATAAACGACAAGAGTACCATACTCAAAGCAAAAAACAATAGTGGAAAGCCATCATCATCACCACCACCACCACCACCACCACCACCACCACCACCACCACCACCACCACCATCATCATCATCATCAGCATCATCATCATTTGGGCCCTGCAGATGAGAGTGATCATGTTTTGAGGCCTTTTAAGCTTACGAGCTATAATATTCTAGTATTTCCATAAAACAGCGGGTATCGATGGACGATCGAACTTATGTACAATGTTATTGAAATATAAAATATTTCGTAACGAGAAGAATGTTTGAAGATAAATATTTGAAATAATAACAGAGTTGAAAACTGGCTTCCCTGCAACCTCTTTCCCACAGAAGAAATGTTGTAAGCCTATATCTGTTCTATTGTTATTTTCATGGCAAGAGATCGTCTGAGCCCCAATCTATGATTCCTTTTTGCCGGACTTTCACAAAAAAACACTCACCTACAACCACTATCAATAATTTCCCCCACTCTCTATCTGTGCCTAATTCTAAACGCAGATTCCATGAACAAAGCTTCTTTCCCAGAACTGCCCGCCTGTAGAAAATTGTTTTATTGGCCTGCTTCTCGACCGATTACAATATAGTCGCCTTCAAGTCCAATGTAAACAAGTACTTATTGAACTGTCCCCCTCAAATAATCAAATTTACACCATTAATGATTACTACACTACCACCTTATATTCATTAACCCTTATCCTCAAGTGGTCTTCGGGCCTTAATAAGTAGTGACTCCCTTGTTTAAAAAAAAAGATTGGGAATTTGTAATGTGTCAAATGTTTTAAAGCCAGTTAAAATATTTATAATAAACAATATTATTATTATTATTATTATTACTATTATTATTATTATTATTATTATTATTATTATTATTATTATATAGTATTATTATTATTATATAGTATTATTTTTTATTAA
This sequence comes from Euprymna scolopes, assembly GCF_053919585.1. Taxonomy (NCBI): domain Eukaryota; kingdom Metazoa; phylum Mollusca; class Cephalopoda; order Sepiida; family Sepiolidae; genus Euprymna; species Euprymna scolopes. Next base: position 40,172,326 of record NC_136484.1, on the reverse strand, counting down.
TCTTATATAGAAGTAAAGAGACTCATTATTTTGTCATCTAATATAGATAGTATTTATTGTGTGTACAGACGCACACAGTAAATTAGATAGAAATTATTTAAAAATGTGCCACTCTTTCTCTAAATACTCACAGAGACGCAATGAAATATTAGAGAATGGTTGAAATATAATTATAGTGAAAGTAATGTAAAACGTGACTTACACAATCGACGGCGACTCTATTTATCTTGTAGATTGATGAAATCAAGGAAGGAAAGAAAAAAGAAAAACTTTTATCTATAGACGGCTTATTAATATGCATATGGCATTAATTTGCATATGGGGACATTGACGGCTGTGGACAGGCAGGGCGAATCAGAAAGCACAGAGCAGTCTTTTTTTTTGGGGGGGGGTAGTTGAGAGGGAGAGAAAGAACGGACGGTAAAGATTACAGTTGAAGTCAAGAGTAAGCAAGAAGGAGTTCAGACGAATATTCATCATTATCATCATCATTATCATCATCATCATCATCATCATCATCATCATCACTATTATTTTTTTTATTTTTTTATTTTTCTAATCTTATTTTCATTCAATAACTCAATCCTGGAACTGCAGTACATTTTAGCGTATATATTTTTGCAATAAAACTATATAAAAAGATTTATTAAAACAAACGTTACATTTAGTATAATAAAATATTATCTCTTCCAACTTAGCTAATATAAAGTATGTCTGCAAGAGCGGCTTATTTACTTGAACAAAAACAAGAAATAAAACTATGTAAGAAAAAAGAAAATCTGCTTTTGTCTCATATGAGTTCCGTTTCCTTTGGGAAGCTGTAACATCGCTTTTCTTGTTCTTTTCTGCTAGTGGGGTCAGAACACATAGCTTTAGAAAATATTTTGTCCATAACCAGGTCTTTGATTGTCATTGATTAAAAACGATGAAGACAGTCACATAAGCGAGGATAGCGTGCATAAGTTAGCGCAATGCTTTCATTCTTGTCTAACTCGACCAGTAGTTCTTTTTCTCTGGCCAGCCATCTTGAATTAAGACCGCACGTGTGTCGATCTGCAGCAAAAAACGTATCAAAGAAACAACGCCATCTTTTCATATGGTTCACTGGTTAATTCATACTTCCTAGAAACTATCCAACTTTTTGTTTGGATAGGGTTGGGAAGAGTGGATGTGCTCTCCGGCTGTGGAGACATTTATCACCAAGACACGCCTGACCAATACAAGGCCCAGCAGATAGAGCTGGATAGAAAAAGAAATCAGAAACGATGTCCTTCCTTTTCCATATTAATACTTGTGGTCTTATGTCCATGATGTAGGCTACTATATACAGCTTATAACATATGTGTTAAATTAAGTAATTAATTTTTAAATAGAAAAAAACTAGGCTTTTAATATCAATGTCAGAGCGAGAAAAAAACTCAATAAATATATATATATATATATATATATATATATATATATATATATATATATATATATATATATATACGTGTAAAGTTAACTTTGACCGAGACAATTTTTATTTTGATTTCTTTTATTTTTATTTTTGTCCCTATCCAATATGCCCTATTTGTAAGAAGCGGGGAACGGGATTTACTCCACATTAAAAACCGACATAACTAACTCTACCCTCGTAGGGAGGTAAGTAAATAGATGCAATAATATTATTAGCAATATGATTATTTAAAACTATCACCATTGTTATTAATACTTTACTATATTTATCTATTAATATTTTTGTTTCAACTATTACTATTATCATTATGATAATTATTAATAACATCATATTTACTGTTCAACAAATTTGTTTCAGTTTCTAACCATTTATTATACATATTGAAATCAATTGTGTCGACATTTTCTGCCATTTGTAATAAAAGCTAATACGTTGACAAATATTTTTAAATAAAAAATACAATATTCTTCCACAAACGGCAAAAAATAATTCACGTGAACTCTTTCGGACATTGTTGCAAGGAATGAACGCTGTCCAAAATAGAAATTTCCAGTTTTTTTCAACGTTTTTCATTTTCATTTCGATACTTTTTTGTGAAGAAGAGCGGAGGACCGCTTGAAATATAAAAACTAAAATATTAAATACAAAAAAAATAACACCGTTTTCATGCTTCAAAAAGCCCTCATAATCTTGAAATCACTATTCTAGAAGTATACATTTTTTTTTTTTTTTTTTTTTTTTTTTTTACAAAGGCATCACCACATTATCAAGGCCCAGAGGCCACTCAAGGATAAGGGTTAAAGAGTGTACAGTAGAAGTTGGTCAATATAGTAATCATTAGTAATGAAAATTTGGTAAATTTAATAACTTATATGGAACGGCTCATCAAGAACTTATTTACTTTAGACTTGAACAAAACCATATTGTAGTCAGCCGGAAAGCAGGAAAACGGAAGACAATTCCACAGGCGTGCAGTTCTAAGAAAGAAGCTTTGTTCATGGAATCTACGTTTAGGTTTAGGCACAGATAAAGAGTGGGGGAAATTATTGATAGTGTTTACAGCTAGACGAGTGTTTCTTGTGAAAGTTTGGCGAGGGGGGACCATAGATTGAAGCTCAGTTGAACACTTTCCATGAAAATAACGATACATCAGAGACAAACTCGCAACATCTCTTCTGTGAGATAGAGGTTGCAAGGAGGAGAAAAGGACATCTCCTACGAGGCTACGAAGTCTATTTTGAACTCTATCAAGGCAGGACAAGTTCTTTCTAGCAGCTCCTGCCCAGATGTGGCAACAGTATTCCATCCTTGGACGTACCTGGCTCTTATATAGATAGAGAATAGCATCAGCAGTGAGATATCTACTGGATCGATAGAAAGATCCCACCATTTTTCCAGCGGCCTTGGCAACAGATTTGATATACGTGTTCCATTTAAGATCAGGAGTAATGGTCAAGCCCAGAAGCTTGTCAAAACTTGAGGCCTCCTGAAGACGAGAGCCATTCATTTCAATTGATGACAAATGTGGATTAGAATGTTGATGATGTAAAGAGAGAAGCTTGGTTTTAGATGCATTAAAAGTAACCAGCCACTCCTTTCCCCATTGTACTACGTGCTCAAGATCAGAGGAGAGAGAATTGGAGAGAACTTGCTCGTTTACTGTCTTAGATGTGGTACCATAAATGGTAGTGTCGTCAGCATAAATGTCTACAAATGATGTAAGGATATGATTTGGAAGATCATTAATGTAGATCAGGAAAAGAGTTGGGCCCAGGATGGATCCCTGAGGGACACCGGCATTAATACTGTGAGCTTCTGATTTTTGCCCCTCAACTACTACTCTTACATGAACATGAACTTTTAACATATATATATATATATATATATATATATATATATATATATATACACACACACACACACACACACACACACACACACACACATATATATATATATATATATATATATATATATATATATATATATATATATATATATATATATATATAAAGAGAATTAAAACTGTAAGTTGAACTTTACAATCAAAATTTATTCTTTGACCGAATACTCCAAAAAACAATTTACAAAGTCATTATTCCATGGAGTTTCAAAGAATGCTATTCTTGCTATTCTTCTCATCAGAGGACATAAAGAAATCAGCATATTATATTTGTAGCTATGCGAGAATTTGCTAGTTAAGGCATTAAGTGAAACCGCAATTTATTGTAGTTATAAATTGCCAAACAAAAAAAGAAGTGAAAAAATTATGGACATGTAAAAAGAATATATATATATATATATATAAACAAACCGCGCATAATATTTCAGCTTGCATGAAAATCCTCTCAAGTTTATCCGAAATGCAAAATAGTTGTTTAGAGAGAAAGAAAAAAATGAAATAATGAAAATTGTTTTTTTTTTCTGGGCAGTGCAGTAGCCCAAAGAGAAGTCTGTCTCTAGTCAAATTGCACGGAAGAATAAAAAGATAGAAAAAACCAGTATGAGAACCTTTGTCATCGTCTTAATTAAAAAAAATAATAAGCTCTTCTCTCTGTTACGTATTGAACTTTTTTAATTCAGTTGGGATTAAATTTTCTATATATAAATACTTTTATTTATATTAGTTTGAAGTTTATCATTGTGTATATCAGGTAAACACTACATCCCTTTGATTTCATTTATATATATATATATATATATATATATATATATATATATATATATATATATATAGTAATTTATAAAATATATATGGCGATTAAGCTACACTGAATATCCCGCGTTTCATCCAATCTAGGACTCTTCAGGCTTATACACGAATTCTGTGGTTGTTTACCGTTTTTATATGCTCCTCTTCTATTGAGATTTTAGTTAGCCAATCAGCTTTCTAGTATCCACCGCGCCCTTCCTATTAGCCAATGAGCATGCATTTATCGGACAAATGCCTATTTGGCCTCTGGTTGACCTGTTCCTTTGTGTGTGCTCTATTTAGTTTCTTTATCTGTTTTAAAACTAGGTTAGTGTTTTTTATTTTTATTTTTATTTTTTTATTTTTAATGTTAGTTTATATATAAATATATATATGTGTACATACATATATGCACATATATATATATATATACATATATATATGCATACATATATGTGTGATCGTTTATGTATATTCATGTTTATTTAATTTATTTATTTGTTTATTTTCTATTGTTTTTGTTAGTTTTAAAACTATTTTGTATCACTATCCTAGAGTAAATTTTATTTTGTGAACACAGTTGTTTGCTATTTCTCTTCTACAGTTTAATAGATGTTGAGGTTCTTTAAAGTACAGGATAGCAAATTTTTCATGAAGGCATAATCTACATGGGTCGTCTAGGTCCCTACACGTGGTAGCTTGTCTTATTATTTTCCATTCGACTACCGGCCAATGTCCGCTTTCTTTGAGTTCCCTGTATTTATTCGCTAGTGTTGTTTTCATATGGCGTTTTTTTTATTGTTGAATGTACTTTTGTGGTCATAGTATTGGGTTTTGAAATCTAAGGAAGTCATACCTACGTAATATTTCTTGTTATTCGGGGTTTCTTTCGCAAATATTGTGGCCTGGTAAACTACGCTTTTGGTTAGACATTTAATTTGAAGTGGGCAAAATTTGCGGTGTCTACAGTTGCATTTATCTTGTTCGTTATTAGTATTTTTATTTATAGTATGGTTGTTCTTGTCTGGGGTTTATTATTATTATTATTATTATTATTATTATTATTATTATTTCTGCTAGTGTTAGTTTTATTTTTGTCATGGTGTCTACTTTTTTATTGTTTATTTTGTTGTTGTTTGCATTGTTTTTATTCAATATTTTGTTATTATGTGCTTTAATTATCATCTCTAAATTTTCGCAACAACTGTAGGATAACTTTAAGACATTTTTATTGAAAATTTTGTGTAAGGGGTTGGTTGCAGGAAAGTGTTTTTCAATAAGATCTAGAAATTTCTTGCCAAGTTTTGTTTTTAACATTTGATTGTATGGGGCCGTATACCAAATTATAGTTCTTTTTCTTCTATTTTTAATTTCACTATAGTTATTGGTGTTTTGTTGCTTATATTTGATATTGATAGGTTGTTTATCGTTTTTATATGCTCCTCTTCTATTGAGATTTTAGTTAGCCATAGAGTCCTAGAGTGGATGAAACGCGGAATATTCAGTGTAGCTTAATCGCCATATATATTTTATAAATTACTAACTAGCTCTACCTACGTATTGAACACTTTTGAAGTAAATACTTAAAGTTTATGCATAAATCTATACTTTCGTATATTAATTTTATGCGAGTAAATTAAGTAGTTATATATATATATATATATATATATATATATATATATACAGTTGATTGTTTTTCTCACTCTGACATTGATATTAAAAGTTTACTTTTTCATTTACATGAAAGTTAACTAATTTGTACATTTTTTTTTTTGAAAAATGAGCTTTAATTAAATTATTAATTTTTATGGTTTATTATTATATTCTTTGGTTCTATTTTATCATTATGTTGAATTCTATTTATGCATAGTTTTTAGAGTCTGCATAATAGCGAAGTGTCTTGTTGATATGTGTGCGAAAATTCCCTGCCAAACTCCTCTCTGCATATTTAGTATACAGAGTAGAAATTTGATATATAGGGGATTTGGACCTGTAGCACACTTTCGATTTGGCTTTTAGTTGGCAAAAATTGCTACTATGGGGTCAAAATTGAAAGCAAAACAGTTAACCTTGTAAGTCAAATAAAGTATTACACCTGTTGAGTCTTTTGCGCATGCTCAAAATTAAACATTCATAGCTGAAATTCGCTTAAATTTTAACCTAATCCAATGGCAACTCAGGTAGCTGGGGTGCATAATTAGAATGCCCAGCCATAGACTATCGCGTAGAATTGTCTATGGTCAATTAATTCAAGACCAACACAATAATGTTGGGCAGAGGAAGCGTTTCTGAAGAGGTGTCGAATAGACCCCTCTTAGAGGAACTTTCTCTCGGGAACTCTAACCCTCTCCCTCAGCTCACAATATTGTAAAGCAGCATATACAGGAGCATAAGATTAATTGCGCACAGAGGCATGTTCGCCAGGCACCTCCTTCACATGCTCGATTTATGACCGTACTTGTGGGTCCAGGATTGAACTATGCAAACATCAGTAGACTCACAGAAAGGTATGATAAAGACTTCTTCTGTCTTGAGAGACTATGGATACTCACCATAAGGGTGCCTGTGCATTAAATTTTTGTAGTAGGGAGTGCACAATCTTCAACCACACATTGCTAAATACCAGTGGCTAGTTGAGAGTATATATATATATATATATATATATATATATATATATATATATATATATATAGTAGAAATGGTAATTAATAAAGACTGAAGAAAGTGCTCAATACTGTTGTAGAGCAAATATGCGTTTTATTTTTTATTACCGTATCTTTCTGTTAAGTTACATTATTGTTTCAGCTACCCTGCCGTTTTTTTGGCCGTCTGTAGCTTCCTCAGACTTTTACAGAAATGTCCACTGTTATGGGATGAAAGAGTGAAAGAGTGAACAGGGGTGGGATGCGAGAAGAGTGGGGGAAAAAGAGGAAGGGAACAAGGGGAAAGGTGGGAGGGGGTGCTTGGTATGTCGGTGATGTTTTAGTTTTGGAGTTTAAGGAACTTGTGGGGAAGGGTCTGCGAAGTTAATTTCTGGTGTGGCTGAGGGCAAGGTATACATGGAGGGGGAAGGGGAATATGTGGGGATAGGAGGAGGCGGGTTACTTTAAAATTTTAGTCTTAATGTTAAAGTTTTTGTCGTCTCGTTGGTGAGATGATTTCTTGATAAGTATGTCTTGACCTGTTGGGTGTTCGCTTAGGTGCGAAGGCAGGGGGGGGGGGGCTATGATTCGGTTTATTTATTTAGTTTTTATTTGTTGTTAATTGTTTGGAGAGGGTTAGCTAGCGACCACGCACGCGAGCACACACATGCGCATGTACACACATATATACTTAAAGTAACGTTCACATGTACACATACATCTCCGCCCTAGCGTGCAAATATATGCACATATGTGCACATGCATGCATAGAACCCGCATATATATATATATATATATATATATATATATATATATATATATATATATATGTAACTTGAGTTCATTCAGTTAAAATCGAAACTGAAATCAAAACTTATGAAGAATTCTTGGTTAAATTATTTATTAAAAAAATAGATGACTTGAGTGCCAATTGCTAATTCTACCCTATGCGATCCAAGGCCGCAAACCCCTTGTATTTCCTCATGTATCAGAAAACACACTATGCGACATACAAATATATGTGCGTGATGTTGCAAAACTAATCAAAAACCTTGATTCCAGTAAAACAACCGACTCTGACGGCATTCCAATTATAGTGCTCCGAAAGCTTCAACCAGAACTAGCTCCCATGCTTACAAAGCTGTTTAAGCATTGTGTTAAGGAGAATTGCTTCATAACACCCTGGAAAACCTCATCAGTATACCCCATATTTAAGAATTAAGCTGATCGGTCAACTCCTTCTCAGTACAGACCAATAAGTTTCCTGAGCGTCATGAGTAAGTTGCTGGAATCTATGTTAAATAGTCAACCACCTCAGTAAAAATAACCTCCTCAGTGGCATGCAATATGGCTTCCATTCTGCTAGATCTACAGCAGATGTGCTAACAATTATATCTTATAGGATTATCGAATCTCTTTACATAAGATCTCTAGCGATGATATAGCTGGAAATGTCTTATCAATTATTAAATCAAGCTGTTCAAGTGTTAGAAAACCTCATGAGTATGCTTCATATTTAAGAATTCAGGTGATCGCTCATCTCCCTCTCAGTACAGACCAATAAGTCTCCTGTGCGTCATGAGTAAGTTGCTGGAACCTGTGTTAAATAGAGAAATAATCAACCACCTCAGCATAAATAATCTTCTTAGTGACATGCAATATGGTTTCCGTTCTGCTTGATATGCAGCAGATGTGCTTATGGTTATATATTATAGGATTAGCAATGTAGGCTTCCTTTCTTGGGCAATTGCTCTTGACATATCAAAGGCCTTTAATAGGGTATGACATAAAGGTCTACTTCACAAAATCTCCAGTCAACTCAGCAGATAGTATAGCTGGAAATGTCTTCTCAATTATTAAATTATTTCTCTCTGATAGGTTCATAAGAGTAGTGGTTGATGGGCAGAAATCAGAAGCTCATAGTATTAATACTGGAGTCTCTCAGGGGTCCATCCCGGACCCAACTCTCTTCCAGATCTACACCACTGATCTCTCAAGTTATATCCTAAGTGATGGTAACACTTCAAAGGCCATAAATGACCAAGTTTTCTCTCATCCTCCCTCCTCTGATCTTGAGCACACGGTACAATGAGAAAAGAGGTGACTGGTTAATTTTAATGCATCCAAAACCAAGCTTCTATCTTTACATCATGAACGCACTTATCCCCATTTAGCATCAATTGAAATGAATGGCTCTTGTCTTAGGAAGGCTCCAAGTTTTGACAAACTTCTGGGTCTGACCTTTACTCCTAACTTGAAATAGAACAATTACATCAAATCCGTTTCCAAGGTCGCAGGAAAAATGATGGGATCATTCTACCACTCCAGTAGATATTTCACTGCTGATGCAATTCCTTAAAAATTGACCCCATCGAAAAAAAAACTTCTTTAGTCAGCTCTTTTTCCACTGACTTCATAATTATTTTCTTTATATCAGAATCTCTCTCTGATCTTCCTGGCATTTCCTTTTTGGTTGTAGGGTATACCTCCTATGATTCATATCGACTGCTTCATCCAGCCCCACCCCTTATGCTATAAACCGAGGTCTCATTTTACCTCTTCACGAAATCGACGACTCTTTCGTCCAAATGTGTCCTGATCCTTACTTTCGCCTGGGTGTTCTACTAATCAGAGCTTTGTCTCATTTTCTAACTATCTTATTTCTTTTGGGACATACATCAGAGCTCATTTACTTAAATCTTTGTGGTTAGCTTCTAATTATTAAGATATACCTTTTTATCACACTGATTCGCTCGAATTTCCTTGCTTGGACCTTTGAAACTCGACAAAGCCTTAGAAAACATCACCCTAAACTAAATAACCCAATCCTTTGAGCAAAAATTCCTGTTTGTGCACTGAATTCTAACTATGGCCCAGATTTGTGATTTTTCTCTTTTTTTCATCAGAGCGTTCAAGATTCTAGCAGAGATATCCCGCATTCATACATCTCTAAAAAAATATAAGGTTATATCTTTTCTTCCTATTTACTTACGGTGTATTTTACTTTTTCTCTCTTCTTAATGCTATATGTGATCTACCCATGTTACTGACTCTTATAGTCCTTTGGTACCCTAAGGAATTCTCGTATCCTTCAACGCCTGCCTTTTTTAATTTATTATGCCTAGACTTATAATTTTGCTTGATGCCGTCATGTGCAGCATGCTTTAAAAGCACACAATATCGCAGGACCCATCTATATTTTCCTAATATAATACTGTTTCCTGGCAAGCTACACTTCTTGCAAATAATGTTTATGGGCATCAAAAAAAAAAATAAAATAAACAAAAAGAAAAAATCAAAAAGAAAAATTCTCTCTTTTGGCTTATCACATCTGAAAAACTCTCAAAATACCCGTTTACGTAATTTTCTATTGTCCCGTCTCTAAAATTTTAACTTATTTCTAGGCCAACAATTTGTCCTAATTATCGTTTCATTTTATTTTTCCTAATTTGTTTACTTAATTATCATTTGAATTCCTGACAAACAAATACAATAACATTATACATACTTTTAAAACAATTTATAATATTTGTTCAACATATATAACATTTTCAAAAAATACAGTCTTACATTTTCACTATGATAACACATTTAACGTTACAATTATAACTTTTTTTCAAGAAATTTTTTTTTTCTGTGACAACAACAACAATAACAAAGTCTGTCAAAAAAAATTGTCCCTTTTTAAAAAAAAACCCCACATGGAAAGCTGAAAAGTATGAACACCAAAAAAATGCCTTTTCACAAAAGTATTTACACGTGCTGTTTTAAAGTGCAAGCGATTTTGACTCTTGTGAAAAATTCTTGTTTCATTGACAGTTATGCAAAACAGTTTTCAACAATTATGAATGACCCAATTTCTTACTTGTGTGTATGTCTGCATATATTTTTAAAACAAAACAATTCATTTATCAATGAATTACGCGTGGTGACTTGTTTTTACAACTGTTTTTTTTTTCATTCATATTTACGACCGTTCTTTGGGTTTTTTTGCGGCATATCCTCTCTTTTTTTAATGCATTTTTCTTTCATATGAGAATGTATGATTTACTTTTTTCATTGTGTATGTGTGTATTTCGTCTAGCTTTTTTGTTTTCGCGTTGTGTCTTTTTTTTTCTCAATGGACCCATTGTTGTGTTTTGTGGTATAATTCGCTTTTTACGCTTGCAGAATATAATGGTTACGACACTCAAATCGCTGTATGTTGTGTAGCAGGGGACTCATATTGAAGATGACAGGGGTTTTCATATTGTGGGCAATACATATAAATGATATAACGATAGGTCATGTAATACATAACGATAGAGATGATGAGGGAGCGAAGACATTTATACAGTTCTGTGGATTCTTATACATATATTAGCGAGGAGGGAGGGTGATAGATGCACAGTTCTTATATTTCTTATAACGCATATAGAGAGGAGGAGAGATACATCTTGAAAGGGTTACACAATGTTCATAAGATGATTAACACATTACCTTTTGGGCGTTGAAAGATGACAGATGATAACAGTTTTACAAAAACACAAAGACGATTATTTATTCATTGAACCGGTCGAATGCTGATGACGCCAGGAATTCACTTGTATCTTTACTCTTCTACCCTTTGCTTCCAAAGGGGACCCTCTTCTGACTATGTCAACTCTTGGCCAATCAACTCTCTCCGACCGACTCTGCTGACTGTTCTGCCTCAACTACCTTGATCAGACTTAACTCTAGCTCCTATATAGAGAATCCCCCTTTTGCTATGACGTCAGAAGTGTTTTTTCCAAACGTGACCAATTCACGTGACTATGCAAAACGCACTTCTGCAAGAAACAATCTTCTCCTAACCTATTTTTTTTAACCTAACCTATTTTTTAACAATGTATTTTTAATTTGCATTGTTTATTCTTTTTAGTTGACATTTTTAATATTCAGTTTTGTAAAAGAATGAACAATGAATTCTTTTTACAATATAAACAATAGCAAATTATTTATAATAGAATTTAACAATAGACCTTTTTAACATTCCGATTTTTAACATTCTATTTCTTAACCTTGCTTACAAGGTTCGAGTCTCGGCTTATCCTAATCCCATTTTCATTTATCTAATGTTCTTTTTATTTACATGAAAAGGGGACAGCCCTTTTTTCCTGTAACAGAGTTGCCTCTGGGCCTTAGTGACTCCCATGTAAAAAATACTTTTGGCACATTGTATGTTTGATTCTGCCTAATGATTTTATCATTTTTTCCATGCACCATGGTGTTTACAATACAAAAAATTATTTCCTTTCAGCTTGTTTGAAAAGGAAATATTCCGATTAGGACGTTTGTTATGATGGCGATAATTTAAAATAATAAATCAAAAAATATATAGGGGGTAAATCTTTTCAGCGTATAACATGATTCCGTTCAAATATTTTTGATGTAATGAAAAGGTTCTGATCAGTGAAAATTAAAGTGTTCTATTCATAGGCGCTGACGATAGGAACTGACGAATCAAATGGGGCTATGTTCGGCTAGCAACCAATCAGAAACAAGAGTTGTTCCATAAAATATTGAATATTTAGCATTCCAGCACATAATCTTTTCATGTCAACATGAGAAAGATCTTTTGCTCTTTGCCTGCAAAATTATTAAGTCTAGGACCTGTACAGAACAACTATCCACAATAGATTCGACCTATTCATGCACTGTTAAAATCTAGTATACATTTAATAAAACAATAATATATATATACATACATACATTGATGAGCTGTGAAACAGCGAAACAGTACTGTATGTGGATGACTATATATATATATATATATATATATATATATATATATATATATACATATATATATATGAATTATAAACTGAAATAAAGATAAATTAATATTTGTATCAATAAAGTGTATCGTAAATTCAACCACTTATCTGTTCAATACGTTCGTCTTCAAATGGCAAGTAATAAAGATTTTCTTAGCGCCAAATTACAATCCTGCGTTTGAAAATTTAAAAAAGCTAACCGTTTTTACGAGCTATGATTCTCTAGATGAAATAGTTCCTCAAGGTGCGGGGGGGAATATAAATGTAGGACCTATTTATGCAATGTTAAAATCTAGTATACACTTAATAAAATAATCAAAATATATATGTGAATTACAAACTGAAATGAAGATAAAATTAATATTTGCATCAATAAAGAATATCGCAAATTCGACCACTTATCTATTAAGTCTTCATCTTGTTCAGAAAAGCTACCCATCGGAAACTGTTCTGAAATTGAACGTGGCTTTCAATTTGTTATTTATGTTATTAATGAATATTTTTCTCATCTTTTCGTCTCTTTTAGTATATCTTCTTTATATTAGTAATAATATTTTGTGATCGCTTTACGTGCTTCTGTGCATGTGTGTTTCTCGCCTATACGTGATTTGCATATCGTTTTTATTTTACTTTGTTTTGTTATCCATGACTTTTTCTATTTTACTTTAAATCGAAATTAATGTACCACTTGTAATCAGTGAATCCCGAGCAACGCAGGGTAGGTCAAGTTAATAATCTAAGTTAATATTAACTTTAATCTTTTTTCTTCTTTTTCACTCTTTAGGGGATCTATCAAATATTTCATTGGTGTCTATAAACTTGCCGTGGCTGACCTGACAAAAGCAATTGAACTACGGGGAAATTTTGCCCTTGCTTTCTTTAATAGAGCAGTCTGTTATGAAGCTCTTGAAAATTATGAAAAGGTAAGCATTTGAGGAATGGTTATTCTATCAAAGCGTTTTAGCTCGCATTGTTAATCAAGCAGGGAAACCTCTTTTTGCTGGAGTATTTATTATAATGTTTTTTGTTGTTGTTGTTGTTGTTTACTTGCATCCCCACTGTTATAAGAATAGGTTTCCCTTTTCTTGTAAGTAAAAAAAACCTTAGATAGACCGAGATTCGAACTTTGTAAGCAAGGTTAAGAAATAGATTCAGAAATGGAATGTGGAATTTCGCATTGTTCAGTTTCACATAAAATAGTTTAGATATGTTGTTGTAAAAGGAATTTTGATTGTTCAATTCTTTTTATGAAAACTGAATTAAAATAAGGTCAGCTAGAAATTAAATAACAATGCAATTTAAATATGTTGAAAAATAGGTTAGGAAAAAAATAGGTTAGTAAGAATTCTTTGTCTGCAGAAATGGTTTGGAAACGTGCCGAACCACGGATGTTTAGTTTAGGCCATGTGGGTCGATTACGTTGACAGACACACGTATGACGTCATGGCAGAGATGGATTCTCAATATGGGAGCTAGAGTCGAAGATGAGTTAGACAGAGTTGGAGAGGACAATAAGAGACAGAGATGAAATGGTCAGAGGAGGGTCCCTTTGGAAGTGAGGGAGAAAGTTTTAATCATGTAGTTGACTTTGAATTCCTGGATGTCATCATCATTTCGACCGGTCAAATGGAATAAAAGAACATCTCATATTTTTGTAACTGCCGTCTTCGTGTCATCATTCTACCAAATTAAAGGTAATGTGAAATCATCGTTATTAATGAACTTTGTATAACCTATCTTAAGTAATTTGTCCCCCTCTCCATCATGAGTAATGACTGTCCCCCCATCTGTGGTAAAAGAACCAATCACACCCTCTCTCCTCCTACGAAACCATTGACTGTAAAATGTATAAATTTCTCTCTCCTCTCTCTTCTCTCCTTCATCACCATCGTATATATGTACCCATCATCTTAAAAAAGACCCCATCCCTATACAACACCACGAGGGCAAAGTTAGACACAATGTCGGTTTTTAATGTAAGGGGAAACCAGCTCTCCAGAAAGAAGCACTCTGGTTAGTAACAAAAATAAGAAATGTATCAGTCATAAAGGATTTCTTCTCCATCAACCGAGACCAAGTGCAGAATCATAACAGATGTTACACTTTGATCATGTTGCCCAAAGGCCATTCATAAAAATTCGAACAGTTTTAACAATAGTTTTTTTTTTTTTTTTTTACACAGGAATCACCATTTATCAAGGGTCGGATGCCACTCAAGATTAAGGGTTAATGGGTATACATTAGTCAATGTGATTATAGCGTAGTAAACATAATTAGTGGGAGTTTTGTAAATTGGATTACTTAGGGGGACGGTTTATTAAGAACTTGTTTACGTTGGACTTGAAGACAATCAGATTGTAATCAGCTAGAAAGCAGATAATCAGAAGAGAGTTCCACAGGCGTGCAGTTCTAAGAAAGAAACTTTGTTCATGGAATCTACATTTAGGTTTAGGTAAAGAGTGGGGGAAATTATTTATAGTGGTTTTGGCTAGACGACTGTTTTTTGTGAAAGTTTGGCGAGGGGGGGCATAGATTGGAGCTCAGATGAGCACTTGCAACAAAAATAATAATAAAGCAGAGACAGACTCGTAACGTCTCTTCTGTAGGAAAGAGGTTGGTATTAACGAGTCATAGAAATAGAATTTTCATGTCATATTAATGTTGGATCACGGAGTATCAAATTATCGATGAATAAATGCTAGTGTATATAAACCGACATACAGAGTGTATATAACTTTTACAATCAATAATGCTTTGCTTTAGCTGGACTGAAACCATGACGTGGACATATCGCCATGTTATTTTGAGGAGATAACAAATACTTTACGGGCTCCAAATGACGTGAGGAGACAATGTTCCATTGATGAAGAGTTAGACAAATGTTGTTTGGTGAAGAAGGAGTGTTTATAGTAACAACAGTCTATATAATAGACAGTCTATAAAAATTCAAGAGTTCGAAAACATTTAATATGGCAGTAACAACTGGTACGAATTCACATACCTGTTTCTTCGAAAGATAACACCACACAACGTTATATTTCATATAACATTATTTCACACAACGTGTCAACATTTCGGAGATTACAACGCTTTAACTTCACCGGCTTCCACGGTATCTTCTCCCCGACTTCTTCGACTGACCTTTTTCTAGTGTATATATTAAACTATTTCTCTGTGATTACATTATTTGCACGTTCACAACGAATCCTATCAGTCAACATCTGTATCACGTATCTAGATATTATTGTTAACACACCTTCCTTTTTCTGTAAACATATTTGCTTTTATTCATCTAAAATTCCTTCTTGTTATTGTTTATAGAATCTAATCAAGTTAAATTTCTAAAACGTCATTTAAACATATTTGTCCTTGAATTGCCTTTTTCTCTTTAAAACAAATCTAATTCAATCTACTCGATAATAATAATAATAATAATAATAATAATAATAATAATAATAATAATAATAATAATAATAATAATAATAATAATAATAATGTTCTTCTTGCCTCGGTAATTTGGCGATGCCCCTGGAGTGCTAATAGGCAGCATTAAATAAAGGAAGTACAACAGGTTATTTCACTAGAAATCTAGGAGTAGAAATTGAGCTGACATGTTCAGGATATGACGTCGTGAATGAGAAGTATCGAGTGACACGCAGTGAAGAAAACAATGAAATTATTCTCTTTATCTGATAGTCTAGATGAATACAGTCATTATTGTTTGTGTGCAGAGTTCCATGCAGACAAAAAGAATGAAGAAGAAGAAAAAATAAAAAATAGCCGCCTTTTTCTATTTATATGCTTTCGAAATTGTCACATAACATGCAAATGAGATACTTCTGGTTGGATATAAAAAAGCCTGATTTTTCAGAGATAGAGTGAGTTTTGGAATTGGATACCAAAGTAGCAAGTGTTGCCAGCAGTGCATCGTGTTCTAGAGTTGAGTTTTGACAGCGGAGCATCGAGATTTGGAGGTGAGTTTTGACAGTAGGGCGTCGAGATTTGGAGTAGCGAGTTTTTGGCAGCAGCAGTGTGTCGAATTTAATATTTTTAACCACAATTTATTTTAAAGTTAGCTCTAATCCCAAACTTACAGCACTAGATACTTCCAAACTATCACCCATCTTAGTACAGACTAAGCTCAACCTTGCTTACCTTCGCTGATAAAAAAAACAACAAAAGAAAACTGTGTTTCAATGTGTCATAACTGTATATAAATGAATTCATTAAATCTATAGGATTAATCATTGGATTAACTTATCTATTTTCAGGCTTTATGTGACTACAGTGTTGTTCTTTTGGTCTCTGATGAATTGAATTTCAATGTAAGTAAAATTCATTTATGACTTGTAATTATTATGATTATAGAAATTAAAGAGATACGAAGGAGACTATTCTGATTGTTTCTTGAAAGGTACTTTACTCGGCTCCATTTTTTCTTGTGTGTTCCTAAAATGATGAATAAACACACTTTCGTTCATTGAGAAATAAAATTAGTTTCTATTTATTTAACGCCAGCTGTAACAACTCGATGAATAATTTTGTTTATGAAGAAATAAGAAATTTAGATGAGTTTTTCCGTTTTCTGTTTGTTAAGGATTTTTTTTTATATCTACCTATTTTAGTATCTCTATTTTTAAATGTTCCAATCAAATAGAGATACGAAAATAGGTAGATATAAAAAATCCTTAACAAACAGAAAACGGGAAAACCTCCAAACAAAGAAATGTACGTAAATCTTTTATCGCATAGTTTTCCTTAAAAGGGAAATGGATTCCATATTGTTCATTTAGAAAGTGTTTTTCTCAACCTCTGAAGAGAGGTCGTTCTTGTGAATGTTTTCAAACGATATAAGGTTTGGAATTGCCCGAATGGTCGTGAAACAGTTGTAATGAACAATGACAATACACTACTCGTTGCTATTAATCCAATCTTTGTTGTCCTAATTATATATATATATATATATATATATATATATATATATATAACTTCTCATCCCTTTTTTGTCCCCCAACGGGAGGGTGGACCTGTAAATTCACCCTTGTCCGTTCATCTGTCCGCACTTTTCTCAATAACTATGCCTTGGAACTTTTTGAAATTTTGCACAAACATTAAACATGATATGAGTAAAAAAGTAACGGAACGGATTTTCTGGGAAAACACCGGTTGCCCCTCTAGGCTTGCCTTTTAGGTAAAAATGGCTAAAATTGACACTTTTGTGCCTGTTAAAAAAATTGATGCCTTGGATTTTTATAAAACATTCTGAAAAGTTGTAACTAACTGATATCTATACAATTTTGTTTGTCTATACTTCGCGATAACTCTTGGGTATGCTTCAGGAGCTCTTTTAGGGTTAATTAAAACACTCCATTTTTGGGATTATCTTACCATATTTGCCCAAAATTTTCTGTGTATGTCTAGCAATTTTGCATGGTACTAAAGTCAAATTTAAATATCTTAAGACCTTGGGGACTAAATTGGGGGTGGGGTTGCAAATGGTGGAGCTAGTCATTTCTTTTTTGTATGGTGCAGAACTCAAATTTACATATGTTTAAAACTTAAATCCCGTTTGTTGTCACCAGGATTTGACGTCCCCTGGGGACTTTTGGGGCTAAATGGTGGAGTGGGGGGCAAATGTAGTACTTAGTCATTGTTTTAAGCCTCATTCACTGTGCACTCACGGGGGACCATGCATGCTTCACTTGTTAAAAGATGGACTCGCTTCATGATGGAAGATAAAAGATAAGCGAGCAAGCAAGCACGCAAGGTCCACAGAATTTTGTAACTATATAGATTACAATGATATTCATGCAACAAGGATATAATACGAATGTCCTAACGAAATTGAACACATATAGTGTCACGAGTACAATATACGATGGACAAAAGTTGCTGTTAGACAAAAACGTAGGTTTCTGCATTGGAAAAGTTGATGCAGAGCAAAGGCTTTCGTTTCCGAGAAAACAATCATGTTGAAAAGCTACAAATACTTTCTATTCTAGTTTTTACATTTCTAGCAAATACATACTCGGGTATATCTTTCCTGAACATGAGGTTGCCAAAATATAATTGGTTTAAGAGGCATTTTATTCTCTAGTTGTAGTAGAAAAAAGTGAATCTATACTATTAATCAAATTCTAAATGTTTATTTATTTACTTATATGTGTATGTGTGTGTGTGTATATATATATATATATATATATATATATATATATATACAAATAAAACTTTCGAACGGATGCACCGAATTGAAAAATTCTTTTTTTCCCTAAAAGGTATGAGTCCCTATATTGCCCTTATCTATATATGGTTCGTAACAAACAACGCCGAATCACACAAAAAGCCCGAAATATGGGTTTTGGGCCATCTCGTGCAATTGTCGGAAAAGTTATCCGCCCATGTCAACAGAATTTAGCACTGTCTGTATACAATCACAGTAACATCGTTCGGCATATGGACAGGACTTGTGGCGCAATAGATAACACGTCTGACTAAGGATCAGAAGATTCCAGGATCGAATCCTGACAAGTTCGTAACAATTTTAACCATCATTTTATCCAACGTTTACTCATTATCCTTGCCCTTAGTTAGGGTATTTTTGATTTTTCAATGATTTTGTTTTGTGCATATGGGAATTTCCTATACTCCGAGTTCACAAGGTTAGCATTGATGGTAAGACGATGTTGAGTGTACTTGATGTTGAGTGTACTTGATTTTGTGTTTGACTCGGCATTGTGTGCCGATGCGGCGCAGCCACTAGTATTAAATAAAAAGTTGGTTTTACATGCACATACACGTATTAAAAAATAAACAGGTTTTAAAAAAAAGGATTAAAAAACGTAAAACACAGCACACAATATGTTATGCAAAGGAGAAAACAGCCAACATAAATAGTCAAATAAGAATACGTTAAGTTTTGCAAATGAAATAATGAAGTCCATGTGTTTTCGTAGTAGAAATATATACAGGGTTGCCCATAAGTCGCATTACAGTTTCAAAATGAAACAACTCTTTCTTAAATGACTGTATTTAATTAATTCTTTTTTTATTACACAGTTTAGGGTGCCAGAGTTTAGCCTGACTTTATTACAAAAGATAAAGTCTATTAAGTAGCCTCCATTCTCGGCTTTGCAAAATCGAGCTCTTTCTATGACAGTTCTTAACATTGAAGACTGTAGGGAAAGAATTTCCTGTCGCATGTTTGCCTTAAGTTCTCGAATGGTTCGAGGCTCATTTGCATACACTTTGTCTTTAAGATATCACCAAAGCTAAAAGTTTGGTGCTCTCAGATCAGGTGAACATGAATGCCATTCCAAATTGGAATTTTGAAATATTTTTCGATCCTGAAACATCACAGTTAACAACTGCATTGTGGCTCTAGCTATATGTGCAGTTGCTCCATCTTGTTGCCACCAGTACCCTGGCACGTTTGCTGAGGTTGAACAAAATTCACTAGCATATTTTATATCTCGCAACAGTTACAATCACAGCATTTTCATTCGCATCTCAAAAGAAGCAGGACCCAATAACCCTTTCTGAGATTACTTCACACCATACTATGACTTTAACTGGGTGCATTGGACTTGCATGAACTTGGCGTGGATGTTCGGCGCCTCAGAATCTAGTATTCTGCTTATTGACATACCCATTAAAATGGAAATGATCAACTTGTGAACAAACTCATTTGCATTTCTTGCGGTTTCCGGAAACCCGACATCATAATTTAGTCGTTTCTGAAAGTTCGGTGATTGTAAAAATTGCACGAATTGAACTCTGTAAAGATACATGTGCAAGTCTCTTTGAATTCGCTGTAGAGAACTCCGTGAGATGCCGAGTTCTTGAGAACGCCTTCCAATGGATGTGGTTCGGTTCTTTCCAATGTTACGCCTCACATCTTCAGTATTTTCAGGTGTACCTACTGAGCTACCTCGTCCACGTCTATACCTATTATTTACAGAGCCCTGCTCTTGAAAACGCGTCACTAAATTCTAGGAGGATGTCGAACATTGAAATGGCGCATATAAGATTTTTGCGTTGCAATAATTGATCGTCCATGTTCAAAGTAAAATTCAATTATCCTCACTCGTTGTTCTGTTGAAAACTTATCTTTAGCAAAATTTTTCAAAGATTCTATTTTATAATTCCGAAAAGAGAAATTAAAATATATTAATAATAGAAAAAAAGTTATTTAATTCTTAAAATGTAAAGTAACATGGGTCACCCTATATAAATAATCACTAATTAAACGTTGCTTGCTTTGTGTTGTGTATCTCTGAGAGTTTATGTTACTACTAGTGTTGGGACGATTAATCGGAATTGGGAATCGGGAATCAAAACCTAAAGGCAAAACATGTTGGAGTTTGGAAAGGCATGCTGCTAGTAGTTGGATCCAATGTACTTCCGTTTTGGAAGATTGGTCAGAAAAACGATGAGATGTCGTAACAAATTTCCTGTTTAGGTAGAACGGGATTACAAAAGTGTGTGTAGAAAAGTGCTTTCTGTAATTTATGTGAAGAACAAATCCTACTCACATAATTCCTGCAGAACAATATCAATTCATACAGAACCAATAAGTGATCAACGCATTTAACATTGAAGCCAATTATATTATCAGTGATCCACCTGTAACCCTATAGTATGTTATGCGTTCAAGGGTTTTTCTATTGTAAGTTACACTATGTTGTTATATATTAGTAGTTGATACAGGATAGCGTTCTTATACTTGATGGGATGGACTTAGTGTGGTACTGGTTATACTGTTTTATTGTGTTTTCCAAGTGAAGGTGAAGCTCTCGTTGAACATGCACGTTATTGTTTTCTACTGGAACCAAAATTCCAGTCAAGGTTAGTAAATTACTAAACTTACAATACACAACATTTAGTTTAGGATTTCCATGCATTAGTTAATAGTATTTCACATTCTTCAGCAAAGAGTATTTTCTCTTGTAATAATAATTTTGAAAATACTTACTATTGCGTTTCACTAACTTTTGAAGCTGCATATTCGTTTTTCCTCTTTATAATCTATTACATGGTCAAGGTTTGGTTCGTTTGTTTTTTGTTTTATGGCATACCAACCCTTTTCAGGTTATTCAATGCCGAATCCGACAATTTTGAAGAAAATTTTTTTAATAGAATATAATTTGTTGTTTTCAAGTCGGTTTCTATTTAACCCATAGTTGGGACTCCCACTCCGGGTCAGAGTGGACCTGGGAGCGATGGCAATTAAAGGATGGCTACACACTCCCCAAAGCCCGCAAGCTGGGGCCTCACCACTGAATATAGTTTAAGGTCATATCCAGGACCTTACATATTCAAGTCTTGTGTCCTTGTCTTATAACTGATTTAAATACCTCCTTGATTTATGATAGTCATAAACGACAAAGCCAACATTTACTTTGTTTTATTGAAGATTGAAATTATAGCAACTGAAAAGAAAAAAAAATATGTTGAATTTATTTTAAGTCCTCTCTTTTTTCCCCCCGGACGTCAGGTGCTGATATTGAACAATTTTGTAATGTTTGATAATGTCCAAATGCATTTGCACATTCATTATGACGCATTGCAATGCGAAAGTTACAGATGACTGAGACACCTTGATGAATGATGAAAGAGTATTCACAAATCAGATCCTCCTTGATCAAAATAGACAGATAACAATATGCCTTTCGAACACGGAAATCGATGACGGGTACTCTTTTTCTACAATCGCAAGAAATTCCGCCAACAAGCGGTCCAAGAAACGACTTTATTAGAGTAGATAATTTCTTTATATTTCGTAACCTTTACAATGTATGGGTGGAATTTTGTTAGATAGGTCGTGAGATGGTAAAAGTGTTGTAAATTCAGTGGAGCACATTCCATGGAAGTACTTGTAAGACAGTCACAGGGATGTAACACTGTGGCGATGGGACAGAGAGTGGAGCTTGGCAGACAGTTCAGGGCTTAATAGGTTAGAGACTCTTTTTTTTCTTTTTTTTTTTACACAGTGGTCACCACTTATCAAGGCCTGGAAGCCACTCAGGGATAAGGGTTATTGCAAGTACATTATGTTAGTGTGGAGATTTGATGAAGTGTTTACTTAAGGGGGCGGTTCATTAGGAATTTGTTAACGTTGGACTTGAAGACATCCAAGTTGTAGTCCAGTGGGAAGCAGGCAGACAGAACAGAGTTCCACAGGCGTGCAGTTCTAAGAAAGAAGCTTTGTTCATGGAATCCACGTTTTGATTTAGGCACAGATAAAGAGTGGGGAAAATTTTTCACAGTGGATTTAGCTAGATGGGTGTTTTTCATGAAAGATTGGCGAGGGGGGATCAGAGATTGGAGTTCAGACAAGCACCTGCCATGGAAATAACGATAAAATAGGGATAGGCTCGCAACGTCTCTTCCTATTATTTACAGAGCCCTGCTCTTGAAAACGCGTCACTAAATTCTGCATTAAAGGTAACCAGCCACGTCTTCCCCCATTGAACCACGCGCTCGAGATCAGAGGAGAGAGAATCAGAGAGAACTTTGTCATTTACAGCCTTTGATGTATTGCCGTAGATGGTCGTGACATCAGCATAGATGTCAACAAATGAGTTAAGTATGTTTTTAGGGAGGTCATTGATGTAGATCAGGAAGAGAGTTGGGTCCAGGATTGACTCCTGAGTGACTCCAGCATTAATACTGCAGGCCTTTGATTTTTGTCCATCGACCACTACTCTTATGAGCCTATCGGAGAGAAATGATTTTATAATTGAGAAAACATTTCCAGTTATACAGTAGTTGGAAATCTTGTGAAGTAGACTCTTATGCCATACCTTGTTGAATGCCTTTGATATGTCAAGAGCAATTGCCCTAGAAAGGAAGCCTTTGTCAAGAGATTCACTAATCCTGTGAGATATAACCATCAGCATCTGTGGTAGATCTTGCAGAGCCGAAACCATATTGTGTGTCACTAACAAGGTTGTTTCTGCTGAGGTGGTTGACTATTTCTCTATTTAATATGGATTCCAGCAACTTACTCATAACACACAGGAGACTTATTGGTCTGTACAGAGAGGCAGATGACTTATCACCTGAATTCTTAAATACAGGGCAAACTGATGAGGTCTTCCAGGGAGTCCGAAAGCACTTCTCCTTAAGGCAGCGCTTAAACAGTTTGTAAGTATGGGAGCAAGTTCTAGTTGAAGCTTTTTTAACACTATAATTGGGATGCCGTCAGGGCCAGTTGCTTTACTGGAATAAAGGTTCTTGATTAGCTTGGCGACCTCATGGACGGATATTTGTATGTTACCTAGCGTGTTCTGTGTTATAGGAGGAAATATGGGGAGTTGATGGCCTTCGTCGCATAGGGTAGAATTAGCTGCAAAGTTCTTTGCAAATAGTTTGGCCTTGTCTGATGCTGACGAGATAACCTCTGGTCCATTGATAATGGTTGGGATAGAACGCACACTTCTGTTCAGGATCCTATTTGTTATTTGCCAAAACTGGTGGGAACCAAGCCGCTGATCAGCTGCCTTGGATTTAACAGACTAAGCATATAGCTCTCTTGCATTTTTTATTACTCTTTTACAGTGGTCGCTGGCAGTCCTGAAAGCAGCTTTAGTCTCAGTGCATCTATTACGTTGGTAGCTATGGAAAAAGTGATTTCTGTGCGCGATAGAAGCAGCACATTCTGGGGAGAACCATGGCTGGCTGTTAGGTTTTTGTTGGAATTTTTTAGATTGTATGAATTGGTCTATGCCTACAATTAACCATTCGGTCAGATATGATACTATAGAGGACACTTCCTTTTTAAACATGGAGTGCAGAGGTAAATCAGATATGAATGTACGGAAGCTATCCCAGTCAGCCATAGAGTATCGGTATACAGTACGGTGGAGGGGTACATCTGGGGACTTATTACATTTTGTTTTTATCTTAACTGATACAACGGAGTGGTCAGAGTATCCTGGAGGAAAATGAACGGAACATAAACATAGCTCAGGGGAAGTTGAGAGAAAAAGGGCTAGGAAGCTTGCATATTGACCGGGTGTATCGGGCAGACGGGTGGGTTCGTGAACAATCTGAGTGAGGTCATAAGCAATGGCAAAATTATGACAAAACTTCCCCTCATCGTCTGTCTTATTTGAATGGGTCAGCCATTCCACGTTATGGACGTTGAAGTCACCACAGATGTGGATGTTAGCCAAGGGATGTGCAGACAGTATGTGGTCTATTTTCTCAGATATGCTCTTAAAGATAGTAACTCCGCTGCTGTGGGAGCGATAGATGGCAAATATAAATGCAGTGGTGTTAGCAAGTGCAACCTGGAAGCACATATAGGGTAAATTAGGATCTTCTCTAGAGATATCCCTGCCACACGGGAAGCCATCTTTAATGTAGGCACATATTCCATGCCCATGGCTATCTTGGGGGTCAGATTTAGCTGTTAAGTTAGAGTATCCGTTAATTATGAACTCATCTAGGGAAGTGGTCGGCCCTATTCCAGTTTTGCTTAGAAATAATATGTTCGGTTTCATCTCCTGTAATTGTTTTTCAACCTCTGGAAGGTTGGAACATAGACCCCTGATGTTGGAGAAGGAGACCTGGTAGTAGGGGTCTACATTGGAAGATGGGGTTCTAGGTTTAATCGAGATATTTCATGTTGAGGTTTTGGGATTTGTGGAACAGGTTGGCATACTTGGTTAGAGCAGGACAGAGAGGGAAAGGAAGAGAGAAAAAGACAGGAATTTTTTTTTTTGTAGCACACGAAAAGGTAAAGCCGTAACAATTACCCACTAGTATGGCATCGACAGGCCCCACCAGAGACTAATGCATGGTCCAGATCCACTCACCAAATGTCAATACAGCAGTCCCAGTACTTTGCGCCTGCTGATAGGACAGCCTCCTTAGTGGTTAATCCAAGGTTCGGGTCCCTGACTATCAGGCGGATAACTTCAGCCCAGACAAAACGTTTACCTCCAGCACCCTTACTAGTGACATGGCCACAAGGACAGACATAGAGACAGAAAATTTTCCGACATCTCAGACTACTGTTCACCAATTACTACCGACCATTAAGCAGCTTTTTTTTTCACCCTTTGTCAAAAAAAATCACTCATTGAATGAGGACTGAGGGACAAAAAAGGAGAAGCGAGAGTTACTGGAGCTGCCGATAACACATCCACTGTATTATCTACTCTCAATTAAAAAAAAAAGGAAGGAGGGGAATGGGTACAAGTGACTTATTTATATCTAAGCAGTAAGTCCGATGCTAAGTTATCAATTCAAGACACTTTTGATGATAATCTCCCCTTCCATATTAATGGGTGGAAGTTTGTCGTTATCTATCTCGAGTTTGAATCATTGGAGCTTCACCTTATAATTAAAACCCAATAATTAACTTTTATCAATTTGTAAAGTCGGTTAATATTAATTTACATTCGAGTTTAGATAATTATTCAAGGTTTTAATTTAGGAGGTTCGTTTTCATAGGTGACTTTTTCTTTGCTAATGTCACTGTATTATATTTCGAATATAATTGAAAATAAGATGAACTATATTAGATGGTTTCATTGGCTAGTCAGGAAGCAAGCATTTTCAATACAGGCAAGCTTTCAGTAATAGTATATATTAAGTATATTACTTAAATAAAGTCCTAACTTTATCTACTCTAATAGAGAAAATAATTTCCGTCATTTTGTTTAGTTTTTTATCGCTAGTTGACTTTGTAGCATTGCTAAACTGTTTTGTCTGTTTCAATAGTCGCGAAGGGGGGTTACAAATAATACAGGAAAGTAGAGACAAATAAATACATATACATAAATAAAACAAGAAAAACAAGTTTAAACAAGGTAACATGAAAAACATTTAGGAAGAATTTTAAAAATACTTAACATCTATTTTCCATAATGTTCCGGCGTCTTTTAGCCAACTGGCATATTGTCCTGTCTTTCTAGAGCGTAAGAAGATTTCTATTTCCGGATAACTTGTGCATGTGTGCCTATCTATTTATAGAATAAAAGTCGTTACGTTCAGATGTGTAAATATTAAATTTACATTTTTCTTTTTTAAAAAAGTCCTAACTCTTTTTAGTAACTTGTTGAAGAGGGAAAGACTAGTCGCTTGTGCACCAAATGTTGCAACAATACTCCTTATCTGGTCAAATAGTGATTTTATAGGTATATAATACTCAGTATGGAAAGTTTTCTGCCCGTGTAGAGGGAGCCTACCTGCTTTGTATCAAACTTGCAGTATAATTTATGTATATATTCCAATTTATAATTGATTTGGATAAAAAGATCATCTCTTTTTTTCTATTAGTTGTTTTTTCCCCTTTATTTTATTCTAGCCTGGGTGCTCGGCGTTGCCCGGGTGTTTAGAGGTGTGTGTTGAGCAAAAAAAAAAGTGGTAGTAGGCAGGCAGGCAGGCAGGCAGGCAGGCTTGAACCCGTGAATGTGGAGAGAGGTGTTTTAAAAAAATGGTAGTAGCGTGGGAAGGGAATAAAAAAATACAGGCTTAAGGGAGGTGTTAAAGAAAAAAAAAGTGGTAGTAGGCAGACAGGCTCGAACCTGTGATGCAAAGGCAGAAAAAAATTGAAAAAAAATCTGACGTCTTAGCCGATGTCTCCATAATGTGACCGGAAGTCAAAAGCGTTGAAATAAACTGAAGTCAATCCAACGGTGACGATGACTTGCTAAAATGTTGGCGAGAAAAATCGACACCTCCTTGTACGGTCGAGTTTGGGGTGAAGGAATGAATGTTTTTGGCCAATTTTTCGATATTTGTCGTCCGAGACGTGCATCTTAAAACTGATATCAATCTTGTCCGGATCGGTCGTCTCTGTCGAAAGTTTTTGCGAAACATACACACATATATACATACATAAATTTAAACAGATAGGTGAGATTTAAATTGTAGATGTGTACCCCACGTTTCTACCCGGCAATATTGATTAAATTCTAATTGACCTGCATAAGAGTGAGACGAATTCTCTAGAGTAGTTATTAGTGTACCCCATCATTGCTCTTCGATTGTATTAGGAATTCTAATTATTTTCATTTACCTTATGGCCGCTGTACATTTTCTCAACAATCGATTTCAAATTGATTCACTTCTCATTAAAATAGACATGGAATGATGCACCAATATCGCACATACAGAGAAACTCTATGCAACACATTACAAAACCCAGACACAATTATGAAAAAGTTAAACTTTAAAAGCAATCTAATTACGATAATTATTAACGAATTCGAACATTGATTTTCGCAAATCTGTGATAAAGCTTTCTATAAGAATAATCGAGTGTTTGAGCGTTAAGAATAATGGAATAAAACATGATTTTTGTTTTTTCACTTTTCAAAACAACAACTTTTTACACTACATATTTTATTCCCGGACAATGTCGGATAATCTTTCAAATCATCATCATCATCATCATCATCATGCATTTAATGTGTGGTGGTATGTGTTGGACGACTTTTAGAAATTTATTTTCCCGGGTGATTCCCGAGTGACGCCAGATAACCCAAGGATTTAAGATAGAGAAGATAAATATATATATATATTTTATTTCATGTCAAAATAGATATTGTTTGAAACCAGAGAAATATATTTTTGCAGCTAAAAAGTTGATGACAGGAAATTTCACTTATAACATTGTCTGGCCTTAGTGATCTCAAGGTGGGATGTCAGAATTAACATCTGGCCTTGGAAATCGTGAGAATTAGTAATTCAGATTTCAGGTATGGGAATTGTGCCCATGCAGGGTTTCAATTTCGTGGCGATTTTGTGGCGAAATCTTATTGGCTGGGGAGAAGTTTCCACTCCATCCACATACCTTACTATATATACGACTGTCGTGCGAAAATTAGTCAGATCAGTTGGAGTTGGGATTCGAGACGAACAGACCATATAGAGGCGTGACCCCTGCATCTTCCTCATTCAACCGCCTGTCGCTGTCTGTGAAGAGATTTGAGACTGTGAAAAAAACTTACAAAAACTGAATGAGATTTGTAAAAACATTTGTACATAATTCTGCGAAATTAAGCTTCTGAGTTTGTCTTTCTTCCTGCCTGCTGCTTCGATATTCGCTTTCAGCATACCAGATTTCATGTAACAACCTCAGAGAAGACTAGACTACACGAGCCCAGAATTCAGATAGACAGGGGTCCTTAACCACCTTCTCTTGAGTGAGGTGTTACATATCACTTCCTTCCCTGTTTACATAACTTTCTCCTGCCGACTGAACCTGCTTCCTGAACTGTTCTACTCTTATCTATTCTTTCAACCTAATTATACCATCAAAGTTTCCTTTTGCCACGCATCCCTTTGTACTGTCCTAGTTTAATCTTCCTCTGATATCATCAGATATAAGTCTGTATTTCAGCCCCATATTATATAGCCATCATAAAATTATCAAAATAACATAGGCTTTTTCAGTAATGTTTCCCTGAAAATATATAACCTTTTAATCACAAAAATATTCTCTTAGAAAAGCATCCCATAATATTAAACATTTATACATAAGGACTTGAAATATGGTAGTAATGTTCTACTTGTTGAAATATTATATTTATTTTTCTTATAAAAACTCTATAAATTTTACCTGGAAATTTATACCATTAAAATTAAATACATTCTTAAAATTTGATTTGGATTATTTGATAATGATTTGATGAGATCTTCAGTTCACAAAATTGAAACTTTTATAATACATCTAAGCTCTATTTTAATAGGGCTTACTAGTAGTACTGGAAGTGTTAGACAAGTACTCCTACCTCGGCTTCATCTCTCAGCAACTAGTCTCTGGACGTAGAACTCCGCATTAGGATAGACAAAGCAGCCACTGCCATGACCCACCTAGCCAAGAGAGTGTGGGACAACACATTGCTGATAAAAATGAGAGTCTACCAGAACTGTGCGTTGTGCGTTGAGCACTCTTCTTTACAGTAGTGAGTCTTGGACTTTGTACTCACACCAAGAATGAAGACTGAATGTATTTCACATGTGCAACCTCAGACGTCTCTTAGGCATCACCTAGCAGGATCGGGTCACAAACGTAATTGTCTTGTCCCAGCCTGGCATACAAATCATGTTTGCTATTCTTACTCAGAGAGACTTGTACTGGCTCAGTCATGTGTGCAGGATGGAAGTCGATCGCATCCTAAATAACATCCTATATAGTGGCCTCACCCTTGGAACATGGACGACCGACTCTGCACTATAAGGAGACCTGAAACAGAGACCTAAAGACTTGTGGCATTCAACTACAAGATCTCAAATCCACTCGCACAGTCTAGCGAGCAAAACTCAAGGACACCATCAAATTAGCAGAAAAGAAGAGAGAAATAAAATAGGAAGAAAAGAGAACCCATAGGAAAGAGAAGATAGAGTCCACCCCTGCCGCCTTCACTATTCCTAGTGCTAACTAAACCTACAGCAACTGTCAACGTAGCTGCAAATCTAAAATTGGATTATCTAGTTACAACAGATGCTGCAGTGAGCCAAACTAGGCACAGAACGTCATTGTCTCAAGAGACAGAAGATTGCCATCAAATAAATTTTGCTCATAAGAGGCCGATTTGATGCACTTTTTAAATGGATTCCTGAATTGATTCAATGAACTTTAAACAATGAATTAATAGACACAAAATTAATAAATATTAATAAGCTAAAAAAAAACAAAAAAATTGAAATAGGTTAAAAGACAGCAATAAGTAAAAAGACAAAAATCAATAATAAGTAAATTAGCAATAATAATAACAAAAAAAAACATTATTTATAATCAGTATTTTGTGAGGCCATATAAAGCATGTTCAACAACTTAGTAACAAAGAAAACTATTATACCGGTATATATACGAAATTACATTATTTATTTAAAACAAAACAAAAGGATAAGTTCATACATTGGTACAATCATTTGGTAGACACATAAAGACGTATGAATGTAGTTTGTATGTGTTGACTTCTGTGAAAGGGTGTATAAATAGAGATTATAGTTCATCATATTTTTACACGAGCAATATATAGCTTAAATATAACATAGTCTTAGTGTGTTCATGTTGTGTTAGCTCTGTATGTAAGAATCTTACAGGTAACAATGTTCATATTTAAATCCAATTATTACCTCACACGATGATGCATGTTTCATTAAAGGAGCTCGAGAAAACATGTTGCATCAGGTCACGAGCTGGGTTGGAAAGAGAGCGAGGAAAGGGAACAGGAAATGCAGGTCATACAAGAGGTCACACAGACATTCGCCAACACACGTGTGCGGTCATAGGTCATGAGGTCAATATAAGCAACAGCAGAAATATATCGTTGTCGACTGCTGTTAATATACTTGCACGTTTTACTGTGTACCGCATGCAACTCATGTTATGTCTGTGCATTCGACAGCCTTCACCAGCAGTGCTGCCTGTCATAAATGCATTCCTACAAGTAAAATGAAAGCATGCAAATTAAGACTAAATATAAAGATAAATAAAAACACAAAATTAACAATGAATAAAAACGATACAAAAATTAGTGTGAAAGAGACGGACCCAATTAAAAAAAAGAATATTTTTATCACAAGCAGCAATACAACTGCAATAATCATCAAGTCAATCGAATAACAAACATAAATAGAGCGCTTTTGTCTACACAACTCCACACAAATAATACTGTTAATACGACCTGAAACGGTACCAAACACTTCTGTCGATGCTACCCGACACGGTACCAGACAATTCTGTCAACACAACCTGAAACGGTCTCAAACAACTCCATCAGCATAACCTGAAATGGTTTCAAACAACTCCATCAACACGACCCAACACAACCCCAAACAAATTCGTCAACACAATGCCACACAACTCCATCGACACAATCCAACTTGATCCTGGACAACTTCATCAACATGATTCTAAACGATCCTAAACAACTCGGTCCACATGACCTGACATGATACTGAATAACTCCATTGACACGATGTGAACAATTCTGTCGATACAACCCAACATAGCTTGGCAGTTACTCAATGAATGCCTCTAGTGTCATCTTATTGTAGCAATTGGACGAAGACATTTTTGCTGGCTTAATGGTTATCGTACCTGACTCACTGTCTTTAGGTTTTGATTTTGATCTCAGCTAGAGTATTTTTGTGTTACATAATACTCGCATGCACATGTCTTAGCTACTTTCCGCTATTTTTACTTCAATTTTTTAAAAGGAATTTTATGTTATGTGTAATATGTACGGTAAATAAGAAACTTGCATTAATTAAAATATAATATTATGCGAATTTTACAACTGGTTGGCCTGCTAGTATCTGATAATTCCAGCAATGCATTTTTTTTCTAAATATTTTAACAGTTCATTTCGCCTTCTCCGCTATGTGTGACTTTTCGTCTCGGCTGTGACGTCACTCACGTGTCTCCAACAAATTCTTTTTTATTGCATTTGTTTGTATCAATAAAGATTCACATTACTGACCTTCCACGTTCGTTTGAACAATTACCCACCCTCACCACACAAAGATGATCCAGGGTCTCTGTGTCTGTCTGTCTATCTGTCTGTTTGTCTGTCTGTCTGTCTGTACATCTATAGGACGAAAGAAAATATAAGATAGAAAAAGTATGTAGAAAATAATTACCAGTTTACAAGAACTTAAAAGTTATTTATATTGTTATATAAATTAAAGTCCAATTTTTGAAGGCTTTTTTTTTTTAACCCAGTTACACCACAGGTACTTCTGCTAGTATGTGATAAAATCGAATTTGGAAGAAAATTATGTTTTCTACAAGACTTCAAAAAATTATGTTCCATTTGAGGAACAATGGTAAATAAAAAGTTAACGAACTGACCTATCTCTGCCCAGGTGTTCATTCCACTTTCTCTCAATCCTTCCTTATCATTTTCTCCTATTATTTTGTGGCTTTGCCCTATAAACTGAGCCCACTACTCCAACTTTTCTACATAACCAAACTAAAACAATCTCATCTTTTCTTTCAACATAACCAACCTAAAGTAATCTTCTTCACACATCTACGTGTATTATTTATTCTTTCTTATGATCGTATCATTTTCATATTATTTATCTCCATGCAACACTTATCCTTCATGTTAAACTTCACTTCCATATGTTATCACATTGCATATATATACCGGTAGATTCTAGTCAACAGTTTTAATCCTCTTCGCATCAGCTATAACTTACAGATAGTCTCACCAAAATAAGGAAAGATCTAATCTACCTCAAAAGTCTAGCAAAGCATATATATTTTCTCCACATCTGCGTTCTACATGCTTCTTGCACAGAATCTTGTAATCATTTATTTTATTGCACTTCCATCGTAACAATAATGACTAATTCGTTCACAGTTAAAGCAGATTTGCTTAGTACTGCAAAAGACAACATTCTGATGATCTGGCCCATGTCGTTAGCGATGTTGTAAGTCTTTTCTTTTTGATTAATTGATTGTTGAGCATCAGTCATTCATTTCGTATAGATCAGATGATTATTGTTGGCATTCATTTCCCTGATATCTTTCTAGTTAGAATTATTTCTAGAAAGACATTGGCTACTTACGACCTGGATCATATGTAAGCTGCCAACATCCTTAAGAGAAACTGTTTCTGTGGAATGAACTGGATTCGAACTTGGCACACCCAGATTGTTTTTTTTACTGTTATTTCGCCCTAAACAAGGTACAGTGCCACTTTGACGAAAGGGGCTACTATCTGGGACCAAATGTACTATGTAGGGAGTTGAACAGCGAGATGTCTGTTCATATTACAGTCGAACGTCTGCATGTCAGTACAGTCAGGGAAGCAGGGAACCGGAAGGAAACTTCAAAGTCTATAAGGGAATAAATAATTTGAGTAGAAAGATTTCCGGCATTTAGAGATTTCTACATGTAGAGGTAGGATTTTGTTGTTTGTCTGGTTAGCTGGGCTATTTACGTTAGGGGAGGCACAAGTGTTTGGGGTTCGTCGGAGCACATTCCATTAAAATACTTGTAAAACAAGCACAGGAATGCAACATTTCATGGATTGGACAGAGGTTGGGGTTTGGTTGATACAGCGGGACCTATAAGGTTGTCGACATTTTTAAGCCTGTCTAGGAGTGAGAGACTAGTGGCAGTCTGTGTTTTAATCTCTTAGCCACTTTTACCTCTGCATTTGTAGTTTGAATTCATTAAGGGTTTCGAGTTTTGCAATATATCGAACACTGAAATCCACTAATCCTACAATTAAGGCAAATTGAATTTGTAAACTTCGGTGAATGTCGAGTGAATTATTCAACCTAATTTTTGATTGGGATTAAATGTTTTTTTTTTTAATTTTTATTTAATTTTTCTAGGTTTTTATCAATCGTGGCCGTCTTTATTATCAATTGGAGGATTTTGAAAATGCCAAAGAAGATT
Organism: Euprymna scolopes; assembly: GCF_053919585.1. Classification (NCBI taxonomy): domain Eukaryota; kingdom Metazoa; phylum Mollusca; class Cephalopoda; order Sepiida; family Sepiolidae; genus Euprymna; species Euprymna scolopes. The sequence continues at coordinate 40,138,359 of NC_136484.1, read as the reverse complement.
TCCGAGAAGCTTCAAAACTAAAACCTAAAAATCATAAAATAATCCATGCATGGGGTTTGTGCCTTCATAAGTGAAGTATCCCTTGTTTCGATTTTTATTATTTCTTTTTTTATTACGACTGCAATTTTATTGGCAAATCACATTTCAAAAATGATGCACACCAAACAATTTACTATAATGTTTTTAATCTACCATAAATTATCGAGAGTTATCTCCCCTTTTCTCTTTGCCAAAAATAGTGACTTTTTCACCTGAAGAATGGCGGAGGTTACATCGGCCGAAAGATTGTGCAAATAACAACTAAGATAAGAACAATCGTTCGATTAATCCAAATAATCCAAATAATCATACCTCATGTAAAAATAAAAAAAAATTACAACTGTAAATCTTTTTCTGTACAATTTTAATTATTCGAACTAATATTCTCATTTTATTTGCGAACCGTTCAATTGAACTTATTTTGTTTTATCTGGATTAATTGGACTATTATTATCATCTTGATTATTATGTTCACAATATTTTGGCTGATGTAACCTCCGACCTTCTTTAAGTGTATCTTTTCGAATGAGAACTTTTGAAAGAGCTTAGAAAATTTTTTATTAGTTAGATTATTCAGACTACTATTCTTATTCTTACTGTCATTTATTAGGTTGGTGCAAAAGCAATATCGTTTTCTCACATATGCTACTTTTATATATGATCTCTGAATTAATTCGTTGATATATATGTAGCCATATCATATATACCATTTTGAAGCTCGTTTTTTGCTATATCGAATCGTGTTATTTGTTACCATTCTCAATCTCCCCATTCTTTTTTTTTTGCAGGCTTTTCGACAGCATGGACAAAATTCAAATCCGCACGATTTTCTTGTTCCAGTTTAAACTATGCCGAAAAGCTGCCGAGACAGCTCGTGATATCAATGATGCGTTTGGCCCAGGAACTACTAACGAACATGTGGCACAATGGTAGTTCAAAAATTTCGCAATCATGACGAGAGCCTCTAAAATGAATACAGTCGCAGCCGGCCAATTGATAACGACATTTGAAAACCTTAATTGAAGCTGATCCTCGCAAAACCATACAAGAAGTTGCTGTTAAACTCGAGATCGACCACTCAACAATCGTTTATCATGTAAAGCAAATATGGAAGTCAAAAAAGTTGGGTAAATGGGTTCCACATGAATTGAACAATAATAAAAACACCGTTGTTTGGAGGTGTCTACTTCGCTCCTTCTGTGCAACAAGAACGACCAATTTCTCAAGCAAATTGTGACGTGTGATGAGAAGTGGATCCTCTACAACAACCGATGATGGTCGGCATAGGGGTTGGATGCCAGAGAAGCTCCACAACCCATAACCGAAATTGCACCAAAAGCTCCACAACCCATAACCGAAATTGCACAAAAAAAGGTTATTGTGACTGTTTGACTGTTTGGTGGTCTGTGGCCGGTCTCATCCATTACAGCTTCTTGAATCCGGGTGAAACAATTACGGTGGAGAAGTACTGCCAACAAATTGATGAAATGCACCAGAAACTCCAACGTATGTACCCGAGAATGGTCAATATGAAGGAACCAATTCTCCTCCATGACAACGCTCACTTGCATGTTGCTCAACTGACTCTGCAGAGGTTGAACGAATTGATCTACAAGACTCTGCCTCATCTGCCATATTCACCAAACCTCTCGCCTACTGATTATCACTTTTTCAAGCATCTCAACGACTTCCTGCATGAAAAATGTTTCCAAAGCTGAGATGATGCCGAATCGGCATTCAATGACTTCATTGCTTCCAGAACTCTGGATTTCTATCCTAATGGGATAAATAAACTTTTGCTCGTTAGTAAAACATTTGTCGATTCTAATGGTTCTTATTTCGATTAATAAAGTTCATTAATAACCAACCTAAATGCATCTTAGGTAATAGATCAAATAAAAGGAGTTATCATGTTTTGAAGTAAAATATTTAACAAAAAACAACATTATTTTTGCACCAACCTAATAAACAACATTTCGGCCGATGTAATATCTGACATTGTTCAGGTGCATATTTCCAAACTTAGAAATCTTTATGCCCAATTCGGGAACCTACCAGATTTCAAGTTTAACCTTTTATGTAATGTAATCAGTGTTAAGTAAAGTCTATTAGCAGTTGAAGGTTCAAGCCTTACTACAAGCGATAATAATTAAGAATAAGATAATAACACTTTTACAAAATCATGGCTGACAGAATGGGAACAATTTTTCCCTGTGTATTAAATAAAGGGTCCAGTTCAAAATTTTGTATAGGTTCCCGAGTTGGACATAATGATTCCTAAATTTGAAAAGAATCCCTGAATTCATGATATTAGCTAAAACCTGATAATAAAAGCCAAGGTGAAAATAGTAATCCAAAATGCCAACTTATGAACCCTTATCTAAAAAATTCTGAAATATTTAACCTTATGAAACGTGATCATAACATTTTCTGTCGGACCCAACATTGAACGCTGGGATAGTAACAAAGGAACAAAAAAGGAAAAAAATTCGACTTAGCTTTATTTTTAGTTGAAATAAAAGGCATTTATTTATGGTGCTTTCCAAACATCGCCTGCATTTTGGTTTTGTGAGTCTCTTCGTTCATCAGGTAGTTAACAAAACTTTGCCGTGTTCAACACATGCTTTTTCTCTATCCTCGTTAATAAGTCCGCTCAAGTGTAGTCCTTGCTACACAGGTTTTTTTTTCAAATCTTGTCTTTTCTTTCCACTGCTATGTCTGCAGCTTGCCCCACGAAATATGGTCGTTCAACCATTTTTTTGTTCAAAGTTTGGATGGCATCTTGTTGTAAAAGTTCCTCTCACACACAGACGTGCTTCTAAGTCGCTCTTGCCGACCACGTAGTGCCTTCTTTTAATTTCGTTTTTCTTTTCCTTCTCTTCTTTGCTGTGACAACACCTCGTACCATGGTCATTGGCATACATGTCATGCCACTGCTGCCACGTACGCATCACTAGTTCTGTTACACTATGTCTACATGTTATCATCAGCATGCAATCAGATAGAATGGATGTTTTATTTTTGTTTCAATTTTGTTTACAGGCTAGGAAAACTAGATGCAGCCAAAGAAATGTTCACCAGGTGCATAAAAACTGCTCGCCAATTTTTGGATGCTTATATCAGCCGGGGAAATGTCTACATGGATTACACCCAGGAAAAAGAAATACGTTTGGCTAGGTAAGATTTATATTTATTTATTATATTCATTTTTTTCTTTCTTTTGGTACATAACTATTGAGAGTTTAACTACACTTTCATTCTTTTTATTTTGTCTACGACAGAAGATTGTGTTAGGTATTAGCTGAGTATATATATATATATATATATATATATATGATTGTTGAGGTGGATTAAATCCGACGATATGAAATAAAATGGAGGTAGAAGGACCTGAATACTAAACGTTTAGCCCGATTTATGCGGGCTTCTTTAAGAGGGATGGTCATTGACGAGAGAGTCGGAGGATTGGGGCTATACATAAGGAAAACACGCTGCTCTCCCGCCATCATTATATATAGCCCCAATCCTCCGACTCTCTCGTCAATGACCATCCCTCTTGAAGAAGCCCGCATAAATCGGGCGAAACGTTGAGTATCCAGGCCCTTCCACCTCCATTTTGTTTCATATATATATATATACACACATATTACTTTTGTTTCAATCCAGAGTGAATTGTATTTGCAGAGATTGATTTTCTCCGCATAAAAATAAAAATTTGTCTAATCCTGCCCTCGATTTAAATATTTGCTGATTATACAATATTTTTTCCATTTTGTATGCTTCTGACTACGTAAGATTCTGTTCGGTTTTTAGTTGGCTAAACTTTATGTGTTTGCTTGGTTAAGATCTTCATTGCTTTTGGCTGGGTGAGATTTTGTTCTACATATCTGATATATATATATATATATATATATATATATATATATATATATATATATATATATATATACTAGCAAAAGTACCCGTCATTGACTGGGTTCAAAACCAGCCTACAGAAAATGGACTCTGATTTATGAAAGTATGATAGGTTATGAAAAGGAAGGGTTGTAAAGAGATAGCTTCGAATTTGGGAGTATCAAAACCAAAGCAAAATATGATGAAAGTAAAAACAAAATAGATAAACTCCATAATTTATTATACCATACCTGTTCACACTGAAACACTTATTACAATATTCTGTGGATCTATATTAAAAAACCTTGTTAAACTTTGTGACATATTTCCATTCTATGGAGGTCATGCGCGAACGAACACCCCATAATTTTATTATACCATATTTCTTCAAACTGAAACATAATTATCAAAGTATACTTACGCAGATAGATATGAAAAGTCTTTATTAAAGTTTGTGCCTATTTTCATTCTATGGAGGCCAGGCGCGAATGCAGACCTCACAATTTTATTATACCATCCCTATTTAAGTTAAAACATACGTATCAAAGTATTCTTATGTACATCTATATCAAAAACACTTGTAAACGTTTTTTTTTAATTTTTAAATTTATTTCCATACTTTGTGGACCAAGAGCGAACGGAGACCCCACAATTTTAATGAGCCGCCGTTCTGCCAGATCAAACATAACCACTCCTGTGTCTCGATAATCTTCTATCATTATATGTAATCAGTTTTTTAAAATAGTCAACCATATATGAGCCTATTCGTGACCACACACACACACGTGCACACACACACACACATTCAGCTTTATATTATATATATATATATATATATATATATATATATATATATATATATATAGCTTAGTACATTAGGGGAAAAGAGTGAGCTCAATTCTATAAGAGGAGACTTATCGGTACAATATAAATCTCAACAAGTTTCATTGTAGCTAGCTTATATAGGAGAACAATAGGAATGGTAAATGAAGTCACAAAAACTATATATTGGTAAATATAGATGGGTTCATTTATTCAAGAAGGGAATGCAAACAATAAGTTGAGGGATAGAAGGTACTCTTTGTGCCAAGGCATTTCGAAGTCTAATGCTTCTCATCAGAAGAGTAGAGAAGATGCTAGGTAACATAGTGGGGATGCGGCGTCTAGCGTGGGATTCATTAGGAACGAAATAGACCAATTAAAATTATAGATGATGTTAGGAGGAGTTTTATCGAATTCTAAATAAAGGAGGAACGTATTATATAGAGTGTAATGTAGCAAGGTGTATAGGGTCTTTATCATAGTCTTAAATGTTTGTCGTATATGTTTAAAGGCTAAAGGGGAGGTATAGTGTGGATGGGTGGTAATTCTATTTTATCGGCGTGTACGATGTCTATTACCTATGCAGGGGCATTTTATTTACAGATGCAACCGAGAGGACAACAGCACTATGAAGTGGTGTATAATTTTGGGAGGGGTATTATGGTGATGGTTTAAGGCGAAAGGGCAAATGGGTGTATTCTAAGCAGGGTTGAATAAGAGGGATTACCTGGAGCGTCCCGTTCCAGGGTTTTAATTTAGTGAAGCGAGGGGTGAGTGGGGGGATTTATTTTCTCAATATTAAAAACCAACATTTTGTTCACTGTCTTCGATTTAAATATTTTCTGATTTTCTGATATATTTTTTGGGGGTTTAATTTTATTATTTTTAGTTATTTTTCAAAACAGAATTAACGTTGGCAGATTTTCTTCGCATTGAAAACATACTTTACCTTTAATTGACTTCGATTTAAATATTAGCCAAATGCTTTAAGGTTGTTTACGATTTCTTGATTGTTAACTATTCAGCACTTTTACCATTTACTATGTTTCTACTATTTAGTTTTCTCTCAACGAGAGCAGAGTTTAACATAAAGTCGATTATTAATGTGGGGGGAAAATCCATCTCCCCCAAAAAGGACACTTCATATTTGGACTAAAATAAAAATTGCCACGGTCTAGATGGATATCTCCTCCATTTTTCATGGAGAGAAATGATTCAGTAAAGTAGCAGAACAGATACTACACTTTAATGTTGATTCTATTTTGAAAACTAAAAAAATAATAAAAATAAATAAATAAAAATAATAAAAATAATAAAAAATATTTTATAATCGGCAACTATTTAAATCTAAGGAATGTCTACAAATATATATATATATATATATATATATATATATATATATATATATATGAAGGTAGAAGCGTGCATGGTAGTCAACCCATGACCAAGCGCAAAGAGAGTTATATTGTCTATATGTATACGCCAAGGGGTTACAGATATTGCCCATATGAAAATAGGTCACTGATCACTACATATCCCTTACCAGATAGAAAAGAAAATTGTTGAGATATTTGTTAGTACATTTGCTGGATAAATCTTTTTGGCCTATGTATTTCACGACCACATCTTGTGTTGTGTGTGGATTCTTTCAACCTTTGTCCAAGCGTGAAGAGAGTTGTCTATAGTCATACGCCAAGGGGTTACAGATATTGCGCGTATGAATATAGTTCTATGATATCACTACACCCACTTGCTTCTCTCTCTCTCTCTCTCTCTCCCTCTCTCTCTCTCTCTTTCATATCGCAAAGTGTGTTGGAATTTGTGTTTTGTTTTATTTGAATTTTTTTATATTCGTGGGCCACTGCCACCCCTTGTAACCACCAATCCATCTCCCCGAAAAAAGACACTTCATATTGGGACAAAAATAAAAATCGACACAGTCTAGATGAATTTCTCCTCCATTTTCCATGGAGATAAATGATTCAGTATAGTAGCAGAACAGATACTGCACTTTAATGTAAATTCTATTTTGAAAACTAAAAAATAATAAAATTAACCGAAAAGAAAAACATATTCATAATCGGCAAATATTTAAATCTAGGGAATTTCTACAATGAAGATTGCATGAGCATAAAAAACTAGATACAAGCAATGCCAAAATAAATATTTAAAATAAAAAATTGTATATAATATTTTGACTTCCTGCCGTTGAATACTCCATTACTGTTTATTGTTTATGTCTACTGACATGGCATTTATAGGTAGATAATTTCCCTCAATTTCTGGTAGCCTAGAAGTAGAATGCTCGTCTATGGAGTCGACATTGACATTGTGACTGTGTTCGAATTTGTTGACTGACCGTAATTGTCACTTCCTACACTTATGATTGCATGAATTTGACACACTAGTCTCTGTAGCTATAAAAATAATTGTTAATATTAATAAAATAATTATATATATATATATATATATATATATATATATATATGTGTGTATATATGTATATATATATGCATATGTATGTATATGTATATGTATATATATATATATGTATGTATGTATATGCATACATACATACATACATACATATATATATATATATATATATATATATATATATATATATATATATATATATATATATATATATATAAAACAGTGATGTGGTACTGTGGGATCCTAAACATGGAACTGCTAAAGTAGGAAGACCTGACAAGACGTACATAAAATTAGTGACAGAAGACACTGGCTTACAATTTGAAGATCTTCTTAAGGCCATGAGGGATAGAGACCTGTGGTGGGAAATAGTCAATTTGGTCCAGGGAACTCGCTCGATGCAACGATATATATATATATATATATATATATATATATATATATATATATATATATATATATATATATATATATATATATATATATATATATATATAAAAATCAGAAATAATGTTAAAATACCTTTTATTAAACCCAAACATTTCGAACACATTGACTTTGCAGGAACATTACTTTTTAAGATTATAATCTCTAGCCAAACCTTTATTATATTTTGCAGCTATGACTACAAACGTGCCGTTAAATTACACCCTGACAATGTACTCGCACGGATTTGTTTAGGCTACTCTCTGCAAGTGTTAGGCATGTACCAGAAAGCATGGCAGCAATTTTCTGAAGCCTTTATCATTGATCCAAGTAAGTCATTCAATTTTCTTTTCTATACTTTGGCTCAAATCATCTTTTTGGCCCCCCCCCCCGACAAAAGGAGGGTGGACCTGTAAATTCACTCTTGTCCATTCGTCTGTTTGTCTGTCCACGCTTTTCTCAATAACTACGCCTTGGAATTTTTTGAAATTTTGCACAAACATTAAGCATGATATGAGTAAAAAAGTAACAGAATGGATTTTCCAGGAAAACTCCGGTTGGTCCCCTAGGGGTGCCTTTCGGGTTAAAAAATTGACACTTTTGTGCTTATTAAAAAGAATTGATGCCTTGGATTTTTATAAACCTTTTTGAAAAGTTGTAACTAACTGATTTCTATATAATTTTGTTTGTCTATACTGTGCGATAACTCTTGGGTGTTCTTCAGAGGCTCTGTTAGGGCTAATAAAAACACTCCATTTTTGGGACTATTTTACCATATTTGTCCAAAATTTTCTGTGTATGTCTATTTAGCAGTTTTGCATAGTGCTGCACTCAAATTTAAATATGTTAAGGCCTTGGGGACTTTTGGGGCTAAATGGGGGGAGCAAATGATGGAGTTATTCATTTCTTTTTTTGCATGGTGCAAAACTCAAATTTACATATGTTAAGGCCTTAAACTGCACCGTTTGTTCATTTTCACCAGGATTTGACGTCCCCTGGGGACTTTTGGGGCTAAATGTGGTGGGGCAAATGCTGAATTTAGTAATTTTTTATGCTTCGTTGTTTTTCTTGTGGATGTACTAAACATTAGCAAAGTGAAAAATACTTAAAAAATTATCTATGTTTTGTTATATGTTAGTAACTTATAGGATCCAAAACTATTCTACAGAATCGCATGAATCTCTATTGACATAACATAGCAGTTGTATTGGAGAAGTGTTGAACTTTTAATACTACCACTGCGAGTAGTAATAGGAATAATGCAGCATAGAATGGGCCACCTTGTTCGTTGACAAAAGCAACTGTTCGTCTCTTTCATCTCTCATTACACATTATGACGTCTTTAGCAGTGATCACCAGAATGGACAACAAATAACACTGTGACAACGGTCATGGAAACAAGCGACCTTGGGTGGCGTGTGCGTATTGTAAAAAGTCATTGACACTCGAACTCGAAACCCGGCCAATAGGAAGCGAAAAAGTGACATATGCAAATTATGACGCGGTCGAATTAGAGTATATAAAACGCCGGTATTTCTTTCATTGACAAAGGCATTTTTTTTTTTGGACTTGGAGTCGTTTGAACGTACGCTTAATTCATATGTCAGTGGGAAGAAAGAAATACGAAGTTTCTACGAACATCGAAACAGGAAAAAAAAATGTTTTTTCGTGTGCCGAGAACATTACAAGCTTAAAAAAAATCCCTTTTTTTTTCACGAACATTTAACGGTATTTGGCAGATTAAAGAAAAACTTTAATTTCAACACTTCAAACACAATTACTTGCTCTGTGATTTTATTTATTTTCCTACAATAACTGACACTATGTACATTTAGATGAACTGCATTCTATGGACCAATCTTTACTTTCTGCAACATACTTCCTTCCAGACGTAACTACTAGTACACGTCAGTCTTACGTCTAGCTTGGTTTCTAGTCTACTGAGAAAATCGTTAGCTGTGTTACAGAACTTGTTTTCAATTTTTCTAAAGCATCAATTTGATACTGTCATTACAACTTTAAAACCAGAGATCCCTAAAGCAGCTGCTATTCATCCCCCCCAAAACATAACATTTTTTGATAAATTTCCCTCTTTTCTAGTGACCTTGCTGTATATGCAAAAGTGATATCTCACGCTAAAATCTTACATATATTTTTATAGTCAATTTCAGGCTGTTTATATGTAATCACCTAAAGTTATTTTTAAGAGAATTAGAACAGGGTGTAGGATTCCAATGATAGCTGTTCTTTTTTGTTTTGGTTTATAATTTCAGATAATGATGCCGCTCTTGAAGGAAGGGCAGCTGTCTGTCTTCAGATGGGTAACGTATACGCTGCCTTCCAAGATCTAAATGCAGCAATACGTATTTGTCCCACTGCAGAATTTTATAACAATCGTGGCGTGGTCAATCAGGTCAGATTTCTTTTTTTTAATTCCTTTTTTTTTTATTTTTTTAGAGTAAGATGCATTTTAAAATTTATAAAAGTTCTAAAAGGCGTCTCAAATTAGAGAGCACCTAATTTTTTTGGTATTTGGAAAAAAATATTAGCATATTTTTTTGTTGATTAAAGTAGGCATGTTAAACTCAAGCATTCCCGAGGGTTCCTTCGTGTTTGGACTAATAACTAGGACCATGAGAACAGAATGTTCTTTTCAATTGTTTTGACTCTCGAGTATATATCCGACACAGACACAGTCAATCAACCACAGATCGCATCACTCTACATTAAAACATATAAGATATCAATAGATATATACCTGAGAATCAAAACAAAGAAAAGAATATGCTGTTGTCATAGCCCTGCTAATAACCTAGGTGTGCCAAGTTCGAATCTAGTTTGTTGCACAGAAATATTTTCAATTAAGATGTTGGCAACCTTCTCGTGGTCTCACATGTAAGTACCTAATGTCTTTCTATAAATAATTCTAACTTGAAAGATATGGGGGGGGGGGGCGAAAGGATGCCAACAACAGAATCATCTGATTCATTTGAAGTGAATTGTTGTGAATGTTTCATCGAAATGATTGAAGTCATTTGATAAAAATTAATGCTGAATATTTTGTTACTTATTACTTAGAAATATATAGTATCTATGTTGCAGTTTACATAACTTAGTTACTTAACTGGCACAGGCCAGGATCAGAGTGTAGTCTCTGTTCTGATGTTACATTCAACTCAATTTCTCCTTAGCTAATGGGGGGGGGGGCTTTTATATTACAGCAATTTTATTTTTGCCTACTTCCAGACTGACCCCTTGAAGAGCTGGTTTTCCCTGCCCACATTAAAAACGGCCTTGTGTCGCATTTTTCTTCCGTGGGGAAGCAAACAAATACCTACTAAGATGCAAGTAGCAATAATAACATAATGCAAAATATTTCGATAAGCAAAAAATTGTATTTGCAAATAAATTGTAAATGAAAAGTAAAGTAGTTTTAAAGCCAGTGCAGGGATTTAAAATTAAATAATGAAAAATATTAACAACCACCAGTTTTGTTTCTAGGGTTGCCCATTCGTGGAGCACGATATATGTCGTTTTCAAGTCAAATGTAAACAAATTTTTGTTGAACCGTTCTCTTAAATAATCAAATCCTGCTCAATCATCACCATAATTATCAATCATTGTTCTGCCGTCTCACCATCGACTTAACACCCATGAGTGGCTTTTTGGTCTTGATAAGTGGTAACACTAGTTAAACAAAAACATAAAAAATACATAGCAGGACAAGCACGAGTTTCTCTTGAGCTTCGAGCAGTCTCTTAAAAAGCCAGTTAGATATAGATAAGCGTTAGCATTACGATACTCTATTATTTTTTGGTGCAAAAGCAATTAAGTTCTATTTTGCATAATATTATTATAATGAAATTGTTTGTTTCCTTACGTTTTTTGTTCTATATCTATATAATATATATATATATATATATATATATATATATATATATATATATATACTAATCACATCAAAATGCATGCTAAATTACTTCTCAGTTTTGAGATTGACTTATGCTTGAGAGAACGTCTATATTAATTGTTCTAATTAACCCTAATTTGCAAATAACCCATCAAGTTATGCGTACCTTACTATTAAGTCTTCTATCTATCACTTTCACCCTCTATTACTGAATGTTATTTGACCTCACCACTGTACAATAAAGATGCTTGGTTGTTGTAATGTAACAAACGCATGTCATTATAGAACTAATGATTTATTTAATATATATATATATATATATATATATATATATATATATATATATATATATATATATATATATATATATATTAGCTATTTATATAGCTTAATGCATAAGAGGAAAAGAGAGTTCAATTCCACAAGAGCTAACTTATCTGGATAATGCCAAGCTCAACAATTATTATTGGAGCTAAAACTTAAAAATATTGCCACATATTACCTAATCAATATTACAACCTTGCATACCCCCCCCCCCCCAAAAAAAAATTATAAGCGATTTTATAGCCGCCATTTGCCGTTTAGTTTGCACCTGTCAAAAATACCACTCCATAGATAATAGTCACCCCACAAACCGTTAAAATAAATCACCACGCAGCAACATTACAGCCCCAATTTAACCCTAAAACATATACCCCTTAAACTCAACACTATGTTAAAGACCATATACAATCTTATGTATCATATTATATATAACAAGCTTCTCCTTTATTTATTTAGATTTTAATAAAGCTTCCCCCAACATTCTATAATTCCTCTTAATCCTTTTCGTCCCTAATGAACCCTATGCTAGACGCCGCATCTTCCCCATGCTACCTAGCACCTTCTCTACTCTTCTGATGAGAAGCATTAGGCTTTGAAATGCTCTGGCATAAAGAGTCCCTTCTATCCCCCAAATTTTGCTTATATTCCATTAATCAATAAATGATCCATTCTATATCTACCAATATATAGTTTTGTGACTTCATTTCATACTCTTGTTGTCCTATTATATATATGAGAAAGAAAGTTAAAACTGTAAGTTGAACTTTACAATCAAAATTTATTGTTCGACTGAATAATCCAAAAAACAATTTACAAAGTCCTTATTCTGTGGAGTTTCAAAGAATGCTATTCTTGTTATGCTTCTCATCAGAGGACATAAAGAAATCGGCAAATTATATTTGATTTTATTATTTTTAGTTATTTTTCAAAACAGAATTAACGTTGGCAGATTGTCCTCACATTGAAAACATACTTTACCTTCAATTGCCTGCGATTTAAATATTAGCAAAATGCTTTAAGGTTGTTTACGATTTCTTGATTGTTAACTATTCAGTACTTTTATCATTTGCTATGTTTCTACTATTTAGTTATCTCTCCACGAGAGCAGAGTTTAACATAAAGTCGATTATTAATGTGAGGGAAAATCCATCTCTCCAAAAAAAGGACACTTCATATTCGGACAAAAATAAAAATTGCCACAGTCTAGATGGATATCTCCTCCATTTTTCATGGAGAGAAATGATTCAGTAAAGTAGCAGAACAGATACTACACTTGAATGTTGATTCTATTTTGAAAACTAAAAAATAATAAAATTAACCGAAAAGAAAAAAATATTTTATAATCGGCAACTATTTAAATCTAAGGTGTGTGTGTGTGTGTGTGTGTGTGTGTGTGTGTGTGTGTGTGTGTGTGTGCGTGCGTGCGCGTGTTAGTCAACCCATGACCAAGCGTGAAGAGAGTTATATTGTCTATATGTATACGCCAAGGGGTTACAGATATTGCCCATATGAAAATAGGTCACTGATCACTACATATCCCTTACCAGATAGAAAAGAAAATTGTTGAGATATTTGTTAGTACATTTGCTGTATAAATCTTTTTGGCCTATGTATTTCACGACCACATCTTGTGTTGTGTGTGGATTCTTTCAACCTCTGTCCAAGCGTGAAGAGAGTTGTCTATAGTCATACGCCAAGGGGTTACAGATATTGCACGTATGAATATAGTTCTATGATATCACTACACCCACTCGCTTCTCTCTCATATCGCAAAGTGTGTTGGAATTTGTGTTTTGTTTTGTTTGAATTTTTTATATTCGTGGGCCACTGACACCCCTTGTAACCACCAATGTGAGAGATGACGGCCAGAAGAGAAAATGAATGAAAAACAAAAAAACTCACGGCGCACAACATTGGGGTTGTAGATCGTTCTCGAACGGGAGGGAAAATGACGTGTAATCATATATGATCGACTCTTATAGGCAAGAAAAATCTGGAGAAAGTAAACGGACAGAAAAAAGAATAAATATAAAAGATGAAGATGAAAAAGGATAAAAAGAAGCAGAAGAATAAAAGAAAAATCAAGAAAAAATGGATGCATACAAAACAAGACAGAAAATAAGATATAGCGCTAGAGCCTAACATGAAAACGAAAAGAGAAGACAGGAAAAAAAAAAAAAGAATATTGAGAAACAAACAGAAAACTATTTCTCGGATAAGGAATTTGATGTATTACCATAGCTTTCTCTGCAGTTGTACAGTCAGTAGGTTGCAGTTTCTTTCTGTCCGAGCAGTGCCCATACAACGAAATACAAATCTAGGAACAGAATTATTTCTGGTTGCTTCCGTATTACATCAGTCACTTGTGTTCCATGACCTCACGTTACCCTGATATACCTAGAAAAATGCTTTATTGTATGTTTTAAAGATACTCAAATATGCTTTGGCTGGCGACAGTATTAAGTACTCACCCATGATTTCGGTTAGGGAACCACCCGATCGGTTTTTGCTTTATTCTTGTTTTTGTGTTGAATATTATAACTGCTGTTTCATAACTTATGTAATTTGACGTTATGATTTTTTATTTTTGTAATTTATATAATAAATGACAAGTTGGGCATTGGAAATGTGTGATATTGGGGGCGTTCCTGCCAAATGGTTGTAAGTAAAAGAAGAAAGAATATAACAAAAAAAGAAATAAATCAATTAACTGAACAATGGAGAGAACGCTGTTCACTAACGCACACAAGGGAAGCTGGATAAGATTGTTAATCAAGGCGTGGCGAACAAAAGACCAGAAAAAGCTAGATATATTTGAAATTAGTTTTACTGAGTTAATTTGCGACAGTTAGGAAGAGTTTATTGTAACAGTTCAGAATAGTTTCAAATTTGACACAGTTGTAGGTAGGTCGTGACTTAGAGTAGATTGAGCAAAATCTAGGAGACTGCGAGGAACTGATGTCAACCGACGATGAAGAGGACTTAATATACTTTCCCACACTAGTGTTACGCACGCACCACGAGTGCAACTGATATTTGCAGAATGTGTTGGAGTTTGTGTTCTTTTTAAATTTTCATACTTGTGAGCCAGTTCACACTCTTCAGCAGCCGCCAACGTGAGAAACGACGACACAGCCAGAAAAGAAGATAAAAGTAAAGAAATCCATGGTACACAACGTTAAGGGCAGCGATTGTTGTCGAGTGAGGGGCCACATGATTATCGCACACATACCTACACAAGCACACACATGTGTTTATTAACGGCCGATTTTAATAAAGAAATGAAAAATAAATCGATTGAAATAGTTCATTAAAATAAAAGGAAAGATAACCACGAGCAGTAATACTATTGAACCCATAGCCGAGGAGAAAAAGAATGAAATAGAAATTGGTATAGATATATAACAAGCAGAAAGAGGTTAATTTTGGATTTTTCTTGTATTTTTATATTAAAATTACTTTTAAAACTTATCTTTCCTGAATTTAACCTATGCTCAATGTGTGACCAAACGGCTCACATTTTTCTCTAGTATATAATATATAAACCGGGTCAAACATAGAACTTAATTGCACAGTTTCTTTTTTAGTATAATCTATAATTACTTTTTGTCTAAAAGAATTTAGAATGAATTGTTTCACGTTCTATTTTATGAATTCTCTAAAACAGTTAAAGAATACGAATACAATATAGGATTTCCGGTAGCAGCTGTAGACTAATGTTCAAGATCATTTTTCCCACCTTCGCATGAATTGCCATAGGCATTTCATTCCTTTGTTAAAAAGTCTCTCAAACGTGAACCATGTATTTCGAAAACCAGAACGCACGTTTTACAAAACACGGTGCATCTTTTTTCTTGCGGCACTTGTTTTGATTTTTTTTTTCGCTTAGACTAGAAGC
The DNA here is from genome assembly GCF_053919585.1 of Euprymna scolopes. Lineage (NCBI taxonomy): Eukaryota > Metazoa > Mollusca > Cephalopoda > Sepiida > Sepiolidae > Euprymna > Euprymna scolopes. The sequence goes on along the minus strand of NC_136484.1, from coordinate 40,122,610 downwards.
AGACCATTTTGTTCTTATCGATATGAATCTCTTTTGATTAGATGACTAAAGATTACAAAAGGAGATACAAATCTGTTTGTGTCTGGCTCTATGCGTGTTTAGAAAAAGGAGTGCAGAAACAGATTAAGAAAAATACGTTAAAAACATTTATGAGCTGAGATTTTAAAGTCATTTAGTAATTAACAAAATGCTAATGCGCACGAGATGCGAAAATGTTACATATATTCGATCATGATGATGATGATGATAATCATCATCATCATCATCATCATCATCATCATCGAATATATGTAACGTTTTGTAAATTTTTACTTTACAGCTCTGTTCGTATTATTATTTATCGTAAGCTCTTCTATCGTCAGTGAATGCACGGAGCTTTTTCATTTGGTTGGGATTAAAATATAAATAACTATATTTATATTTGGTTTCGGAATTTGAGTTTTCCTTGATAAGTAAATTCCTCCTCAAAGCTTGTCTGCTATATATATATATATATATATATATATATATATATATATATATAGTAATTTATAAAATATATATGGCGATTAAGCTACACTGAATTTTCTGCGTTTCATCCAACTATAGGATTCGCCAGGCTTATGCGCGAATTCTGTGGTTGCTTCTTGTTTTTATATATGTTGAGGTTTCTAGTTGGCCAATCAGCTTTCTAGTATCCACCGCGCCCCTTCCTATCAGCCAATGGGCATGCATTTTATCAAACAAAGGATCTGTTTTAGAACTAGGTTAGTGGTTTTAGGTGGACGTTCTCCTTTTTTTATATACATATAAATATACCTATGTGTACACACATACATGCACATATATATATACACACACACACACACACACACATATATATATATACATATATGTGTGTGATCGTTTATGTATATTCATGTTTATTTAATTTAGTTATTTGTTTGTTTTCTATTTTTATTGTTAGTTTTAAAGCTATTTTGTATCGCTATCCTAGAGTAAGTTTTATTTTGTGAACACAGTTGTTTGCTATTTCCCGCCTACAGTTTAATAGATTTCGAGGTTCTTTAAAGTACAGGATAGAAAATTTTTCATGGAGGCATAATTTACATGGGTCGTCTAAATATCTGCATGTGGTAGCTTGTTTCATTATTTTCCATTCGACTACCTGCGAATGTCCGCTTTCTTTGAGTTCCCAGTATTTATTCGCTAGTGTTGTTTTTATACGGTGTTTTTTTTTTATTTTTGAATGTGCTTTTGTGATCATAGTATCGGGTTTTGAAATCTAACAATAAAAATAGAAAACAAACAAATAACTAAATTAAATAAACATGAATATACATAAACGATCACACACATATATGTATATATATACATATATATATATGTATATATATGTGCATGTATGTGTGTACACATAGGTATATTTATATGTATAAAAAAAGAAGAAAAAGGAGAACGTCCACCTAAATTCACTAACCTAGTTCTAAAACAGATCCTTTGTTTGATAAAATGCATGCCCATTGGCTGATAGGAAGGGGCGCCGTGGATACTAGAAAGCTGATTGGCCAACTAGAAATCCTCAACATATATAAAAACAAGAAGCAACCACAGAATTCGCGCATAAGCCTGACGAATCCTATAGTTGGATGAAACGCAGAATATTCAGTGTAGCTTAATCGCCATATATAATTTATAAATTACTAACTAGCTCTACCTACGTATTGAGCACTTTTGAAGTAAATACTTAAAGTTTAGGCATAAATCTATACTTTCGTATATTAAATTTATGTGAATAAATGAAGTAGTTATATATATATATGTATATATATATATGTATGTGTATATATATATATATATATATATATATATATATATATATATATATATATATATATATAGTCATCGACATACAGTCCTGTTTCCCTGTATCACAACTCATTAATACCGCTAGACTAGGTGTATCAGAATTTTTGTAGGAATTTTTTACACCCCCTAACACGAAACTGCGAATAAAATATTAAAAAAACCTCGTAATTTCTCTTTTAAAAGTGGGTTGTTTATTTTCTTTATGGATTATACTTCCAAAATAAACTATTAAAGTTGTTTTAAAAGTAATAGAAATATTATTTTTTTATTTTTTAAAAAACAGTAATGAAATTAATTGAATTTTACGAGTTCAGTATTTTTCAATTTTTAAACTTAAAAAATCTATCAAAATTTTTCTATTGATTCAATTTTTACGATATTTTCAGGGTCAATGTGAAATTTTATGCTCTTTCCAATAAACCGAATATAATATTTTAGACAAACGTTTTTTTTTAATTCATGCCCCCCCATTTTGAAATGTTTATTAAAAAGTAATTAATTAATTTACTCACCAAAGTTTTATGTACCACAAATTGAAGATAAAAGATCAATAAATAATATATTCAAATAAAAAAAGTGTTTTTTTAGAAATTTACCTGTAAAGTCCGAAGTTTAAAACCTTTTTTAAAACCACGTTGTTTTTTTTTTTTAATGAAACCTTGGTCCTAGCTCCTTTAATTGAAAAAAAAAAAAGAATTAAGGTTTGAATTATATTTTTCGAGTAGTTATAAGCTTCGAAAGACAGGGAGTCGAATTCACGCCCCCCATTTTGAAATGTCTATTAAAAAGTAAATAATTCATTTACTCACCAAAGTTTTATATATCACAAATTGAAGATAAAACATCAATAAATAATATATTCAAATTTAAAACAAAGTGCTTTTTAGAAATTTACCTGTAAAGTCCAAAGTTTAAAACCCTTTTTCTTTAAATCATGTTTTTTTTTTAATGAAACCTGGGTCCTTGCTCCTTTAATTGAAAAAGAAATTAGGATTTGAATGACATTTTTCGAGTAGTTATAAGCTTGGAAAGACAGGGGGTCGAATTATTCAATATTTTTCACGCAGTTTCTGACACACCTACCGCTAGACTAGTACCTTTCCGAAGCCGAAATATTGAACCTAGAACAATCGCTTTGACAGCAGTTCTACCAATCGACCCACGGGAGCAGCGCCCATAAATAATCTCGCCAAATGTCTATTTAAACAAACATCCGTCCACCACTTTTACAGTGCTCTAACGGCTTTGTCTATAAACAAAGAGCGAGATTGTATTAAGTTTTGTTAAAACAAAATCAATAAAGTGCTCGATTGTTAGTTTCCCGAGAGTTGCTATAAACGATTTATGTAAAAACTATACATAACAAAACTGAATAGGAGTTTTTCAATTTATAAAAGTTTTTTGGTTTACGCTTTAATTCATCAGCATTTAAAAAAATGAAGACAAACAAAAACTGAAAACAGAAGCACGAGACAAAAAAGTTAACATTCACTGTAATGTGAGTGATCGGTGCCTTTTTCACAACTGGACATTTATTGGAGACTTCACTTTTACTAGCGATTATATTGATCATTTGTTGATTTTATATTTAATTACATTGTAATACTTTTTATGTTGTAATATTTTTATGTTGTAATATTTTTATGTTGTAATATTTTTTGTGTTGTAATATTTTTTATGTTGTAATATTTTTATGTTGTAATATTTTTTATGTTGTAATATTTTTTATGTTGTAATATTTTTTATGTTGTAATATTTTTATGTTGTAATATTTTTTTATGTTGTAATATTTTTTTGTTGTAATATTTTTTTATGTTGTAATATTTTTTATGTTGTAATATTTTTTTATGTTGTAATATTTTTTCTGTTGTAATATTTTTTATGTTGTAATATTTTTTATGTTGCAATATTTTTTTGTTGTAATATGTTTTCATGTTGTAATATTTTTTCTGTTGTAATATATTTCATGTTGTAATATTTTTTATGGTGTAATATTTTATGTTGTAATATTTTTTTATGTTGTAATATTTTTTTATGTTGTAATATTTTTTATGTTGTAATATTTTTTATGTTGTGATATTTTTTATGTTGTAATATTTTTTATGTTGTAATATTTCTTATGTTGTAATATTTTTATGTTGTAATATTCTTTATGTTGTAATATTTTTACATTGTAATATTTTTTATGTTGTAATATTGTTATGGTGTAATATTTTTTATGTTGTAATATTTTTTATACTGTAATATTTTTTATGTTTTAATATTTTTTATGTTTTAATATTTATTTTACTACAGAGTTGAGTTGTTTCTCTATTTATTTTATGTTTTAGATTTAGGAGCATTATATTAAAGATTTATTTATATACTAGCGGGGGGTTCCCGGTGTCGCCCGGTTGTTTGGAGATGTATGTAAGCGAAGTAATAACCCTGTATTAATATAAAAAACAAAAAAACGATGTCTAAATATAAAAAATAAAAAACGATGTTATACTTCTTTAAAAAATCGGCAAAACAAAAACAAACAAAAAACAGCTAACAAACGTAAAACTTCTTTTAAAAAGAAATCGGAAAACCAAAAACCAAAAAACAGCGCAAAGCCAAAAAAAACAAAAAGCATAAGTAACCCTTCGATTAGGTTAATTCCAGTTTTTACGCAACTACGAAGTAAAGAAAACTCAAACCGGTGTTCTTTCGTAACTGCTCCTTGCGAACGATCCGGCAACAGTGTAAAGTGGTCGTGGGGCAAGGAGGAATTTATAAAAGAGAAAAGATTTTACCACTTCCATTGATTTTCACCAATTTTTTATTTAAAATATTTTTTTTTATTACATTTTCACCCCAAACAAGGCACATGTCCACTTTGGTGTAGGGGGCTACTATCATGGGCAACAACTACTGGGGTACTATGTAGGGATTTGGGCAGCAAGATGTTGGTTCACGTTGCACTTGAACTTCTGCACGTCAGTAGAGTTGGGAAAGCAGGGACCTGGAATGGAATTCCAAAGTCTAGCGGTTCTGGGGAATAAACTACTAGAGTAGAAAGATCTTTTACATCTAGGGATCTCTACAGTGTGGGTGTGGGATTTTGCAGCCTGTCGGGTCTGTTGAGGGTGTTCACGTCGTGGGGGCACAAGTTCTTGCAGTTCGTCAGAGCATTCACCATTAAAATACTTGTAGAACAGGTAGAGAGATGCAACGTTTCGTCGATGGGAGAGAGACTGAAGCTTAGATGCCAGTTCAGAGCCTATTAGATTGTCGACTCTTTTTTGAACCTTGTCTAGAAGCGAGAGACTAGTAGCAGATGGACCAGCCCAAATGTGACAACAATACTCCATACATGGGCGAATGGTGGCCTTATAGAGGTACAGGATACTTTCAGGTGTCAATAGTTTTCTAGCACGGTAGAGAGCCTACTTTTTCGTAGCGGCCCTGGCAATGTTTTCAATATAATTGTTCCAACTCATGTTTCCTGTGAATGTTAGGCCAAGGAGCTTGAAAGACGTACTCTCAGATAAAGTGTCGTTGGCCATTGCTATAGGTGGTAGAGAAGGTTTCTTGTAATTATTGAATGAAACTAGTTTAGTCTTGGCGGCATTGAACGTGACCATCCATTTTTGTCCCCATTCCACTACAGATTGGAGGTCATCCTCTAGTGTTTCTGCCATTTCTTTAGATATATGGTCATTTGTTTTCCTGTCATGCCTGTTATAGAGTGTGGTGTCATCAGCATATATACCCATCTCAGAGGAAATTTTGTCAGGGAGGTCATTTATGAATATCAGGAACAGTAGAGGTCCAAGGATAGACCCCTGGGGCACTCCCGCATTTATATCATATTGTTTAGATGTACGACCGTCGAGGACAACCTGGATTTTTCTCTTATCTAAGAAGGATTTAATTATGTTAAGTATTCTACCAGTGATACCGTATGATCTAATCTTCCTGAGGAGACCCTCATGCCATACCCTGTCAAAAGCCTTAGATATATCTAGAGCTACCGCTCTGCCCTCTCCTGCTTTGTCCAGTGAATGGTATATACGTTCAGAGATTACAGTTAGGATGTCTGCTGTGGAATGGGCGTGTCTAAATCCATATTGTTGATCAGTCAGAAGCTTAGCATCTGTAAGGTGATGGACTAGAGCATAGTTAATAAAGGTCTCAAATATTTTAGCAAAAAGTGGGAGGAGGCTAATGGGGCGATAATTTAATGGGTCAGTTCTTTCGCCCGAATTCTTGAATACTGGTACCACAGAATCAGTTTTCCAGCAGGCAGCAAAGCAAGATTCATTAAGGCATTTGTTGTAGTGTTTGGAGAGAACTGGAGCTACTTCGGCTGAGCACATTTTTAATAGCACAGCTGGGATGAGATCGGGCCACATGCTTTTTAAGTGTCAAGGTTTTTGAGCGGGGGTGATTTTCAGATCGTCTAGCGTGGCGTCTGTGCGCATAGGAAATTCAGGTAGGAGGTGGTTGGAAGGGTCCAGTGTGGAGTTTGAGGCAAACCGACTGGCAAGCATGTTAGCCTTTTCGGTTGCTGAGCAAACAACCTTGTGATTGTTGGTTAGTGGGAGAATTGTTGATTGCCCATTATTTACTACACTGTTGTAGATTTTCCAGAAGTCACGAGTTCCTAGTTTTTGTGCTTCGATGCGTTTTTTAGTGGTTTCCATAAATTCTCTCTTAGCTGTCACTATTTCTTTCTTAACGTTACTTCTAGCTTCTATGTACTTCTGTCTGTTTGAACTGGACTTATGTCGGTTAAATCTGTGGTATGCATGCTGCCTTTGAGCAGTGGCAGTTTCACAAGTCGAAGTAAACCATTGGGAGAGTGGGGCTTGCTATAAAATTTCCGCATGGGAACATGCGCTTCGATTGCAGTTTTGAACCATTCAGTGGTCTCGTTTGCACACTGTTCAGCAGAAAGAGAAAAAATATTTCCCCATGGGGCGTCTCTGATAAGATCTCTGATGGCTTCCTAGTCAGCCTTTTTATAATATCTCGTTGTTTTGAGCACTGGCTCTTCAGTTTTAGCTCTAGAGTTTAGGGCGATTTAAACCATTATCACTGCATGATCAGCGTTCCCGAGTGGGCTGTCGGCATTCGTTATACAATCATCAGGAACTGTGGGCAAAAACAGATCTAAAAATGATCCGTGTTGTTCTTCCTGGTCAGGGAAACGGGTTGGAAAAGTAACAATTTGTGATAGGGAGTGAGATATAGAGAAGCTATGAGTTGTGCTGCCCGCTGCATCTGTGTAAGTAGAGAATCCAAGTCAGTTTTTGTGATGGACATTAAAGTCACCAAATACATGTACCTGTGCGCTAGTGTCGATGGAGAGTGCTGTGTCTATGCTGTCAGAGACTTTGTTTATTATGGTGCAAATTCTGGTTGGGAACTCTCAGTAGGAAAAATATAGGGATCTATGATTATCGAGGACGTGGAGAGGTAATAGGCCTATAACACACCTCAGATATTGTGATGCAGTTTGTGCATATTACATTTGCATGAAATGTCTTGATTTTTAATTCTATTAAGGTCAAAATCACACGGGGAAAAATAAGTCCATTTTATATATATAGATAGAAGAAGATAGATAGATAGATAGATAGATAGAAGAATAAATAGAAAGAATAGAGAGGATGTGATTAAATGGCATGCATTTTTATTTCCTATTTCGTTGAATCAGCTGTTATATGTTCTTATGTTATTATCTGTTATTAATTATATATATATATATATATATATATATATATATATATATATATATATATGTACACACATATATATATATATACATATATATATATACATATTATCTGTTATTAATTATATATATATATATATATATATATATATATATATATATATATATATATATATATATATATATATATATATTTACATGGTAGTAACCACTTATCAAGGGCCGGAAGCACTCGGGATAAGGGTTATTGTGTGTACAGTAATCGTTAGTATTGGAGATTTGATAAAGTGTCTTACTTAAGAGGACGGTCTATCAGGAATTTGTTTATGTTAGACTTCGAGACATCCAAGCTGTAGTCAGGCGGGAAACAGACAGAAGGAAGAGAGTTTCACTAGCGTGAACTTCTAAGAAGAAGTTTTGTTCGTGGAATCTACGTTTTGGTTTTGGCACTGATAAAGAGTGGGGAAACTTTTTGACAGTGGTTTCAGCTAGACAGGTATTTATCGTAAAAGATTGGCGAAGGGGGTCAGAGATTGGAGCATTTATGATATATTCATCGTATTAAAGGCATCGTGTGTTATTCTTCTTAATTTTTGGATGTTATTTATGTTTGAGCACAAAAGTGGTTATTAAATCTTTATCTTATTAGTTAATCGTGTGGTGTCTGATATCAAAAGGTTGAAGAGTTAATGAATATTATATACGAGATTCGATCCAAACGTAACGTCTTATATTTTTTATTCCGCCCGAATGGATCAAACGGGGATTGCGAGTTGCATTGTTATAGTGACCGAACTTATGCATTCATTACCTGAAAGTTTCATTTCTATGTTGCAGATATTGGCGGTGTGAGACTATAAGAACGCAAGCCCTATCATGAACGTACGTCAGAAGCAGAGATGCGTCATTAAATTCCTGGCAAAATTGCATTGAAAATGGTGGTGACTATGTAGAATAATATATTCTGGATCACAAAATGTTTTCGTCTTCGTAGCTCGTCAAGTTTGTGAATTAAAACAAGGGAAAACTTTACGTTTGGAACAACCTTCGTATAACATGCGTATCTATTTATTAACACTGTAACCTAGCCGATTCAAAACAACAAACTTTGCACACACTAAGTGCTGAATATCCTTTCAAATAGAGATTTCTAGCAATAAATATAATTCATGCATATATATATATATATATATATATATATATATATATATATATATATATGTAGTGCATAAGCCTGAAGAATCCTAGAGTGGATGAAACGCGGAATATTCAGTGTAGCTTAATCGCCATATACACTTTATAACTTACTAACTAGCTCTACCTACGTATTGAGCACTTTTGAAGTAAATACTTAAAGTTTACGCATAAATCTATACTTTCGTATATTAATTTTATGTGAGTAAATTAAGTAGTTATATATATATATATATATATATATATATATTAAAATTGTAAGCTGAAATTTCAACTTACAGTTTTGATTTCCTTTCTTTATAATAAACTGTACTCTCTATTATTTGTGTATTGGGCTTTTTATTTGGTTGGGATTAAAATATCTATATATAAATACTTGATATTTATATTAGATCGAAGTTTACCATTTCTTATATCATTATATCCCATTTGATTTTAATATATAACTATTTAATTTACTCACATAAATTCATATATGAAAGTATAGATTTATGCGTAAACTTTAAGTATTTACTTCAAAAGCGCATAAGCCTGAAGAATCCTAGAGTGGGCCAAACGCGGAATATTCAGTGTAGCTTAATCGCCATATACATTTTATAACTTACTATATATATATATATATATATATATATATATATATATATATATATATATATATATAATTTTTCTTAAAAAATATATATTTTTCTCTACTTATTTCTACCTCTAACCCATATTAATTTTCTTATAAATTTTAAATCCAGACCTTTTATTTCAATTTTTCAGATTCATCTGCCTTACTTTTAATGCTAGGTTTATTTATGGTGTCTTTTAAATTCAATAAAAACCCTCCTAAATTTGCTGATGAGGAGACCTTGCTTACAAAAAAACTATATATAATTATTCTACATAACTTGATGTATACCACAATAAAAAGCATTGTGTTCCGAAACGATCGTACAGATAATTGATTTTGTTGTTGTTCCTTCTTATGAAACGGATTTTTAATTTAATTAAAATTTGATTTTTAAATTTTAAATTATAAATCACATTACTTAATATATATATATATATATATATATATATATATATATATATATATATATATATATATATATATATATATATATAAAAGTAGGTAGTAGTTTGCTTGAAGCATTGTTGGTAAAGAAATATATATATATTTTTGTTTTAAAGCCAAAGACAATGCGGAGGAAGACCGGAAAAGATGGAGTAGATACGAATACTTTTAAAAAAAAATACACATATATATATAAATTGAAGTATATAAAATTAATAAATAACAACAACAAGATAGAACATAAAACAATAAAATAAATATATATGTAACCCTAAAAAAAAAATAAGTCCGATAGAGTTATCCCCCTTGTACTAAGTTAAACAGAATTACTTCCCATAGACCATAATCTAGCCGACACTACATATTTCAGTAAAAATATATATAAATAAGCGTTTATACACGTAACATAGACAGAGGATCATAACTATCATATCATAACTGAGTATTATCACCTTCTCAACACACGAATACAGATACATAAAAGGTAAAACAAAATAAAAACATTAATAAAACATCTTAAAACAGAACACAAGAAATAAATAAAAACTTCAACAACAGCACCGGATAAACGAGAAAAAAACCAAAAACAACAGCAATAATAATAATAATAATAATAATAATAATAATAATAATAATAAATTATGCAATATTGTATAAAACAAAATAAAAAAAATACATATATATAAATATATAACCAAAGCTTACAACAGAAATAATGTAATAAATATATAAGTAAAATAAAATATTTCTGCAGGACTGCCACGCTCTCTCCGCCATCTTGAATCCACTTTTGTCTTCTATTTTGAAAAAGAGAGGTACATTTCTCTCGAAATTAATCAAAGTTCCACGCCACCCACGGACTTTACATACACCGGACATACCAGCAACTTGGTTATAAATAATTATACATTGAAGTGAAGAATGATAGTCAAATAAAGGTTAGACACTCCTCTACTCAACCATACTCGTCTACATCTGCTTGTTTTTCTTTTTTACTCCATCTTTTCCGGTCTTCCTCCGCATTGTCTTTGGCTTAAATATATATATATATATATATATATATATATATATATATATATATATATATATATATATATATATATATATATATAACGTAATTAAGTAAGTAATAAACTATAATTCAATAGTATACAGCATTATTTTTCCTGGACACACGTGCTTCCTAAAGGCCATGAATATATAGATGAGGCATTTTCTGTAGATTGATTTAAATGAAGATCACACTGTTATGATCAGCAGAGGATGATGACGGCTGTCCAAGACGAAGGCTTGATAACCAATGCTATTGATTACTGCTATCAGCAACGAAAACAAGTACAAGTTCTGCCACACATAAGTGAAGAGTATCGACACTTTACATCTAGTTGTAAGCGTCTGCTGTGGGATGGCTAGTATATAATGACACACAACAGTGTGTAAATATCTGCACTAGACCATCTGTAAAAAGTTAAATATCTAGTGTAGGGAACATATACCAGAAAGAACTGCCTATGAGTATACAATTTCTATATTTGACTACCTATGAAACGGTGATATGGAACAAAGTTGAAGAAAGTAGCAGTTTTAGTTGTAGTAAGATTCTACAGACGTAGTTATTAATTTTCTTCATGAATCATTTGCCCGGTTTCGAGTTGTTGACTGCTTAGTAAACGGATTTCAATGAGTACTGTAAGACATTCCAAGTTAAATATGTCATGACTCAAGCAGGTGGAACGCTTTGTCGACACTTTGAAACAATCACTAAAAACGCATATGATACACCTACAGAAACGACACTACAACAGTTTCTACATATATATATTTTTACACCCAATCCTAATACAACATCAGCAGTACACATTGTTGAGTAAAAGCTTGTTAATGGGTGTTATGAGGACTTAACTATTCACTCGTAATGGACTCTTCTAATTACTAATTCTAATTACTATACAAAAAACCGAGTCAGATACCCTTGTGATAATTATCACGACCTTAGCCGAGACTACAGACTGTCTAACAGACGGAAAATGCCAACAATCCGACAGATAACAGTCTGAAAGGGTTTAAGGTCCGGTGTGTCTATGAAATACATTCAGTATCCAACTTTCTACTCATAAGACGATCATTAAAGTGTCTCCAATCATGACTGAAATGCAAATGTTCTTGCCTAAAAATCAGCTATTCATTTTTCTTTCCACAGGACATCAAATATTTTATGTGACAGTAGTCTAGTCTGGCACAAGGGCATTCAATGCTGTATGCATTCTGCAAATTAATCTTGCTTTTTTAAACATGTATTCGATTTCATAGCTTATTAATTTTGACGTCTCCAATTTGTTTTTGAGAACAATTGTGTATTGCTTCATCTCCAACATCAATTCTTGAATCTGACTCATGTTTTTTTTTTCCTTTTGTGGTTCTCATTTCAGCACATGAACTGCGTTCGAGATGCAATGACTGACTACAAACACGCCATTGAGCTTGATCCAGGGTATGCCCTTGCCTATTATAATGCAGCAAACATTTATCTACATGGAAGATTTTTCAAACAGGTCAGTGCAAAACTATCAATTTTCAGGATGTGAAAATAATGGAGGAGATTTCATGCATATCAGTAACCGTAACTACGTCACATTTATCAACTATATTAATTCACATTCACGATTTGAAAGAATCAGAAACGTTTATCTTATTTTAACATCGATACTAATATATGACAAGGTGTCAAAAAATTTGATACTTTTTTATATTGTTTAAATTATAAGCATTTTAATTATTTAATAACGGTAAAATACAATGAATTAGTTCGTCTTAGAACTGGAAAGAGTCTATTGAATAAGACTAGTTATATATTAGGACCCTACGTTGATAGGTTGAGATTTTGTTGACTAGTATCTGACTCAGGCTGTTTATAGTTATTAGAAGATCCCATTAGGAGTGAATGAGTAAGTCCCCATAACATCCCTTTCCCAAGCATTTACTCCACAAATGATGTTGTTGATGATGTTTTAATATGTGAATATTAGCATGACCTTGCAGTCGATGGAGATAGACAGTGTATTCAGTCAGTAAGGCGATAAGGGTCAAGCGTAGTGTTAGGACAATTAATCAGAATTGGAATCGGGAATTGGAAAAATCAGAATCTTTTGGGGTATCAGAATTTGAAAAATATGTGTTCATTTTCCGATGGCAAAATCGATTCTTTTTAACTGTTTTGATTTGTTTTTTTGTTTAAAACTTAATTTTCATTCTAATAATGAAATGATAATTATACATTGAAACTTAAAAACTACCAGTAAAATAAAAACCTATAGACCCCCCCCCACACCAAGCGTATTTTTACGTTTGTGAATATTACATTAGTTTTAGGGTAATCCGACCCCTATCTTTAAAAAAAACCTACTCTATATTTATAAATTTAAAAAGAATCAGAATCGGTAATTATATTGGAACTGGGAATTTAGAAGAGAATCAGTAATTGTATCGGAATTGTTGAAAATATTGGAATCCTCCCATTATTAGTGAAGGGTTAACTATTTAGATAAAACGCGTTGGAAACTCACCAGCTGTGGCAATCAGGCTTTAGTAGGGTGTATTCCAATTCCTGCTGCAGTTGTTCATTTGGACCTGAAATCATAAAAATTGGTTAATCATCTTATAAGATGCATAGCAATAACATACCGAATTTCCAAGAGTCTACGCCAATTTTAAATGTCTGTATAAAAAAAGTCAGGAAACGTATTGAAGCACCTCATATAAATTATAAAATTGTATTAAACAATTTTAATCTGCTATCTTCAAGTTTATTCTATAAGTCTATCAAGTGGGAAAATGATGATTACAATTTAAAAGTTTCATATTTTGTCTTTTTCAGGCATTGAAATATTTTAATGAAGCCATAAACTTGGATCCAACTGATGAGTGTGCTTTTATTAATCGTGCCGTCACCAAGGCAAGTCTTTAAAACCCTTTTAAATTGGAGTCTTATGTATGAATAGCTTTAATAGTTCCAATCGTAATTCCTAGACTTTTTCATATAAAAGACGTTAAAAGCAATCAATGAATATCAATTAAATATTTATTTGTTTCCAGCGTAACATATAAAGTACTTGGTAAAATTCAGTTGTAAGTAACACTCTTCTGGAGGTTTAATCTTCAGTGTAGGCGATACTCAGGCGATACTCAGAAGACAATTGCAAATTACTTAAGACATCTATCTGTCATAGATGACAGAACAAGAACATGCTACCCCTATGGATTAATAAAAAAAAGTTCCGTTCGAAATTCTATGCAAATTCTTGAGTTCGACAGAGATTAACAAGATATACACGAAGACGTGCGGAGGTTACATCGGCCGAAACGTTGTAAAATAATATTGAAGATGTAAAAAATAATCAAAATAATACGAAATATTTAGTTGTTTTGTTAGATGGCATAGCAATCATTTTTTTTTGGGGGGGGGCATTTGATGTCGACTTCAGTTATTTTGGTAAAAGAGTCTTCAAATTTTTTATATCTTCAAATATTTAAGAATTAGGTTCTAGATATATATATATATATATATATTTTTTTTTTTTACACAGTGGTCACCACTTATCAAGGCCCGGAAGCCACTCGGGGATAAGGGTTATTGCAAGTACGTACATTACGTTAGTGTGGAGATTTGATGAAGTGTTTACTTAAGGGGGCGGTTCATTAGGAATTTGTTAACGTTGGACTTGAACACATCCAAGTTGTAGTCAGGTGGGAAGCAGGCAGACGAAACAGAGTTCCACATGCGTGCAGTTCTAAGAAAGAAGCTTTGTTCATGGAATCCACGTTTTGATTTAGGCACAGATAAAGAGTGGGGGAAATTTTTCACAGTGGATTCAGCTAGACGGGTGTTTTTCGTGAAAGATTGGTGAGGGGGGACCAGAGATTGGAGTTCAGACGCGCACCTGCCATGGAAATAACGATAAAACAAGGATAGGCTCGCAACGTCTCTTCTGTGGGAGAAAGGTTGCAGGGTAGAGAAAATGGCATCCCCCACTAAGCCACAAAGTCTATTTTGTACTCTTGTTACATGATAAGGGCTGTCCCCTTTTCATGTAAGTATAAAAATGGAGAATTTAGTTTAAAATGAAAATGAAATAGCAATAGACAAATTCGAACCTCGTGATTAAGTTTAGAAATAGATTACGTGTGAGAATTTAAAAATGTAAAACAAACATTTGTTTAAAATATAGATAAATATTTCAAGGAAAGAATGTGAACTCTCAAGTTTGTCATGAAATTTTAAATTGAAAGAATGCAGCTTATAAGATAATGTTTTTAACATATTGAATATAGGTTAAAATTCCTTTTGTAGAAATAGGAAAAGTTTTGGACACGTATGTCCATAACACGTGAAAGAAGGCACATGTTTTAACATGTGTATGACGTCACGGAAAATAGAAAGTTCTAGGAATAGAGAAAAAACTTTAGAGTTAGACAGTCAGTGAAGAAACTCGGAGAGAGACAGTCAGGCGTCTAGGAAGCGAGACGTCACTTCAAGGAAAAATGTGAGACTTTGAATTCTTGGTGATGGAAACGGCCGGTCGTGACGAAATAAACCATTATGTGTTTTGTAAACCTCGTCTTGTGTTTATGATTCTTCCAAAAAGGTAAAGTGAAATTGTATTATATATCTGTGTTATAAAATGTCGTTTCATACACATCTCGACTTCTCATATTACAATGTGAATCTACATCATGTCTACACAATGTCTGAACACTATCCCTTCACTCCAAGAGTTTCTTCTTCTACACAAGAAAAGAATGAACATTTAATATATAAGAATCACTTCCAACAAGCCTCACTAAGTCTCTTAATAAATCTCTCTCACTAAGAAAAAGCATCACTGTAATAAGACTCTTACTCTCTCTCTAAGACTCTCTCTTAATAAAAACCAATATGCAACACTCTGTCAAGGCAGGATAGGCTGTTTTTAGCAGCTCCTGCCCAGATATGGCAGCAGTATTCCATCCTTGGACGTACTTGGCTTTTTTTTTTTTGCAGATAAATAGTTTGCAAACAATAGATTCTATTTATATATATTGTTATTTTACAAAGTCGTCACCACTTATCAAGACCGGGAGGCGACTCAAGCAGTTAGACAATAACTCAATGATCGTTTTGGAAGATTTGAACTATTTAAGGAGACGGGATAGCAAGAACTTGTTCAGATTGGACTTGAAAGCTACGATGTTGTAGTCAGCTGGGAAGCGGGCCAGTGGAACAGATTTCCACAGAATAGAATTTGCATTTAGATATAGACACTGATAGAGAGTAGGGGAACTTGATGGTAGTGGTTGTAGCGAGATGAGTGATTTTTGTGAAAATTTGCTAGGAGAGGAACCAGTGAATGAAGCTCAGACGAGCACTTGCTGTGAAAATAACGGCAGAGCAGAGACAGACTTGAAACATCTCTTCTATGTGAAAGAGATTGTAGGCAACATA
This sequence comes from Euprymna scolopes, assembly GCF_053919585.1. Taxonomy (NCBI): domain Eukaryota; kingdom Metazoa; phylum Mollusca; class Cephalopoda; order Sepiida; family Sepiolidae; genus Euprymna; species Euprymna scolopes. Next base: position 40,106,326 of record NC_136484.1, on the reverse strand, counting down.
AAAGGGCATCCTCTACTAGCTTTTGAAGCTGGTTTTGAACTCTGTCAAGGCAGGATAGGAGCTCTGAGCAGCTCTTGCCTAGTTATAGCAACAGTACTCATGTCAGTTTAGGGTGCATTTGACTTTTATACATGTAAAGGAGTGCATTTGAAGTGAGATACCTTCTAGAGTGGTAGAATGACAACTATTTTCCCAGTCACCTTGGCAACAGATTTGATGTAAGTCTTCCATTTTAGGTCTGAAAAGAAGGTCAGTCCCAGAAGCTTAACGAATCAGAGCATTGGTGGTGAAAAGATATAAGCTTGGTTTAAGATGCATTGAAATTAACCAATCACCTTTTGCCCCATTGCACCACGTGCTCAAGATCTGAGATAGGTCACTCAGATAGATTTTAGTCATTGTTTGATTGTGTTGCCTTAGATGGTAGTATCGTCTGATTATATGTTGACGAATGAACTTAGAATGTGATTTGGGAGATCATTAATGGTGATAAGGGGAGATCATTAATGAAGAAGCAGATCCTGTTTAGAAAAAAGCATAATACTCGCATGCACATATCTCAGTTTCTGTATGAATTAAAATATAATATTTAATTTAAATTAATAATAATTACATTAAAATATAATATTTATGCATATTTTACAGCTGCACAATGCCGGGTGGCCTATTAGCTAAGATATAAAGATGTTTGTTTGGGGGTTGTCTATAAAATTAAAATCTAATTCCCATGAAAACAAACATTCACCTCCATCGGCAATTGATTTTGACATTATATCTGTTTATCTGCTATATGGGGAGTCTTCGGGCAGCTGTTTACACAGGGATCAATTATATGTGTGAGTGGCAATGTACAACCTGCGGCATATACAGTATAATCACATTGACACATCGGTTCTTGTTAGATCACCAAAGTTAAGCAATGTTGAACCTGGTCAGTACCAGATGGGTAACCGTTTGGGAATAAAAGGTGCTGTATGTAGGAGGATCTTGACACCTCCCTCAAGAGCTGCAAACACCTAATGCCGTCATCTTCCCTGATGGGGGATATACATGCGACTGGGGACCACGTGTGAATTTCATACTTCCGTGAAAACTTCCTTCTTTAGAGAAAGCTGGTTCAATCTGCCTAGATTGAGTGCCATTTCAGTATAGTGTTGTGGGTACATATTGGAACAACATATAATGGGGGACTTAGAACAGAGGATGATGATGATATTTATATACTGAGAGAGACATTTTAAACAGAGCTGAGAGATGCGAATTCATTATTGAAAAGTTCATTTACATCGGAGGAGAAATAATTCAGTTATAATGGAGGAGGGGACAGACAATTAATACTTGGAGGGGGTTATACAAAGTTCGTTTAAGAAATGATGATAGACAAAACACATTTACCTTTCAATTGGTGGAATGACAACACAAAGACAAACATATACATGATTTCTTTATTTATCAACCGGCCGATTGATGATGTCAGGGATTCAAGCTTGTATAAGTACATGGTCTCCTCTTCTACCCTTCGCCTCTAAGGGCATCAGCTCCCAGTCTGACCCTCTCTCTCTCTGGCTGTGGGTGTGACTCTCTATCTAACTTCGAACCCCATCTCAATATATTGAGAATGTTTATAACATTAGAGGTGTGGTCCAAGTCTGACTTTATTACGTTTCAATTCACCCGTGTCCTTGCGCATGTATATACACACGTCTGACAAACAAAAGAAATCTGTAAATTAAATTGTATCATTTAACCTATTTGTTACATTGCATTTTTAACTTTGTTACTGTCCATTCTTTTAACTATATTTAGTTACTTTTACACGAATTAACAACTGCATTTCAATTTTCCATTAGCTTTTAATGATTGCCTTTTTCTAATATCATTTTCATATATCTAGTCTGCTTTCTTACTTACATGAGGAGGGGGAAAGCCGTTCTTATGTAACAATAGTATACAACCCACATGTTTGATTTGCACCATTACAAGATGTGGTCAATAAAATGCCAAATCGACATAATTCTGCCTTTCGGTGCATCGAATGGAAACATTTCCCAGTCTCACACTATAAACTTTTATCAGAAAACATGTTATATCACAACGTCTCACGTCCCCTGCCATCACTGATATAAAACACTCCAATGAGGTAGGCTGCTTAAAAAATGGAATGTACAAGCTGACTAGCAGGGAAACCTGCCGTTGTTTGGGATTAAATGATGATAAACAAATGTTTCACACTCGACCATTTTTATTGTCATCGAAATCGATGAAATCGATCATTTTTCAATCAAATCGATTAATTGCTTGCTCGAGTTGGAGGCCCATCGTGGTGCACCAGGAGAAAGCTTCACATGCCTCCCTACACTGACCTACTCTACAATACATTGTATTCTATATTGCACCGTGGAGAACCTACTGTTGATTTTATAAAATTATTTTTTTATATATATAATGGCTTGAATTAAAATTTTAAATGCAAAAGTTAAATATCATGCTTCAATTGTGCTCTAAACAGAAACATTCATTTCGAACAGGTAGCTGTCATATCAAAGAACGTAATGTTGATTTTATATGCCTGGCCTTACTACTTGTGCAGTGATAATGGATTGAATTTAAGTTTTAAATAAAAGGATCAAGTATCATGATGACATTGTGATTTGACCAGCAACATTCATTTCGAATACGCCCCTGTCCTATTAAAGAACCTACTGTTAATTTTATATGTCGGGTCTTGCGGCTTTTGTGATAATAAAACTTCTCAAATGCACTTGTGATGTTAGGCTGTGTAAGGTGTTAACTTTGATTAAAATCGCCTGTTCCTTCTAAGAAGATTGTCAGTCATATAAAGTACATTTGTGTGGAATTTCATAAAAATCGGACAACCATTTTTGAGTCCATAGAAAAAGAAACCCACACACATTTATATAATAGTAGAGATAATAATTCTTGTTGAGCATCCTCCATTCATTTTCGCATGAATCAGAAGATTAATGTTGGCATTCGTTTCCCTGATACCTTTCAAGTTAAAATTCTTTCTAAAAACATACTGGGTACTTACAGCGGGGGTGGGGGTACACGTGAAATAACCAAGCGCCTTAAGCGAAGATGATTTTGTAGAACGAACTGGATTCGAATTTGGCACCTAGGTTGTCAGTCCTTGTTGTTAAATTACTTAGCCACCGTCATCTCCTAGTTGATACGTTTCGGAGTGAAACGTTACATGTCATCCACAAAAATACACGAGACAAGAGAAACGAAAAATGAAAATAAAAATGAAAAATAAACATCATTTTTTTTCAATTTAGTTTTTAATATTTGAGTCTAAGCTTTGCTTTACTAAATTTAATATAAGTAGATTTCAAGAAGTTTCAAAAATTCATGGATTAAACTAAAAATCTTGGTTTCTAGAATTTGACAACTTTTCCAAATCCTTATCTTTGATACTCAGCATTAAATTAATATCTTGTTCAACTCCTTGCATAAAATGCAGCTTTGAAGTTATCTAGTTTGAAAATTGATTTCAGTGGAGTTTTAAAGTTGTGTTCTGTCTCACCTACAATTTTTTGAATCAGCTCCAATAATCTTGATAACACACATGTCTGTTCGCACTACACGCTGTCTCTCGACTCTCCGAATGCAACTTTGAAGTTGTTAAAAACTTCACAATTGCTGGCAGTAAAACACACTGACCTTCAACGTACTCAAAAAATCCGAAATCAATTAGTGTGGGATCATAAAGCCGAATGTCTTGCTCTTTTGCATTTTTGGATCACGTTCTTTTTTAATGATGCTTCCAAAATCTGACGCATCACCTTAGCGTCATAAGTCGATGTTTCATCTTGCCTGAGGATAATCAATTTTTTCATCTTCTAACAGGTTAAAATAACTTTTTCATTCTTTTCTAGTTCTCCATTTTATCATAGACTAGCGAGACCTTTGGAAATTCCACAGGAGATTCATTCATATGTAATATATTGATTTTGGCATTCTGTAGATTTTCAGTGTAAATGGAGACGCTCTGATATTATTGTAGCTTTTTTGTTAAAACTACAAAAATATTTATCTAAGCTAGCATAGACGTGCGGTAAAGCCCGGTCATAAAATACGCTATATATTATATTTTAATTCCTGTAGATTTCGTATATATCGTTATAGAGTTTTTTTTGTTGTTTTTTTTACATAGGCCTCACCACATTATCAAGGCCAAGAGGCCACTCAAGGATAAGGGTTAAAGAGTGTACAGTAGAAATTGGACAATATAGTAATCATTAGTAATGAAAATTTGGTAAATTTGATAACTTATATGGAACGGCTCATCAAGTACTTATTTACGTTAGACTTGAACACAACCATATTGTAGTCAGCCGGAAAGCAGGAAAACGGAAGACAATTCCACAGGCGTGCAGTTCTAAGAAAGAAGCTTTGTTCATGGAATCTACGTTTAGGTTTAGGCACAGATAAAGAGTGGGGGAAATTATTGATAGTGTTTACAGCTAGACGAGTGTTTCTTGTGAAAGTTTGGCGAGGGGGGACCATAGATTGAAGCTCAGTCGAACACTTTCCATGAAAATAACGATACATCAGAGACAAACTCGCAACATCTCTTCTGTGAGATAGAGGTTGCAAGGAGGAGAAAAGGACATCTCCTACGAGGCTACAAAGTCTATTTTGAACTCTATCAAGGCAGGACAAGTCCTTTCTAGCAGCTCCTGCCCAGATGTGGCAACAGTATTCCATCCTTGGACGTACCTGGCTCTTATATAGATAGAGAATAGCATCAGCAGTGAGATATTTACCGGATCGATAGAAAGATCCCACCATTTTTCCAGCGGCCTTGGCAACAGATTTGATGTACGTGTTCCATTTAAGATCAGGAGTAATGGTCAAGCCCAGATGCTTGTCAAAACTGAGGCCTCCTGAAGACGAGAGCCATTCATTTCAATTGATGCCAAATGTGGATTAGAATGTTGATGATGTAAAGAGAGAAGCTTGGTTTTAGATGCATTAAAAGTAACCAGCCACTCCTTTCCCCATTGTACTACGTGCTCAAGATCAGAGGAGAGAGAATTGGAGAGAACTTGGTCGTTTACTGACTTAGATGTGCTACCATAAATGGTAGTGTCGTCAGCATAAATGTCTACAAATGATGTAAGGATGTGATTTGGAAGATCATTAATGTAGATCAGGAAAAGAGTTGGGCCCAGGATGGACCCCTGAGGGACACCGGCATTAATACTGTGTGAGTTTATGTTATATCGATATTTATATATTATAAAGTTGCGATTTCAAAAAAAAAAAAAAAAATATCCATATGACTTGGGTGCATTAGCTTGAATCGAAACCGAAATATAAACTTACGATATATATATATATATATATATATATATATATATATATATATATATATATATATATATATATATATATATATATATAGTAAGTTATAAAATATATATGGCAATTAACAAAAACATTGATCTAGAAGTGTAAGCCATTTTGAGTTTTAGAACAGTTTCAGATGGTTCGCTGTTACACACAAGTCCTGGGAGGTGACTTGTTTGTAGTAGACAGTTCCACAGAACAAAATATCCTTACCGTGTCGAAACCCGGGAAAATAACATGTGAAATTTCTCCAGAAAAGGTTTAATATTTATGAAGCAATTCCGGTTTCTGATTTTGGTTAGTAGCAGAACGTGAATTAATTTGATTCGTCAGTTCTTAGCAGCATCTTTTATAAACAGAATCGTCCGACTGTGTGGGATCATACAAATATCAAATATAAGCAATAAAACACCAATAACTATGATAACATTAAAAATAGAAGAAAAAGAAATATAATCTGGTATATGGCGCCATACAATCAAATGTTAAAAACAAAACTTGGCAAGAATTTCTAGATCTTATCGAAACGCACTTTTCCGCAACCAATCCCTTACACAAAATTTCCAATAAAAATACCCTAAAGTTATACTACAGCTGCTGCGAAAATTTTGAGATGATAATTAAAGCACATAATAACAAAATATTAAATAAATCAATGAAAACAACAACAAAATGAATAATAAAAAAAGTGGACACCATGACAAAAATAAAACTTACACAAAATACACATATGTAACTAGTAGAAATAATAATAATAATAATTAATAATAATAATAATAAACCAATTCTGGACAACAACAACCATACTAGAAATAAAAATAAAAATACTAATAACGAACAAGATAAATGCAACTGAATGTACCGCACACTTTGCCCACTTCAAAATAAATGTCTAACCAAAAGCATAGTTTACCAGGCCACAATATTTGTGACCCCCCCCCGAATAACAAGAAATATTACATAGGTATGACTTCCTTTGATTTCAAAACTCGATATTATGACCACAAAGGTACATTCAATAATAAAAAACACCATATGAAAACAACGCTATCAAACAAATACTGGGAACTCAAGGAAAGCGGACATTCGCCAGTAGTCGAATGGAAAATAGTAAGACAAGCAAACACATGTAGAGACCTAGACGATCCATGTAGATTATGCCTTCATGAAAAATTTGCTATCCTATACTTTAAAGAACCCCAACGTCTATTAAACTGTAGGAGAGAAATAGCTAATAACTGTGTTCACAGGATAAAATTTACTCTAGGATAGAGATACAAAATAATTTTAAAACTAACAAAAACAATAGAAAATAAACAAATAAAAAAAAATAAACATGCATATATATAAACTATCACACATATATATGCATACATATATATATATATATATATATATATATATATATATATATATATATATATATAAACTAACATATTAAAAAAAACTTAACTTAGATTTAAAACAGGTCAAGACACTAGATATCTACGCTAAATAGCACACACAAAGGAACGGGTCAACCGGAGGTCAAATGGCCTATGTCCTGTAAGTGCCTGGTCATTGGCTTATTAGGAAGGGCGAGGTGGATACCAGAAAACTGATTGGCTAACTAAACACTCAATAGAAGATGCATATATAAAAATGCGAGACAACCACAAAATTCTCGTATAAGCCTGAAGAATCCTAGAGTGGATGAAACGCGGAATATTCAATGTAGCTTAATCACCATATATATTTTATAACTTACTAACTAGTTCTACTTACGTATTGAGCACTGTTGAAGTAAATACTTAAAGTTTATGCATAAATTTATACTTTAGTATATTAATTTTTTGTGAGTAAATGAAGTAGTTATATATATATATATATATATATGTATATAACTTCAGTTCCTTTAGCCATAATCGAAACTGAAACCGAAACTTATGAAGAATTCTTAATAAAATTATTTATAAAAAAAAGTAGATGATTTAAGTGCCATCATCTATAGTCAAAACCGAAACCAAGACTCATAAAGAATTCTTGGTAAAATTATTCATGACAAGAAATAGAAGAACACAACAGTTAAACGATCTGGATATAAGCGTGACACACAAAAGAACACACACGCTATCGTATTAATATATAGATGCTAACAGGATGAAACATTTTCATATCGAAGTGTACGTTGCCTATATTAAGATGTTCTTATACCCAAAATAGGTGCTAGTCTTCGGACTAGTGAAGGATTCTAGCGAAAAAGTTTTAACAGGACGCAGCTGCTATTCTAAAATTTGATTTTTACTTGACGGTATCCAAGTGAAATATGTCTAATTATCTAATAACCAAAGGCAGCAACATCACCTCGAACAGAACATCATCCCTCTATTAAACAAATAGACTTGACACTAGAAACGTAATTTTTTTTCTCTCTCGAATAGACGGAACATCTAAATTATAAAAAGCTGAAAATAATAAATCATATGTAATTCTTAGGTCGGCAGTTCGAATCAGATCCACGGCATGTCATTTTTTTTTATACAAGGTTTTTATGAATAGCACATGCGCTTATTTGTCATTTATTACGGTGTATGAGAGAAGGGATTGGCTTTCCTCATTACAGGGATGCTCACAAATAATTTGTTTCATTACATGTATACAGAAGGATATGTAAAAAACAAACAAACAAACAAACAAACAAACATCTGGTGATGATCTCTTTTCTTAATAATATTCACCTTAACAGATATGTATTATTTAATTAAAACAATATTATTATCTCTCTCTCTCTCTCTCTCTCTCTCATATATATATATATATATATATATATATATATATATATATATATATATATATATATATATATATATATATATAAGTGAGAATGTGTATGTATGTTTGTGTGAGGACACTTCTCGACTTATATACTCAACGAATGTTTGATCTACAGACTTGAAATTTGGTATATAGGTTAGTCAGACATGTGGAAAACTTTTTAATCGGTTTTCATTCGGAAAAGATGGGGTGCTAACGGGTTAAAATTGACAAATTGGTACTTAGTTGTCATCGGATTTTTATCTGTTTGTCAACAGTTTCTCGAGGTATGAAAACACTTTTTAAAGATCATGGCAAGCTGGTCCAATGGTTATCGTATTTGACTCTCTGTCTTTAGCTTTCGGTTCGATATCAGCTGCAATTTTTTTTTGTTACTTATAAGATGTGAACTGTTCAGAAAAGCATAATACTCGCATGCACATGTCTCAGTTTCTTTCCGTTTTTTAATTCATTTTTTTTAAAAGGAATTTAACGTTATGATTAATACCTACAAAATAAATAACAAATATGCAGTAATTAAAATACAATATTTATGCGTATTTTACGACCAGGCAACGCCGGGCGGCATGTTAGTTATCTTCTATATACTTATAAAGTTGAATCTTTGCCTCGCTCTGACATTGATATTAATAACCTACTTTTTCTTTTTAGAAATTATTAAAACGAGCTTCTTAATATACTAAGTCATGGATATGCAAGCAATTACATGAAGGTTAACTAATTCGCATATTCCTTTGAAAAACAAGCTTTAATTAATTACTAATTCATTTTTATGGTTTGTTATTAAATGATTTGTTCTATTTCACTATTAGGCTGAATGCTATTTCTGCATAGTTTCTACATTCTACTATATTGAATATAATTTTAGATGAAAACGTTCTCGCACAGAGAAATATATATAAGTGACATTGTCGGCATGTGTGCGAAATGTCTCTACCAAACTCCTTTATGAATATTTGGTCTATAGAGTTTAAATTTGATATATAGGGTATTTGGACCTGCAGCGCTCTTTTAATTTGGTTTTGAGTCGACAAAAATTGCTGCTTAGGTGTCAACATTGAAAATAAAACAGTTAACCTCGACAGTGTAAGTTGATTAAAACATTACACCAAGTGTTTCTTTTGTGCATACACAAAATAAGATATTCATAGCTCGAAATCGCTTAATTTTTTAACTCTTCGCAGTCATCTGTCTGTAGCTCAGACGGTAACATTGCTGGAGTGAGATAACTAAGATTGTGCGCTGAGCGTTAAGGTTTTCGTTCTAGTAGATTGTTGTATCGAAGTCATATCATTTTAATAACGTTTGAAATCATTGCTATATATTGGATAATAGTCAATAGAGAATTGGCTCTGCAATAATAAATACGAAATCTGCATGAATTAAAATATAATATTTATGCGCATTTTATGACCAGACAACGCCGGGTGGTTTGCTAGTTAATAATTAATTATACAAGTTGATGTAGAAAGCACCCTGGAATTTCAAAGCGGTTCCATTAGTAACTAAATAAAATTTGAAATTATTAAAAATTTGAATCATGAAAAGAAAACTTTTATAGAGATGGTTAGATTCAGTATTAAATTTCACATTTTTTATTTATTAATAGATCATCTTTTATTAAGGTTAAACGCCACTCGAGAATAAGGATAACTGAGATGGATAGATTGCTAATCAAATGATGAAAATGTTATGAGAGGATTGAAAAGGATGGAAAAAATTGAGATTCTATTTGATGCTGGGCATGCAGGAGCAGAAAGGAAAGTTCTTTGTAATTGTGGTAATTAGACGAGTTCTTGTTGTAAATGTGCTATAAGAAGGAAACCAGAAATTGAAACTCAGCTAAATACCTTCCATGGAAATAATCATAAAGTAGAGAAAGACTCATAACCTTTCTACTGTGAGAATTATTTAATTAGCCATTTACTTGCCTCCCCACGAAGGCAAACATAGTCATAAAATAAATTTTGGATACAGAGAAAACATATTACCAAAAGAAAGCGATAATTCGACTGAAAAAAAGCCATAACTCCTTTATGAATGAAGTTATCTTAGGAAATAAAGCTATAAAAATATTCCTCTCCCGAAAGGAGGAGGCAATGCATGGGTGGATGGCCTCTTGTAACTTTACTTGCCTCCCCAGGAAAGAAAAGATAGGCATAAAATACCTTTTTGATGTCGAGAATGCAAATGCCAAAAAGAGGAGAAGGCAATGCATGGGAGGGTTGTCTCCTGAAACTTAACCCATATTGATCTTATCTAAAATGCTCTGGAGAGTAGTTTTACATCCAGCAGAACAAAACAATAAAACCAAAGTCTAACAGAAATATGACTTTTGATAATGATTAACTGAAAACTTTTTTTTCAACAATGATTAAAGACGTTTTTTCTTTACATTTTTATTGGCTGCTTAATAACTTCTAGAAAAATTACCATCTCTTTTGAAATTGATTTGCGCATGTGTTACCGTTTTGCTGTGAACATTAATAAGGCAGGTGCGCCTTTTCAAAAAAAGAAAAATATTTCTAAAAAAAAAAAAGCTTAAGGAATTTTGGTTGCCAATTTAATATAAATGCCACGTAATTTTTGCATTTTATCAATTACATAAAAGTGATTTTTATGCTCCTCCATTAATTCGAATTTATTAAAAGAAAATGAATAAAACATCCAAACATAAAATTCCACCCAAAAGATGCGTATAATTTTAAAGTGGCAGTGAAAAACCAAATGTAAGCACTCCAAAGATGAATTTTAATGCAATGTTTTCTAGATAGGTACAGGGTGTTCGGGACAAATTTGCTTTTATTTTTACAAGTTATTCACCATTTATCAAGGCCAGAAAGCCATTTGAGGATTAAAGCCAATGAATATATGGTGGTCACAAAGACAACAGCATAGATGTCCTTAGTAGTGGAAGTTGGATAGGATTTGATTATTTAGGGGTACGGCTCAACAAGAACTTGTTTATATTGGAGTGGAAAATGACAATATTGTAGTCAGATGGAAAGCAGAACAGCAGAATAGAGTTCCATAAGCGGGCAGTTCCAGGAAAGAAGCCTTGTTCATGGAAATTGTTTTAAGATTTAGGCTCAGATAGAGAGTGGAGAAATTGTTGATAGTGGTTTAAGCTAGACGAGTGTATTTTATGAAAGTTTGGCAAAGGGGAAACAAAGATTGAAGCTCAGACGAGCACTTGTTATAAAAATAATGATAGAAAAGAAACAAGCTTACAACTTTTCTTTTGTGGAAATAGATTGCAGAGAGGAGAAAAGGGCGTCTCCTACTAGGTTTCGAAACCGGTTTTGAACTCTGTTAAGGCAGGATAGAGTCTCTGGGCAGCTCCTGCTTAGATGTGGCAGCATGTATTCAGTCAATTTAAAAAAAAATATTTGGCTCTTATACATTTAGCGGGTTGCGTCGGGAGTGAGGCACTTACTAGTATGGTGGAATGATACAACCATTTTTCCAGCAACCTTGACAACAGATTTGATGTAAATTTTCTACTTCAGATCAAGAGTGAAGGTCAGACCCAGAAGCTTAAACATTAGAAATATTTATTTGTAGTAAAATGCAATTGAATTTTATCTTTCACACTAAGCAAATCACTCAGATACCCTGAGAAGAAAACTGCAACAGCACTTACATGGTGCGTTTGACATCTAAAAGATAAAAAAAACAAAACAAAAAACAACTTACGTAATAGATGGGAAAGTGTTGGATCGTCCAAATTCATATGAACCAAATTCTAAGACAATGCAAATTTTGCATAGTCGAATATTTCAGAATTCTGCAAGCCGTATCATTCCTTATTAACCGTATATATGTCAAGTGATATAAAGCCTACTCAAGAGAACTTGAATGCCTACTAGAGTGTCTAAGGTATCTCTTTTTGTCAAGTTAATCTGGCATGAGGATATTTTTTCCTACAAATAAATCCTGACTAAATATTCCAAATCATTGACAGCCCAAATAAGATCCTATCGATATGGCGAACTAATTTTTATGTGCTTTTATGAGGAACGGTGCTCCTTCTCCAAATGATGCGACCAAAAATAACAACAAGAAAATCGATACTTCACCAAACTAGACTCTTGTTCCCGAATCCAGAAAGACTACGAGACCACACGAAAGATATATTCTAACATATTTAATCAATTTCGGAGAGAACAATTATGTCCACAACTTCTTCACTAACTCAGTGTTAGTGTAACTCATTCCAATACTACATGAGAACTTTAATGGAATATTCGAAGATTTATGTATTTTATTTAGAAATCAAGTGTTAGCCCCCCCTCCCGAAAGAGGGCCCCTTAATTTCTGAGAACTTCGAAAAAAAAAAAAGAATGAATTAATTATAAAAGACCATAACCGTGGCTGGAAACTTCATTGAGCTGTGCCCTCAAGTGTTGAACCGTCCAGATTTGCATTTTAAGTGTGCATTTGAAAACTTCTGAGAAAAAAAAAATGAATTAAATGCAAAAGTATGCAATACTATGATAAGTGAAGTAGCTTTATCTAATATATAAATTTGAGTTATACGATTCTTCGTTTTGTTGTCTCTTATTTTTTACTAGCAGGCTATCTGGCGTTGCCCGATCGTAAAATACGTATAAGTATTATATTTTCATTCATACAGAAACTGAGACATGTGCATGCACTTATTATGTTTTTCCTAAACATTTCACTTGTAAGTAAAAAAAAAAATACTCGAGCTGAGATCAAAACCAAACCCTTAAGACAGTGAGTCGAGTACGGTAACAATTAGGCCAGCTTGCCACAATCTTTTTAAAGTATTTTCAAACTTATGTATTCTTAACATAAAGAATCTGTCATGTAAACGATTCACGCATGCTCATTCGCGTAACAGTTGACAAACAGATAAAATTCCAATGACTCCCAATTTTTAAAAGTTGACCCCTCAACAGCCCCTTTTCTCGGATGAAAACCGATTAAAATGTTTTCCACATGTCTGATTATCTTATATATCAAATTTCAAGTTTGTAGATGAAACACTCGTTGAGTATATAGTTTGAGAATTGTCCACACACACGCATATTCCCACTTTTATAGATACATTAGAAGATGTACCCGGCGTTGCCCGATATTAAACGTATCGTTAAATTCCTTTAGAACAATTAAGTAAAAAAGAAACTGAAACATGTGCATGCGAGTATCATGCTTTTTGTAAACAATTCTGTTTTTGTGAATAAAAACAAAATACTCGAACTGAGATCGAAACCAAAACCTACTGACAGTTAGTCAGGTGCGATGACCATTAAATCAACTTGCCGTGATCCTTAAAATGCGTCCTCAAACCTCATGAAATGGACAGAGATAAAAATCCGATGACATCAAAGTACCAATTTTTAAATATCGCCCTCTTAGCAGCACGTTTTTTTTTTCGGATGAAAACCGATTAAAAAGTTTTCCTAATGTCGAAATACCCTATATACCAAATTTCAAGTCCGAAGATAAAAAAATTATGGAGTATATAGGGTGAAAGTGTCCTCTCTCTCACACACACATACACACACACACACACACATACGCACACGTTCTCACTTTTATAGATATATAGATAGATTAAATACAATATGCATAAAAATCTGTTTAAATATAAACATAATTTCCATCCAACTATGTTTTTAAAGATAAAAACGATATATTTGTAATCTATTTTATTGATTTTCATATTTAATCTGATAATTTTATTTATTTTATTTTTTTTTTATAATCTGATCAATTGTATTTTGTATTAATATAATTATATAGGAGAGAAGAGGAGTGCCACTTTCTAAAAAAAAGTACTACAATTGCCATCGGACTTTATTTTACAACAAATATTTGCGTGTGCACCGATTCTTCATTTTGATTAAGTAAAAGTCGATACTACACAAACATTTGACTGTTTTTGACGCATTTGTTATATATATATATCTGTTAAAACGTTGTTATATATACATCTGTTGAACACACCTGTTTTGAAGATGATAGATTTTCATTTTGTTTAACCTATTATATCAGCCCTCCACCTTGCACAGGAAATTTTATTTGCTGACTGAAATTAATAGTTAAGTCATCCCACCACCGAGGTAAGCAAGAAATCAATATGGATACATATGTTTTTTTAATGTGAATTCTTTATAATCAGTCGTAATTAAGAGATAGCTCATTTAGCTTCTAATAATAAGGTTTAGATATACGCATCTGTTAGATTCTTGGAAGTGTAGCTCTTAAATTGCTGTAATGATTTAAAGCAACAATTGAAAGACAGCCACACAAAAGTAAACTCGAGTTCCTGAAAAGGGGGGAAAATAAATAAATAAAAAAAAATCGCTAAAAGAAAAAAATGAGAAAAAAGACCCACGGACAATTGTTAGAGAATGGAGAGAGAGAGAGAGAGAGAGAGAGAGAGAGAGAGAGAGAGAGAGAGAGAGAAAGAGAGAGAGAGGAAGAGGTGAGTAATAGTGTAGACACGTTGGCCGGAAGTTAAGATCAGCTGATTGGATTGCGTGTGAGTCATGTGATCAGGTTAGCTGAATCGATGAGATTTGATTTGGACTTAGAACCGAACGGACGGCTTCGCCGTTGTCTCCTCCCCTTCGCTGGAGGTGGGGAACGCTGACGTGGTAAAAATAAGACCTAGAAGAAAACAACACAGGCTAAATTCACTTTCCACCTTCTGCAAGACATCTGGGAAAGTGAAATAAACTATAGAACCGATTTCTTTTCTTGGTGTGAAATAAATCTTCGTCCCCAAAAACAGGTCTCCCTCCCAGACGAGAATTTCCAGATGGACCAACGAAGAAGCAGAGGTATGTGAAAATGCATGTCACACACATATTCACACTTAACAGCATATGAACATATATAATAGAAAGACCATTAGATGATCACACACACAACGTAACAATCCTTTATAAATAGACACGTTTTAATATATCATCTCCATTCCAGTTTCAACCAATATACAACAAACGCTCATTTATGATACGACAACGTAACACAATGCTGGTTGAAATAGATAGTAGAGAATAATATTATATATGTTTTCCATCAATGGTGCTAATGTTTCAATATAATTCCTTTTCAAGAAATTATAAATGTATACATTTTAAATATATTCCAGGTGATGCTTAAAGATATTGGAGGCGCTTCATCAGATTTTGACCAGGCTCATAAGATGTGTCCATATTATGCTCACATCTATTTCAACAGAGGCAATCTCTATGCATCGTTACAAAAGTACAAGTTAGCAGAGAAGGACTTCACTTTAGGTAAGAACCTCGGAGTATTCAAAGAACTCCTGCATCTTGTATTTTTCTTTTAACATAACAAGGAAGATTATATCAGTATATTCGTTTACAACCAAGTTATGTTTTCAAGCAAGAATTTACCTTGGACGTCAGTTACTGGTGTCTGTTTTTAGAAAACTCTGAAATGACAACGAATTTGAACATGTAAATTTTTCTTCTTTTTTTCTTTAGCAGTTTGTTCAAATCTCAAGGTAAAAATAAAGTTTTTGAAATAAACATTTTACAAATATCTTTCTAGAATTTATTTAAATATAAGGTTACCTCGCCACTAACACCTGCCACATTCCTCTCTTAGCATTGCCCTGATTTTAGCTGTAATAGTTAAGAAATTGTTTGAGAACTGGTTTGGTAGGCATTATCTTTTCTACAGATATAAAGTTGTAAGTTAAGATCTGGTTAACATAGAACACCTTCAGGATTACCTATCTTCTGATGAAACGATCACCAAAGTGTCTACATAATAACCTCACTGACTTATTTAAAGTATAGTGAGTTGTCCTATCCTGTTTAAATCACTGTTTAGTCTTACAAAATCTCTTTGTAAATTTTCTTTACTATAAAGATCTTAATAAAGATCTGTGCTAATGTATACAGTGTGAAACGATAAAATTGTAGCCATAAAAAAGACGACATGATTCCATTTCCATTTGATGTAAACCGTTTTTTTTTTCTTGCAGACCATCTACTAGTTTGCCAGTTGTGTACAAATCCCAAGAGCGATAGGAGCTTTCTATCATGTCTGAAAGTGACTCAATGTTCAACGAGCGAGATCAGAGATGTGCCGTTATACAACTCATGCTCTCTATCGATCCCAGTTATAATAACAGGACCATTGCCAGCAAAATGCAACTCTCGTCGGTTGAACACTTTAGGGCACAATGAAGTTTCCAGCCATTGTTATGATCTTTGGTGTAGTTTTAAATGAGGGCCACATCATGCCACCTCATATCTTTGAAGTTGGCTTGAAAGTCAACGCCAAAGTGTACCTGGATGTGCTGAAGAGTGTAGTGATCCCCTGGTGCAATCTGGCAGACCTTGGGTGTGGCAGCTGGACTCGGCGCCGGCCTACAAGTCCAAAGATACCCAGGCTTGGCTTCAAAAGGAGTGTTACGACTTTGTACTCTTCTCCCACTGGCTTCCTTCCTCCCCCAATCTGAACTTGCTTAACTACTTCGTTTGGTCATACACCAAGAACATCACCAACATGATCTCTAACAGCACCAACGTCAGCCTGACTGCCGCTATCTGCCGAGTATTCGCTGAGCTCCTGCCAGCACTTTTGGAAAAGGCATGTTGTCAGAACCGGACCAGTATCAAAGCTGAAGGCGGCTACATTAAATAGATGTCAGCTGTACTACATAATCAAGTTACCTGAATTGATCTTTTCAATAAAAGTTTTAAAATAAAGTTGTACTGCTGTTTTCTTTAGGGCGATAAATTTATTGTTCCACCCTGTACATTGTTAGTTCCCATAAAACAGAGATAAAAAAAAAAGACTGAAACTCGGTGGTCAAGTCAGGGTTAGGGTTACTTGTACCGAATATGGTTTGATTGGAGAATAGATTTAAAATATTATTCACGGTTCCATGTTTTGTTTATGTTTTGGGGGGAGGAGTCACCATGTATTCTAAGTTTACAAAAACAAAATCTATTTTATAAACGAAATTATATTTGCATATTAAAAACTACATCATTTATTGGTCCCCTGACAAAAGGAGGATGGACCTTAAAATTCACCCTTGTCTGTTCATCCGTTCGTCCATTCGCACTTTTTTCAATAACTACACTTTGGAATTTTTTTTAACTTTTGCACAAACATTAAACATGATACGAGTAAAAGCGTAACAGGAAAACTCCGGTTGCCATCCCCTCTTCTCTAGGGGTTCCTTTCGGGTTAAACTGGCTAAAATTGACACTTTTGTGCTTATTAAAAAAAAATTGATGCCTTGAATTTTTATAAGACTTTCTGAAAAGTTGTAACTAACTGATTTCTATATAATTTTGCTTGTCTATACTCCGTGATAACACTTGG
Source organism: Euprymna scolopes (assembly GCF_053919585.1). Lineage (NCBI taxonomy): Eukaryota > Metazoa > Mollusca > Cephalopoda > Sepiida > Sepiolidae > Euprymna > Euprymna scolopes. Next base: position 40,088,788 of record NC_136484.1, on the reverse strand, counting down.
GTGTGCCCCAGGGGCTCTTTTAGGGCTAATAAAAACACTCCATTTTTGGGACTATTTTACCATATTTGTCCAAAATTTTCTGTGTATGTCTGTTTAGCAGTTTTGCATGGTGCTGAACACAAATTTAAAAATGTTAAGGCCATGGGGATTTTTGGGGCTAAATGGGGATGGTGGTGGTGGTGCAAATGATGGATTTAGCCATTTTTTTTTGTTGCATGGTACAGAACTCAAATTTACATATGTTAAGGCCTAAAACTGCACCGTTTGTTCATTTTCATCAGGATTTGACGTCCTGTGGGGATTTTGGGGCTAAACGGGGAGGGAGTAAATGCTGAACTTAATTATTTTTTCATGCCTTGTTCACTGTGCACTCACGGGGGACCATGCATGCTTCACTTGTTCACATCGTATTTTGCTGTAAATATAAAAAAGAACAGTCTTTGGTTAATCTATTCTAATAATAATATGCGAATACTTTTCATCCCATTTTTAAAGATGGGGTTGCCAGATTGCTTTCCAAAAGATGGGATTGCCTGATAACTGCAGACGTCATACCCCCCCCCCAAAAAAAAATAATAGCTTAAAAAATTTTTTATCTGATACACTCTTGTGTCCAAAGTTAAAACCCAGTCAAAATACACTTTCTCGATCTTCTGCTAAGGAATTCAGTGCAGTATCGTAATCCTTCTCCCTACCCTAAATTGGAACAATGTTCATTTCGGTTCCGTTGCTCATTTACGTCATTTCTGCATGCATTGAATTGGGCGCACGGCATGTGTGTTACAAATCTGTTACAATAATATTGTAGGGCTTATGTCGAACGTCCATTAAATCGAAATATATCACACAATCCTACTAGATATTTGGTCATATATCGCCATAAACCGATATAGTCTGAAATTACTTTAACAAGAGTACTTATATATTAGGTTGAACAAAGGTGGTATAATAATATTATGGGGTCTACGTCATACCGGATCTCTATGCAATAGAAATATTTTGAAGCAACAGATGAATGATACAACTGTGACATTTCATAAGGTTTTCATGGGGTACTTATGCAGAATAGGGACCGCTTTATTATGGGCAGGTTACATATACTATAGAAGTTCCTAAAACGCTTAGCCAATAAAATCACAGCAGCCGGCAATTGACAAACAGTATTTTTTTTTATTTATTAATTTGTCAAATTTACGTACAGAATAATTAAAAAGATCCCTTGCCCATTGTAAGTAATTCTTTTTAAATAATAACATTATCGTTTTTTCATTGAAATTACTGTATGTGACTGTTGTTGATTATAAGTATATGTTTTCCTTGATTGTTACTGTTTTCTAGCGTTTTAAACATTAGTCGTCGTTTTTCGGTAAAAGAAAAAAAATAAAGTTTTCATTTGGCACCGTCTTCAGAATTGGCCAGCGTTTTCGGGAAAAAAACACAAAGTTTTATTCAGTACATTCAGGCGATTTATATAATAGGCCTGAAAGATAGCGACGATAATGCGGCCCCTATTCTGCATAAATACCACCATAGTATTAATAAAATTATGATACAACTTAATGTGTAAGTTTATTTCGCATGTCAATTTAACTTCGATACAGATTGAATTACCTCTTTATTATTCATTACGGACGGACAATGAAAGTGAAGTAAGTTTTCTTTTACCCCACCTACCACTACCCCTCGCCCAAACGGAAAAGTAATGATTGAAAAAGTAAATGAAAATGATTATCCATTTAAAAAAAGTCAGCATTTCTTAAATAATAATTGAATAGTAACATTTATTTAAAACAAAAACAAACTTGAATGTATCCATATTATTTGCATTATTCAGGCTACTTTTTGTGCTATTTTCACAATGTTTTGGTCGATGTAACCTTCGACCTAGTTCATGTGGATCCTGTCGTACTTGGGAATCGTTTTGTCGAACTAGTGTATATATATATATATATATATATATATATATATATATATATATATATATATATATATATATATATAAAGTAGAGTAAGTTATCAAAATATATGTGGTAATTAAACTACACAGAATATTCCGCGTTTCATTCTCGTGAGAATGCGTCAGGCTTTCATAACTTACTACCTAGCTCTACCTATGTACTGAGCACTGTTGAAGTAAATACTGATAAATTATGTCTTCGTTTATTAATTTATGGGATTAAATGGAGTAATCATATATATATTAATATAAGTAGTTAGATTGTACATCTAAAAACAAAAATAGGTTTAAAGCTTCTAAAATTCATATTACAATCCTCCCCAAAGCACCTGTGACATAGTGGATGAAGTTCTTGATAAGATTTTGTGGTGGGTTACATTCTTCTGGATAATGAAGGTTCAATCCTAAGCTCGGTTGACTCTCTAAAATACAACAGCAAATTACTTAGGACTTCTACCTAGTCATGGCTGACAGAATGAGAGCATGCTACCCCCATAGATTAAATAAAGGGTTTCGTTTGAAATTCCATGCAGGTTTCTGAGTTTTACGGAAATATTCCAGAGTTTGACAAGATACACCTGAGGAAGGTCGGAGGTTACATCGTCCGTAACATTGTGAAATTAACACTCAAGATGAGAACATTAGTCCGAAGTAGGCAAATAAAGTAAAAATCAGTCCTCTCCTTAAACGTGCAGAAACATTGACGTTTGACATTTGTTTGAAATACATGTTGACGTGTCTTTTATCTCTTTTCGTCATACGGTTAAACACACTTGCGTGCATGTCTTCTTTTTAAAAAAGTATTAATGTTTTATTTTGCAGCTCTCGAAATTTTCCCAGACGATCCCTTGACTCTTGTGCAGAGGGCAAATGTCCGTGGCAAAATAGGTGAGAAAGATTTAGCTATTCAGGACTATAAAAGAGCCATGGAACTCAAGGAAATGCTGTGAATTCTATATTACTCTATTGTTAAAAAAAAAAAACAATATGCAAGACTATGTTTTGAAAAATAAATCTTGTACAATTATCAATAAATAAAATATAAAAATCCTTAAGATTTATCTTTGCATCTTTACATTTCAGTTAAAATCATATTTGTGATTATTCTGCCATAAACAACCTCCAGCACCAACCTCTAGCTGTCTTCTGCTGTTTTTATATTGTCAACCTGTAGCGTTATATAGAACACTGCCGGGATTGCCATTTAACCTGCACCATTATTATTATGATCGTTGTTGATGCTAGGAAAATATAATTTCAGAACATATGCATCAGGAATGTTAACGTAGGAATGCTAAAACAAGCAAGAATGTTATACCATAAATAAAGGAGATGATTTTAGTATTGGCATAGAAGATATCGTCTCCGCATTTTAGAAGATGAGAGAAACGCGACTTTAGCATAATGTAGAAATTACAAAGTCCTGCAGCTCCGATTGGGTAATAATGACCGGCGAAATAAAGTTATAGAAGAATATAACTTTGATTTGGTGTTTTCTTCCACAGAAACTTTCAATTACAGACCCACTGAGAGGAAGGAAGTATGTATCCCAGAAAATGTTATGCATTGCCACGTAATAAATGAATGGTCTTTATAAGGGTAACTATTCGCCCGCAGCCGACCATTTAATGAAAAAGAACATTACAAGATAATTAACTGTGGGTATATACACATTATACTCACTATAAGATATCAGAGACATTTATAAATATGGATGCCTACACATATGTGTAAATGTATATGCCAATGTTATGTAGACCAGTATGCAACAGTAATTAAATTTATGTATTATATGTATTATGCAATAATTAATATCAGTATGAAATAGGTTAAACTGAAACAAAAACCGTTGTTAATGATCGTATTGGTGCAAAAATGTCCACTGATGTCGGTTCATTGCTAGAATATGGCATGTGAGCGAAAAAAAGCGAAAGTAGAATCAGGGAGACAATAGCTACATGAGAACCTACTTTTGTTTTTAAATATCGTTATAACATTTAAAATTCCTACGTTAACATTACCAATACATTTAAGAATCTTTGATATATTCACTTGCCAAGGAATTCTCTCTTTTAATTGCATGTATCGAACTGTAACGCTTGATGGAAACAGTGTCTTCGGAACGTCAACAATGGTTCCAAATTCGAAAAAATAAACCAAATATTGATAGAAATCTACCGTTTTGGGGATTATGTGGAGAAACCAACAAACAAACAAAAAAAGATCAATAATTGAAATATATAACAAAAGAATGTTACCAAAAGCAAGAAATGTTACTTTCCTCCTTACTTTGGTAAGTTTTGTGTGTTTTGAGGGAATCTAAAGCTTTTCATTCGGTTTGTCGAATTGCGAAAGTAAATAGACACTCGAAACAGCCTTTGGAACGTCAACAATGGTTCCAAATTCGAAAAAAAATAAACCAAATATTGATACAACTGTGACATTTATTGAATGGATTTACATCAGCATTTAGTTTATCTTTTCAAATTTTGAACCATTTTTCACGCTCCAAGAATAGTGTTTTCGTCAGTCATCTTGATAGTTTGTTTACCTTTGCAGCTCAACACTAGTTCTTTTTTTTGTTGACGGAAAATGTACACTGATACTGTATTAGAAGTCTTTGTCTAACGCAAAGCAACAAAACTTTTTGGTTAAAACGTAAAGCAGAGGTTCGCTAGTCACAAGTTGAGCCGAGTAGAGTTCGTTGTTCACAACACGAGATACATGTCGACGTTCTCTATTCGCATGTCTTAAACGCTTCTCCCACTCCCCTCAGCGACTCGCCTTTTATAATGTTTCGGGCACACCCAATTTGCATAAACCACACGAGACTGCTAGAGATCTACATGTGACCGGAGGCTTTAAAAGACAACAGCCGGCATCTTGGGCCTCTTTTTTTCTTTTTCTGTTTTTCAGCCTGCTGCCGAGACAGATTCTCGCCCGCTTCTGAGGTAGGTCCTCTCTATATCTATCACACTCCCTCCTAATCTCATGATCACAGAAATGGGGTGGTGATCGCCGTCGCCGGGTGCTTCTCCGAAGGGGAACGATGCATGCCTTTTCTTCGCTTAAGCTCTCGTCCGCGGACTGGGGGTTGAAGAATACTGCTTCCGCTGGGAGGCTACTGATATCAAAGTCACCTTCTGAGGGAGCTGCTGTGAACTAGTTCTTTTTTTTTGTTGACAAAGAATGTACACTGCTGCCATAATTAAATACACATCTATATAAACATACCATCATATAGAATCCATTGTTGAGTACCAAGTTTACAGTTTATGGTCAGCAAAAGTTGATCCATCACTGCAATCCCTGAGGATGCATTTTATTGTCTTCTCAAAGGCTTGTTGTTTCTTGTCTTCATCTTCTTGCAGTCTAATCTTCGCTCTTGATCGGTTTAGAGTTACCCAGTCCTTCTTCTTCACCTCTCTTGCTTTCTTTCTTTCTTTCGTTCTTATTTTCTTATATTTGTTAATATTGCATCATTTTCATTTTGTTGCCTTATGGATTTTATAACATCATTGATTAACAAATTCTCGAATGTAATATTTGGGAAAATGTAGGTATTGAATTCAAGGAAAATTTTTCAAACAAAAATCGGCTCAATATTTAAATATTGTTATGAGCCGAGGAAAGCTAGACTTGGAGTTATAGTGCAATGGACAGAAACGTCGTCTCCACCATACATTATTCGCAACACATAAAAAAATAAAATATGTCAGGCGTGATATTATGACATTGTCTGGTTTGAGATAAGCTTCTCTCCATTCTATCTCCATAGAATTCATACAGATGGCAAGAACAACAAAATGCATAGTTGAAGCTATATTTATGCATAAAGTATAATCTATAGCTATATTTATGTATAATGTATAAGCACTATAATGCATAATCACTATTGTGTATAATGTATAACCACTATAAAGGATTCAATATTTAAGGAAGCTACTATAATTTATAATCACTATAATGTATAATAACTCTAATTTATAATCACTATAATGTATAATCACTATAATGTATGATAACTATAATTTATAATCACTATAATTTATGATTTAAAAAAAAAATTTTTTTATTCAATTTTCACCCCAAACAAGGCACAGTGCCACTTTGAAGCAGGGGGCTACTATCAGGGACTTAATTAGCGGGGTCATTATGAAGGGAGATGAGTAGAAAGATGTTTGTTAACATTACACTTGAACTTCTGCATATCAGTGCAGTTGGGAAAGCAGAATCCCGGAAGGGAGTTCCAAAGACCCGCAGTTCTGGGGAAGAAACTATTGGAGTAAAAGGCTTTCTTGCACCTAGGGATCTCTACTGTAAAGGGATGAGACTTAGTAGCTTGTCGGGTTTGTCGGAGGTAGTTACGTCGGGGAGGTACAAGTATTTGCAGTTCGTCAGAACATTCACCATTAAAGTATTTGTAGAACAGGCAGAGGGATGCAACATCTCGTCGATGGGACAGAGGCTGAAGCCTAGATGACAGTTCAGGACCTATCAGGTTGGTGACTCTCTTTTGAACCCTGTCCAGGAGCGAGAGACAAGCAGCAGATGCACCAGCCCAGATGTGACAACAGTACTCCATACATGGGCGAATGGTGGCCTTATAGAGGTACAGGATACTGTCAGGCGTAAGTAGTTTTCTAGCACGGTAGAGGGAGCCAACCTTCCTTGCAGCAGCCTTGGCAATGCTCTCAATGTATCTATTCCAGTTCATATTCCATGTAAACGTTAGGCCGAGGAGTTTAAAAGAAGTACTTTCAGGCAATGTGTTCTTGGCCATTGCTATTGGTGGTAGAGAAGGTTTCTTGTAGTTATTGAAGGAAACAAGCTTAGTCTTAACAGCATTGAATGCGATCATCCATTTTTGTCCCCATTCCACTACAGATTGGAAGTCATCCTCTAGTGTTTCTGCCATTTCCTTGGATATGTGTTCATTTGTTTTCCCTTCATATCTGTTATAGAGAGTGGTGTCATTGGCAAATATACCCATCTCCGAAACAATTTTCTCAGGGAGGTAATTTATAAATATCAGGAATAATAGATATCCAAGGATAGACCCCTGAGACACTCCTGCATTTACATCATATTGTATGAATTGTACAAATGTACGACCGACGAGGACAACTTGGATTTTTCTCTTACTTAAGAAGGATTTAATTACATTATGAATTCTTCCAGTGATTCCATATGATCTAATTTTCCTTAGAAGACCATCGTGCCATACCCTCTCAAAAGCTTTAGATATATCAAGGGCTACCGTTCTACGCTTCCCTGTTTTGTCCAATGAACGGTATATACGTTCAGAAACTACAGTTAAGATATCTGCTGTTGAACGGGCTTGCCTGAATCCATATTGTTTGTCAGTCAGGAGTTTAGCAGCTGTTAGGTGCTGGACTAGGGCTTGATTAACTAAGGACTCAAATATTTTGGCAAAAAGCGGGGGGAGGCTAATGGGGTGATAATTTAACGGGTCAGTTCTTTCACCAGAATTCTTGAAGACTGGTACCACAGAGGCGGTTTTCCAGCAGTCGGGGAAAGCAAAATTCGTTAAGGCATTTATTGTAAAGTTTAAAGAGAACTGGAGCAACCTCGGCAGAGCATATTTTTAATAGCACAGCCGGGATGAGATCTGGTCCACATGCTTTTGAGGTGTCTAGGTTTTTAATAATAGCATGTACCTAAGGAGGGGTGATTTTCAAATCGTCTAGTGTGGCGTCTGTTCGCAGAGGAAAATCAGGGAGGGAGTGGTGAACCGGGTTCCGTGTGGAGTTTGAGGCAAACCAGCTGGCAAGCAGATTAGCCTTGTCAGTTGCCGTGCAAGCAACCTCATGAATGTTTGATAGTGGGGGAATAGTTGACTATCCATTATTTACTACGCTGTTGTAGATTTTCCAAAAATCCCGGGTTCCTAATTTCTGTGCTTCGATACATTTTCTGGTTGTTTCAGAGTAATCTGTCTTAGCTGTCTCTATCACTCTCTTGCAATTATTTCTAGTTTCTATATACTTCTGCTTATTTGAGCTGGACTTATGTCGGTTGAATCTGCGGAATGCATGCTGCCTTTGACAAATGGCAGCTGCACAAGCAGAAGTAAACCATTGGGGAGAGTGGGGCTTGCTATAGAATTTCCGTGTGGGAACATGTGCTTCAATTGCAGTTTTGAACCATTCAGTGGTCTTATTTGCACACCGTTCTGCTGGAAGAGTAAAGATATTTTGCCATGGGGCATCTCTGATGAGATCCCTGATGGCTTCGCAATCAGCCTTTTTGTAATACCTCATTGTTTTGAGTAGTGGGTCTTCAGTTTTAAGGCGAGAATTTAGACTGATTTTTACCATTTTCACAGCATGATCAGTATTCCCGAGTGGGCTGTGGGCATTTGTTGTACAGTCATTGGGAACCGTTGTCAGAAAGAGATCTAGAAGTGAGGCATGTTGATCTTGCTGGTCTGGGAAACGTGTAGGAAATGTAACCAACTGAGATAGGGAATGGGATACAGAGAAGCTATGTGTTGTGCTACCAGCTATGTCTGTGTGATTAGAGAATCCTAGCCAGTTACTGTGGTGGACATTGAAGTCACCAAATACATGTATTTGTGCGCTAGTATCGAGGGAGAGTGCTATATCTATGCTGTCTGAGACTTTGTTTATTAGGGTACAGTCTTGGTTTGAGGGAGAGCGGTAGAGAAAATACAAATAGCTAATATTGTGTTGCATATTTAGTCTGAAGCACATAAAGGCCTGGTCGTCTGATTCTAGTTTCATTTCTCTAGTCAGGGGGAGGGTGTTACGAATATAGACTCCAAGCCCATGCATATGTCTGTCCGAGTCCTTACGGTAGAGTGAGACATAACCAGGCATGTTAAAGTGGTTAGAGGGAATGGAGGAGTGAAGGTTAGTTTCATTTAATGCTAAGATATCCGGGGTGTTTACAAGGAGAAATGACTCAACATCATCTAAGTTAGTTCTAAGCCCACGGATATTCGTAAATGCAAGCCTCAAGAGAGGAGGCAGGTTGCTCCTGGCTTAAACGTAACTTTTGTTTGAGCTGTCATTTCATTTCATTTAAAAGTTTCAGTTAGGATGAGTGAGTGAGGGGGTGCTGGACAAGTAGTTGTGCAGAATACCAGACATGCAATACAAGTAGACCATCAGCTGTCCTCACCCACAGGATTGTGGCCTCAGGAAAGCCCACCGGGGATGAGTTCAGGGTCCTTTTCCATGCGCGACATGGCACTACAAACATCCCGATATTATACAACTGTTGATGGAGCAGCCACTCTAAGCGCTACCAAAGAGTTAGGGCTTCTGTACTATCAGTCAGAAACAGCAGCCAGGAACTGTCAATCCGTTACCCTCAATCCATTAGGCAAAGCCAGCCCAGTCCAACTGCACCGACATATATGGCACTGAAGCACTGCACTGTGTCCAGTTTAAGGGGATGGGATGTGGTGGGAGCGGGGAAAAGCGGCGTTCATTGCCCTAGTCAGTCAGGAAACAAGGTTAACCACTGGGTGATTCAGACGAGTCACTGTGATAGTACCTCTACGCCTGGCCAATAGGAAAAGAAGGAGTATGAAAGCCGGGCGATAGACAGAGCCTATCTCCTCCTTAAGCAGTTTAGGTTTGCCAACCGGTGATTTGTTTGAGTTACCAGCTCTAGGAAGGTTGTCATCTAGGACTGAAGAGGGAGTTCGTTCCGCGCCTGGGTCCTAATCCAGGTATTTCTGCGACCCCGCATGGGTAGTTAATGTTAATTGGTTATTTAGGTTAATATCTCCTGAAAAAATCGGGTATTTAGGTTAACATCTACAGAAAATTTTCACTCCTCAAACGTGGTTAAAAAAGGACATTACTATGCTTTCCATTTTCATTTTTACTGGGAGAGGGTATAGGTAAAAATTCATGCAGTGGAAGCAACTAAATTTGCAACAATATTGGATTGAGAGTGGCGAGTTAATGTATGGTTAGATATAGTTTTGTAAGTTTAGGAATTCATGGTTAGATATGGTTTAGTAAGTTTAGGAATGTATGGTTATATATGGTTTAGTAAGTTTAGGATTAGGATAAAGTGTTAAAGTATGATTTACTTGCTATTAGAAATTATGATTTGGTGCCCAAACTGAATATTTAGTATGACTGAAAGATAAGATATATGCTCAGTATAGATACAAGAGAACATATGATATGGAGTACCATTATACCTGATAGATATAGGTTATTGCCTATTCTGTAAGTATAGTTAAATATAGATGGATGGATAAGTAGCATGGTTCATTGTATACGAACGCATGGAATTTTAGACAATTTGAGTAAGTTGCCTTCAGACTTCAACGAAAGAGGATGATTTCGCCTTTATCTTAATATCCGGAAGTTTGTATTTCAATGAGTACCGGTTTAGTTTTTGTAATAATTATTGCAATACTATCTCATAAGAAAGAGATATTAAAGGTTGCTGTTCATTATAGATTACTTTAAATCTATGTATAGGACTATGGCTAGTAAGTATTTACTTAGAAGCTTAGTTATGGGTTAGGAGTTATAACCAGGAGCATGTCTAGGAAATCTTTAGGTGTTAATGGATATCGATTTACGAGTCTGTTAGGGTCAAGGGCGGAGAGCAAGGACCCCTCTAAGTTACGTGAAACGGATTAGATTTAGTGGCAACTTAGGAAATAAAGCAGTTTGTTAGTGATCAGGAGAAAGAGAATTTAAGTAAAAAAAAGAAAAGGGTTGTCATGCAAAACAGACAAGGCAGTCATCTTGGAGGTAAAGTATCTATAGGATGTACTTAGCATACAAGCAACGGTATTTTGCAGTTTTGGGAGGAATTTTAGGTACAATAGTTTCATGGTTTATTGTACAAGTCCGTAGTCTAGGTCAGGGTCGAAGCACTTCTAATATTGTAACTGGGTTTATCTAATTTTAAAAGTAGTTAAATAGAGTATTATGAGGTGTTCTACTTAGCGTAGGGATAGAATGAAAATTTAAGGCAATATTCAAAGTGATATAAGGAATTTCATGAGGATTAGATCTATGATCACTGGATGTTGAACTGCTCAGGAGAATTCTTGTATCTATTCAGAAGGATGTCTTGGTGATATAAGATTTGAGAAATTAAGAGTCTGAGGACACAGAAAGTTTTGAGCTGATGAGGATTCAGTATAGGCAGTTATATATAGGTAGCAAGGTGGTTTAGTTTAGTACGCACGTATTGTACATATTAAGTATACTGCTTCAGTTCTATCCTCTATCGTAAAAGAAAATCCGTTTGTATTTCGGTTGGCAATTTTGTAAAGAGAGGAAATTTAAAACAGAGCTTATCTAATTTTTAATGATATCAGTTTACAGACAATTGTACAGACTGATAAATTGTGTAAGACATAGGAGCCTCTCATCTTGGTATTTCGATGAAATGACGGATCAAGAGCATAGGTTTATAGCTAGAAAAAGACACCCGGAAAAGGTGTCCGGAGAGGAAATAGCAGTGTACAAGGTAGGGGGGGGGAGGTCACTGATATCTTATTAACGTTATTTTATCTATTTTTTTTTTTAGGAAAAAAAACAGTGTTGCCTTTCGATGGCTGATTATATTAAGTATCGCACTTACAAAGTTTTCATGTCCTCTAAATAAATTAGCATAATTTCTTCTTTTTTTTACCGAGTTTGTTCTTACTATAGCATTGACTTATTATTTAAGTGAGATGGGATTGTAAACTGCGAAATGGTCTATTTAAGTGGAGAAAAATTATCGGTTACAATATGCCTGGAAATGTAAAGAATATTTGCTTAATTACATGGGAAACAGTTAAAAATTTTACTTAGCTTTTTTGTTTTTTTTCTTGGACATTCGAGGCTAAATCACGGTGGCCGTTACCCTTGGCCCGGTCGGTCGAATGGCATTTGTGATACCGAGATGCTATCTATTCAGGAGGGAGTGGGTGGGCTGATTTAGGGAAGGGGGTCACTTAGTGAAAAGTTTTCCATTTGGCGGACCGACAATATTTCTTTACATGTGTATCGTTTTCAGAGATATTAATGTTAACAATTGAATACGCGTTTCAAACAAATATGATGGAAATAAAATAATAGCATATATAACGTACAAGGTGAAACACGGAAAAACTGAAAAAGAAATGTACAATTGTGAATAATCACTATAATGTACATTAACTATAATTCATAATCACTATAATGTATAATAACTATAATTTATAATCACTATAATGTATAATAACTATAATTTATAATTACTATAATGTATAATAACTATAATTTATAATCACTATAATGTATAATAACTATAATTTATAATCACTATAATGTATAATAACTATAATTTATAATCACTATAATGTATAATAACTATAATTTATAATCACTATAATGTATAATAACTATAATTTATAATCACTATAATGTATAATAACTATAATTTATAATCACTATAATGTATAATAACTGCAAAGGATTCAACATTTAAGGAATTTCAACAAGAAAAACTCAACGGGCCAAGAAAAGGACAACCGACAAAGAATACAACCCCGATGCCATGAGAGGTAAACGAAGCTTGGAGATTGAACTTAGATAAAGAAAAAAAGTACTTAGCTGCGTGGAGCAACCAATAAAAAAAAAAAAAAAAAAGTCTAGTAAAATATTTCCCATAATTATCAGAAGATAGTAGTATAATTCGAGTATTTTTCAATCCCTTCTTCATTTTGTTCTCCCTCTCTCCTTTTTTTGTACATGTATTTTTTATCTTTCTCATCCAACTTTTATCCTGCTCCATTCTCGTGCATTATAAACCAATCTATTATAATACATTTGCAAATCTTTTATTCACTTGGTGTAAGCTCCGAGTTGATTTCAAATATATTTCAAATAAGTACATCAAGTTGTTTAAGAACGATTTCGTAATCTTTCGCCTTATCCTAAATTGGAACAGAACATATATTACAATATTCATTCACACTTATCGTCTATTTAAATGGGATGGGAGGTTTTGCGCATCTGTTCTAGGGCTGACCATGCGTAGAATGATTTTCGATAAATCTAGTGGATTTCATATTAAAAATGTTTCATTTCTACTTCTTTTAAATTAACCAATTAGCGACCTTCATCCTCTTTGCCTCAGTATTTGACTCTGCTTGTTGGTACACCATTTCGCATTTTCATATTTACTTTAAACAAGAAAGCAAACAAAGAAGTTAAAAGGACAGTAAAAGATTAAGGAAATATTAATGATGGTTCCGAGTTCAATAAGAACAGAATGAGATAATCTATTTGCGTGAAGAACTTGCTAAATAATATAATATTAAAAGGAATATAAATTACGATTTTTAACAGTTATTATTCGAAACAAGGAATACAAAATAAATATAATTATTTCCGTATTGTATGGAGTTTCGATGAGTAGCACTTTTTTTCAGAGACCAACAATTATCAAAATATCTATTATATAAACTAGCTATAATTTTTCTGGTTAGCACAAAAATTGAAAACTTTTGAGAAAAGTAATATTATAAAGATTATATAATAATATATATATATATATATATATATATATATATATATATATATATATATATATATATATATACATATATATATATATAACTACTTAATTTACTCACATAAAATTAATATACGAAAGTATAGATTTATGCGTAAACTTTAATTATTTACTTCAAAAGTGGTCAATACGTAGGTAGAGCTAGTTAGTACGTTATAAAATGTATATGGCGATTAAGCTACACTGAATATTCCGCGTTTCATCCACTCTAGGATTCTTCAGGCTTATGCGCGAATTCTGTGGTTGTTTGTCGTTTTTATATGCGCATCTTCTATTGATATTTTAGTTGGCCAATCAGCTTTCTAGTATTCACCGCGCCCTTCCTATCAGCCAATGAGCATGCATTTATCGGAAAAAGGCATATTTGACCTCTGGTTGACCTCTGGTTGACCTGTTCCTTTGTGTGTGCACTATTTAGCCTGGATATTTAGTTTCTTGATCTGTTTTAAATCAAGGTTGGTGTTTACTTTTTATAACTTACTATATATATATATATATATATACACACACACACACACACACACACACACACACACACACACACACACACACATATATATATATATATATATATATATATAAGAATCTTCAAGTTAAAGTCCACGTATCAAGATGTATTTAGAAGTATCCAAACCGTAGAATTGGTTAAAACTTAAGTAAAATTCGTAAAACAATGATACGAGGTGCCTTCAATAAGTTTCCAGACATTTTTAGTATGGGAACTTTTATTGATAGTACACACATAAAACTCTAGTCAGCTTCGAAGTAATCTCCTCCGGCTGCTATGCATTTGTTGTACAGTTCCAACAACTTCCCTTCCTGATAATATTATGTCCGAGATGAATATATTTGTTAGTGATACAATATACTTATAGGTGTTTGTCCAAGAAGCTTGAAGGAAGAATTCTTAGATAGAGTTTTATTTGTCATGGATATCGGTGGAGAGGCGTCTTGTAATTGGTAAGGTAATTATTTTAAATGCAAATGTTAATATTAAGTATATTGATTTCACTTTTTAATTTGTATGTTTTTTTTATTTGATTGTGTTTTATTAAATGCATATTATTAATAGTTTCTGGTCCAAGAAGTAATCATTTTATCTCGCATGCTGATTTAAAATATAGCATAAAAAAGACCCGACAATCCCGCTCACACCTCGTACCTATTAAAATGGCATACTAGAATCTGACTCAGCGAACAATGGCACGTTACGACATTAAAAAAAATCCTGTTGAACGCAGAGCTGAATCCAGCAATTACCATTCAAATCAAGTCGGGAATGACTCGAGAAAAACAACCGAGTTGCTGCAAGAATTACATATGTAAATTTTGCCAAATGAGTTATTTTTTCAGTTAGTGAGAAAGTAAGCTATCGCCATACTTTTCCCTAAACATGTCAATTGAACTTATACTAAGTAGAATACTTATTATTGTTATTATTATTTTTGTAATGGAAAGTAGACAATGCATTGTGGATACGTTATCAGCAGTAACTTCTAGTGAGGTTTATCGATGCCATATTAGTGGGTAATTGTTACGACTTTACCTTATCATGGGCCACAAAAAATATTTCTTCGTTTCTTCTCCCTTACTTTCCGTCTCTTCCCTACTCTAACCAAGTATGTCGACCTGTTCTACAAATCCAAAGACTCACAATGAAAAGCCCAGAGAAAGAATATATGATTAAACCCAAAACTCCAACTTCCAACGTAGACTCCTACTTTCAGAAAACGAAACCAGACCTATTATTACTAAGCTAGATTGGCATTGAACCAACTATTTCCAGGGGTGAGTTAATAATTAAAAGATACTCTAACTTCAACAGCTGGCAATTAAGATCACCATAGGCATGGAATATGTGCCTATATTAGAAGTGGCTTTCCATGTGGAAAGGACATTTCTAGATAAGACCCTAAATTACCCTATATGTGCTTCCGGGTTGCACTTGCTCATACCACTGCGTTTATATTTGCCATTTATCGCCCCAACAAAAGCATATATGAGAAAATTGACCACAAATTGCTCATCCTTCGGCTAACATTCATGCCAGTATGCTAGACCTTTTTCTCACAACTTGCCCTGAGCTATGTTCATCCTCCGTTCTGTCTCCACTGGGATCTTCCAACCACTCGGTTGTCTCAGTTACGATAAAAACAAAATGTATAAGTCCTCAGACGTACCTCTCCATCGTACATTATATCGATACTCTATGGCTGACCCGGATAACTTCTGTACATTTATATCAGATCTATCACTGCGTTCCATGATTAAGAAAACATGTCTTTTATTGTATCCGACCTGACAGAATGGTTAATTGTAGGTATAGACCGCTTCATACCCTTTAAAATATTCCAGAAAAAAGCCTAACAGCAAGCTGTAGTTCTCTCCGCAATGTGTCGTGAACAGAAGCGTGTGTTCTATTCCAACCACCATCAATGGACCCGAGGTAATCTCGTCAGCATCGGACAAAGCCAAACTCTTTGCCAAGAACTTTGCAGCTATTTCTACCCTATGCGACTAAGGCCGCCAATCCCTTATATTACCTCCTATATCTGAAAACACATTATGCGACATACACATATCTGTGTGTGATGTTGTCAAGCTAATCAGAATCCGTAATTCCAGTAAAGCAACTGGCTCTGACGGCATTCCAATTATAGTGCTCAAAAAGCTTCAACCAGAACTAGCTTCCATACTTACAAAGCTGTTTAAGCATTGTCTCAAGGAGAATTGCTTCATAACACCCTGGAAAACCTCATCAGTATGCACCATATTTAAGAATTAAGGTGATCGGTCAACTCCTTCTCAGTACAGACCAATAGGTTTCCTGAGCGTCATGAGTAAGTTGCTGGAATTTATGTTAAATAGTCAACCACCTCAGTAAAAATAACCTCCTCAGTGGCATGCAATATGGTTTCCGTTCTGCTAGATCTACAGCAGATGTGCTAACAATTATATCTTATAGGATTATCGAATATCTTTACATAAGATCTCCAGCGATGGTATAGCTGGAAATGTCTTATCAATTATTAAATCATTTCTCTCTGATGGTTCATAAGAGTAGTGGTTGATGGGCAGAAATAAGAAGCTCACAGTATTAATGCTGAAGTTCCTCAAGGGTCCATCCTGGGCCCAATTCTCTTCCTGATCTACATAAATGATCTTCCAAATCACACCCTAAGATCATTTGTAGACACTATCATCTATGGCAACACTTCAAAGGCCATAAATGATAAAGCTCTCTATGATTATCTATCCTCTAATCTTGAGCACGTAGTACAAATGGGCAAGAGGTGGCCGGTTAATTTTAATGCATCTAAAATCAAGCTTCTATCTTTACATCATCAACGCTCTGATCTCCCTCTGGCATCAATTGAAATGAATGGCTCTCGTCTCGGAGTGGCTCCATGTTTTAACAAGCTTTTGGTTCTGACCTTCACTCCTGATCTGAAATGGAACATGTACATCAAATCCACTGCTAAGATTACTGGAAAAATGGTGGGATCATTTTACCACTCTAGTAGATATCTCACTGCTGATGCAATTTTCTACCTGTATAAGAACCAAGTAAGACCAAGGATGGAGTACTGTTGCCACATCTGGGCAGAAGCTGCTAAAAGCTGCTCATCATGCCTTGAGAAAGCACAAAATAGACTCTGTGGGGGATTCTCTTTCTCTTTACTATGACCTCTTTCCTACAAAAGGCACTTTGCGAGCCTGTCTCTGCTTTATCGTTATTTCCATGGCAAGTGCTCATCTGAGCTCCAATCTATGTCCCTCCTCGCCAAACTTTCACAAAAAACTCTCATCTAGCTAAAACCACTATCAATAATATCCCCAATTCTTTATCTGCACATAAACCTAATCGTAGATTCCACGAACAAAGCTTCTTTTTTAGAACTGAACGCATGTGGAACTCTCTTCCGTTTCCCTGCTATCTAGCTGGCTACAATATGATCGTCTTCAAGTCCAACAAGAACAAGTTCTTGATGAGCTTTCCCCATAAGTAATCCAATTTACCAAATTTCCACTACTAACGATTGCTAAGATATTCTCCTATTGACTACTGTACACTCATTAACCTTAAGTGGCTTCGGTGCCTTGACACATTTTGACTCCTTTTAAAAAATAATTATGGCAAACTCCTTTTTGTCACGTTGAACAGTTGCTCTAAATTGTCGATATATTGTTGTTTTAATCGACTCTGGGCAAACGTATCACCCACTTTGAAGACAGCTTTCTCACTTTCGAAATGTTATTCAAATGCCTTCTCATATCTTCAATTCCTCTGATATCTCATATAATTTCAGTTTACGATCCGCTAAACCGAGTTTGTATACTGTCTGTCGTATTTGGACGACTTGAACTTCTAGGATGATTTGTGAGTGTACAATTCCATTTAAAGTCAACATACTACCTCTCTACCATTGTTTCCGATGGAACATAGTTTTAGTAACATTTATAAAGCTATTGTTTGGCTTGAACAGCAACATTTCTCATCAGAAAGCAATGCTTTATTAGTACACAAATTTCAAAACTTTGCGTTGCTTTGAAAACTTGCAACAGAAATATCCCTTAATTACCCTTTGCCAACTAATAGTCATAATAAATGAACTCTAAAGTAGACACCTGCCGTTTGAAGGTTAGTATTTTATAGATTTTTATTTCAGACGCCGGACTTAGTGAATGATATATATTTTATGAGAGAGAGAGAGAGAGAGAGAGAGAGAGAGAGAGAATGAGAGAGAGAGATAGAGAGAGAGAGAGAGAGAAAGAGAGAGATAGAATGATATATATTTTATGAGAGAGAGAGAGAGAGAGAGAGAAAGAGAGATAGAATGAGAGAGAGAGAGAGAGAGAGAGAGAGAGAGAGAGGCATAGAGAATACATATATGAAATAAATATTACGATCTGAAACTTATGACAATGGCAATAGCTCTAAGCCGGCAGGTGATTGGCAAAATTTATTGACTAGACAGAAGACTTAGACCATAGATTATTGGGGAGCATAAATCTCCCGGGTATGTAGAGTGTGAAAAAAAAGCAGGTCATACAAAATTTTATGAGAATAAAATTAAAATGATTAGCTTGGCATATACATTAAGTATTGTGAGTGATTAAGGTTTAGTGGGTGATAAAACTTACCTGGAGAGAAAAGTGCAATTACATGAAAATCTCCCAGTATAGGTCGTTTTACACACACACACACACACACACACACACACACACATACACACACACACACACACGCACGCACGCACGCACGCACGCACGCACGCACGCACGCACGCACGCACGCACGCACACACACACACACACACACACACACACACACACACACACACACACACAAAGAGCCGGACTCTTGGTAAATAATTGATAATATCATCTTATATTCTGCCCAAATTAATATGCTATATTATATGTTCTCAAACTCAGTTATTACACCTAAAAAACGTTAAATTACGCTAAAAAACTAGTTTAACAAAAACCCAGATTTACTTCCCTTACACCCACTCTCTTGTAAATATCTGTTTTGATTGTTTATCTGTTCAATAAATCTTTTCTCTTAAACTCCATCTTTTAGTTCTCTTTCAGTATATGTTGTCTGGCTACCTCTAGATATTATCTTGCATGTAACGTTTAATAATTGGTTTCTGCTATGCGCTGATGAGATTGTCCAGTTCTGCAATACTATAATAAATGAACTATTTCATAACTCAATACTAACAGTAGGGCCGAAATAATTGTACGTACATTGTTACTAATAAAAGAACCAATATTTTGGGAATGTGTAACTATTCGAGTGTCTGTTCATTGTAACGTGGTATCTTTGATATACATATATGTATATACATATTTGCCAGATCCGCTTATGCAACTATTGGACTTGTTATATAATCTTATGTAAGCCCCTTGGGTGCAAAGATGTTTTTATATGCATTTTATATTTTTTCTATTGTTTTTTTTAATCTCTATTTCACTTTTTACTATGCCTTATTATTATTATTATTATTATTATTATTATTATTGTTATTATTATTTTCCTCATTACCGTATTTCTTCTTGGACATATTTCTTCATTTTCTGCACTACCTTCCAATGTATTTTTCTAGCAGAAGTTCACACCATTCAAGTTCCTCCATCGCTTCCTTCTAGCCTCAGCCCCCAGTTATAGAACTGTTAGACAGTCGTCGTGACCTTTTGTCTCGTTCTATCCTTTCTTTTTTGTGTGGTTGGTTGTTTTTGTTTTACGGCATATCAACCTTTTTCAGGTTATTTAATGCCGAATCCAAAGATTTTGAAGAAAAAACTTTTGATAGAATATATTTGTTGTTTTCAAGTCGGTTTTTATTTAATCCACAGTTGGGACCCTAACAGGTACTACCACTCCGGGTCAGAGTGGACCTGGGAGCAATGGTAATTAAAGGGTGGCTCCACACTCCCAAAGCTCGCAGGCTGGGGCCTCACCACTGGATATAGTTTAAGGTCATATCCAGAACCTTTTTTTTTCATTTATATTTCCTCTGTTTCATTTTACATTTCCATCCTAATGTATCCTAATGTATCCTAATGTATCCTAAGATATCCTAATGTATCCTAAGGTATCCTAATGTATCCTAAGGTATCCTAATGTATCCTAAGGTGGATATCGCTTTTCCCTATACTTGTAACCTAGCTCTTTTCTCCTCCTGACGAGAGCGTTTATAACCCCGCTGTCTGTATTATGTTATTGCCTTGTTAATCTGGCAAATAAATTCACATATACCTATATTTATTTTATTTTGTCTCAAATTTCATTTCATGTTATCCTCTACCCTTAAATGATGAGCTTTATTTTCCTGATGAGCCCCTATATGAATAATCTTTCCATATTCTTCAAACCCATTTAACAATATATATATATATATATATATATATATATATATATATATATATATATATATATATATATATATATATATATATATATATATACTCGGGTTTTTTTTATTCAAAAGTAATGGACTAGTGAATTCAACGAGGTTGTTAGATAGTGCTCAATAAAAAGAGCTGATAATACTTGTTTATTGTTATATAAACATGTTTACATTCCGCTGCTACAAACAGCCACTTGTTTCAATCAAACAACAGATATCATCAGGCAGCGACTTGACTATTCAAATGTTCAATGAACAATTCATTGAACATTTGAATAGTCAAGTCGCTGCCTGATGATATCTGTTGTTTGATTGAAACAAGTGGCTGTTTGTAGCAGCGGAATGTAAACATGTTTATATAACAATAAACAAGTATATATATATATATATATATATATATATATATAATTTTCAGAATGTTAGAGATTATATAATTATTTCCACAACAAAACCACGTCGCAGCTCACAAGAGCCGCGACAGCCAACAAACTAGAAGTCGAAGACTCGAGTTTCGCCCTTATTTGGGTTCATAAGTTAGACATATCCGAATTCGGGATTCGTTACACGAGCCTCTGCATGTGAAGCGAGCACTCTGCCACATGAGCAAACATGGCACACACAAGACAGTCTATGAACTAACACAGATCAAGCAAACAGCGGCGAAATCAGACTATGGAATGGACCTACTTCATCTAAAACAAGGCATGTAGTCATCCAACCAAGCTATAACCCAAGCCGATGTCTTACAAGTAAGAATTTTCTACTCGCCAGGACGATACTATCCCACACTCTAATCTAATCAATTAATAATAGAATTTTCAGAACATGAGAGATTATATAATTACGTTTTTCCACAACCAAACCACATTGCAGTTCACAAAGGCCGTAACCGCTAACAAAACGGAAGTTCAAGAGTCGAGTTTCGCCCTCATTTGGGCTCATCAGTTAGACATATCCGTCAATACAGCATGTAGGAGTTATGAAAGCTATTTATGCCAAGCATTTCGAAGCCTAATGTATCTCATCAGAAGAGCAACGGATGTGCTAGGTACCAAGATATTGTTGCGACGTCTAGCATATTATGGAATCTTGTATAACGGGTATACATTGAAGGGGGGATAGTAATGATTCGAAATTATTTAAATGAACTCTCAGACTAATTTGAGCATACTAGTGATGATTAGAGAAATAGAGAACACTTAGATAAATGTGTGCAATTAGTAATGCGTCAAAATTAGGTAAATTGATTTTAAGACTAGTGTGCGCATGCGCCATTATTGAACATTATATAAATAATCAAAATAAACATGCGCATGCGCATGCGCAAAGATTTCCCAGACTCTGTGTGTGTATGTGCAATGAATCAAAATGAGATAAATTAACCTTTAGAATAGTACGCGCATGCGCAATAATTTAAGATTAGGAATATGATACTGCACAATGATTACAAAATTAGTTAAATGATTCCTCAGACTTATTCTAAGAATTGATTAAGTAGTCATCTAATTATTTCGTCACATTATTACAGCGTCCGTCACCTAGGTGGTCGGTTTCACGCCTAATAAAGTGGATGCAGTCAAATAACCATAATGAAAAAGAAGAGGCGACAGACCCGGACAAACAGTGTAAAGGTTGCATTTAGTTCCACTAACGAGACAAGAGTAATAACGAAGAATAAACTCTAGGCAGAGGCTTGGTGATGTGTCTGGAAGTAGCAAGGAGAGAAAGAACAGAATGACATCTCTAGAAGAAAGAAGGCTAGAAGGACAGGAATTATATACCTGGACAGAAGTTTGATCGATAGAAAATAAAACAAAAAAAAAGCTATAACCAGGTTAGTTGGAAAGCCGAACCATCAGCAATGAGGGACAGAAATCGGGACAAAATGAAGGTTTGATCAACGTAACTAAAAAACGGACAGTATGGAATAACGTCATATAGAGTTTTATGAAATCATTGGGAGGAAAAGGAGCATGGAACTGGAAGAGTAGACTGGAACAGGAGCTGGAAGAAGTGAGGTGGAGTAAGAGGTTTTGTAACGGGTTAGTATATAATAATACACCAAACCGCTGCAAAAATATACAATGAAACAAACAGAAAAATGAAGGAATGAAAACGCTTGTTGAATAAATTTGAACACGTTTATTTTTCGTAGAAAAATAAAAAGCTAATGTTCATTTCAAAAGATGAAAAATCCAAACGTGAGGAGGAAATGAAAAGGCACACATAAAGCGACTGCTGCTTTATGAAAACGGGGGAGAAAGAAAGGGCGAACGTATGCAGGTCGCTAACCGTCCGCGCACATGTTTTGACGAGGAGTGACCACTGGTAGTCGGGAGGCGAAATCTGGTGCGACTGGTCAGCTCAAAAGCCACCCGATGAAAGAGGAAGAAAAAAGGGGCTGCGCGTGGGACCTTGGTTTTCTGCGCATGCGTTTGGAGAAAAAAAGGAAGTGACCTCACGCTCGTATGTGTGTACGTATGTGTGGTTAATGCGTATGTGTGCTTGCGTGCGTGCCTGGGGTGTATATACGTAGTTGTGTATATACGTGCGTGCGTGTGGAAAACAAGTTTGGACAATACTCTCCCTCCTGGGGAAAGAAAAAAAAATATATATGTGTATAGAAATGTATTTTTTTTTTTTATATTTATTTTTTTTATGTGTGTTTTTAATAAGTAATATATTGTTTGAAATGTTTGGGCCAATGAACTTTTCGCCCAGTTTTTGTTGTTGTTTCTGGTGTATTGTTTCTCGTAGTCTCTTCGTCCGTTTGTGAGTGTGTACTTTCTTGTATTGGACTAGGGGACAAGTGCAATTGTTCGTCTATAAATGCCGGTTTGATTCTGTCAATTGCTATAGTGTCTCTTTTGTCTCTTTTTAAAATAGTGAAATATTTTTCACTTCTGTCGAGAACTAGATAGGGTCCAGAATAATTTGGACAGAGTGGTTTTTTGACCGCGTCGTTCCTGATAAACACGTATTTACAGGTGTGAACATCCCTTGGAACGAAAATGTTCGTGTCTGTCTTTTTGGTGGGAGTGAATTTTAATTGTGACATTTTACGTTTTAATTCGGTCACGAAGGTTGTCGTTGGGGCAATATTCGCATTGTTTTCGCAGAATTGTCCGGGTAAAATTAAAGCTGATCCGAAAACTAATTCTGCGGGCGTGCTCTGCAAATCTTCCTTCACAGTGTTGCGAATTGCTAAAAGTATGAGCGGCAAATTGTCTGCCCAGTCCGCGCTGTTTTCATTCATCGCTAAAGACGCTTTCAATTGTCTGTGGAAGCGCTCGACCATGCCATTTGCGCACGGATGGTACGCAGTAGTCTTTATGTGTCTGGTTCCCAACAAATTATTAAATTCCGCGAAAAGAGTTGATTGGAACTGTTCGCCCCTGTCTGTTGTGACTACGGAGGGTACTCCGAAAATAGCTATCCAATCCTGTAGGAATACTCTGGCTATCGTTGAGGCTGATGTGTCTCTGACTGCTATTGCTGTCGGCCATCTACTAAATCTATCGACTATAGTAAGGATATGGGTGTGCCCTTTTGAAGTGGGCAAGGGTCCAACTAAGTCAATATGCACATGGGTGAACCTGGCATCAGGTACACTGAAAGTTCCTGCAGGGGATTTGGTGTGCCTGTGTATTTTGTTTTTTTGGCACGGAACGCAAGTTTTGGTCCAACTACGGATGTCCGTATTCATATTTGGCCAAACAAAACGTTCCGCTATTAATTTCACAGTGGCGCGTTTTCCTGGGTGGGACAAATTGTGAAAGTGATTAAAAACTTGTCGTCTGAGGCTCGGTGAAATATACGGGCGAGGTTGTTTTTGCGATACATCGCAGTAGAAGTTTGTTGTTCCGAATGGTGTCGGCATTTCTTCCAGCTTCAGTGAAGTCTTTTCCATTATAGCTGGAAGCGTGGTATCGGCTGATTGCTCTTGTGCTATTAATTCCATACTTAGTGGAGCGGAATTTAAAGAAGCAATCGTTGCGCGAGATAAAGCGTCAGCTACAATGTTCTCGTGTCCTTTTATGTACCGTATATCGGTAGAATATTGGGCAATAAAATCGAGATGTCGAATTTCTCGAGGGCCGTATTTGTCGACCTGTGTGTGTAGAGCAAATGTTAAGGGTTTGTGATCCGTATAGATGGAAAAATTTCTACCCTCGAGCAGATGTTTAAAATGTTTTATTGCAAGGTAAATCGCGAGTAGCTCTCTCGAAAAAGTGCTGTATTTACTCTGCGCCTTGTTTAGCTTTGCCGAGAAGAATGAAATAGGGGTCATTTTGTTGTCGGAAATCTGGTGAATGACTGCACCTACTGCTATTTCAGATGCATCCGTTGTTAGTGTGAGTTTCGTTGTATCGCTCTCTTGGACGTAAGTTAGTTTGGTGAAGTTTTCCAAAGCAGTTTTCGATTTTTCAAAGGCCTGGAGTGCAGGTCCCTCCAAAACTAACTGTTGGTTTTTTGTCCGATTTTTTAACATGTCCGTTAAAGGCGCGAGTAACGTAGAGCAGTTAGGCAAAAAACGTCGGTAATAATTGATTATGCCTACAAAACGGCGTACCTGTCTGACAGATGTCGGTACAGGAAAATCAGAAATAGCGCTTACTTTTTCGGGTAGAGGTGAAATTCCATCCTTGTCAATCAAGTGTCCGAGAAATTTAACTTCTTGTTGGCCGAAAACACATTTATCGGTGTTTATTTTCAGGCCGAAATGTGATAGTCTTTTAAAGGTTTGCTCAAGGTGTTGTCTGTGTTCGTCGAGGTTTCTGCTGGCAATCAAAACATCGTCCACATAAGCGAATATGAAAGGCAGACCTCTGAAAACTTCGTCAATCAAACGTTGAAAAGTTTGGCAGGCGTTTCTAAGCCCGAAAGGCATCCTAAGGAACTCGTAAAGGCCGAATGGTGTTGTTAGTGCAGTTTTATGTATATCTTCTTCTGCGACTGGAATTTGAAAATAGGCTTTTACGAGGTCCAGCTTTGAAAAAATTGTGGCGCCTTGAAGTCCGTTGGCGAAGTCATGGATGTGGGGGATAGGGTATCTATCTGGGATTGTTTTTGCGTTTAAACGCCTGAAATCTCCGCACGGGCGCCATGTGGTGTTATCAGCTTTCTGTACCATGTGGAGTGGTGACGACCAAGCACTTTTCGAGGGCCGTATTATTCCCATCTGGAGTAGGTCTTGAAACTCGGATTTTGCCAATTTGTATCTATCCGGTTTCAAGCGTCTGGGGGTTGAATAGACGGGCGGTCCTGTGGTTTTGATGTAGTGCTTAGCGCTATGCTTGATAGGGTCCGTATTTTTAAACGGCTGGGAGAGTTGAGGATATTTTTGGAGTAGCTGGCGGACGTGTGCATCTTCGGGTAAGGCAGCGCTGATTCCGGTGGTTAAAAATTTTGAAGTGGTTCCTCTCACCGAAATCTTCGTTTCGTTGTCTGTTAACGAATGGTTTGTCATGTCGACAGACAGGTTAAAATGGGCTAAAAAGTCTGCCCCTAATATTGGAGTGGTCACGCTGGCTATGGTGAAATTCCAAACAAAATTCCTTCGCATTCCCAGGTTTAAGTTTAACATTTTCTCTCCAAAAGTGGGTATTTTAGTCCCGTTAGCAGCTTGCAGAGTGAGAAAATGTGTCCCCGTTGGATGGCCATGCGGTGTCGGTATGACGCTGATTTCAGCTCCGGTGTCTATTAAGAAGCTATATCCGTGAATTTTGTCACGGATATAAAACAGACGACCTTTTTTGTGTATTCCAGCTACAGTTGTCGTCGTTACTGGCTGGAAAATTCGTTTCCCTGTGCTGTTTTTTTGAACGCACAGGGTGTAGTGCATCGTCGAGCGTCCGCGCCGAATTTTCTGTGATAGAAGCATATGTTTTGTCTATCACGTGAACCGTGTCGCCTGCTACTGGAACTTCTTCGCCTGGTCCTTTGTCGCGTGTTGTTGTAGTTACTGGGGTAACGTCGACATACTTGGAGAACGTCGGCTAATTGTTGTGACAGCTTTTCCACTGTGGACTTTAATTCCGCTAGCTCCTCGTCTCGGGTTTGCACTGGTTGCTGTTGTTGTGCGTACACTTGTCGGCTTCGGGAACTTTCGAGTATCCGGTCAGCTATGTCGGCGAGTTTTTCTAACGTCGTCTCTTCAGACATTGGCGCGAGGATTTGTTTTGCTGTCGCGGGTAGCTTATTCATCCACAAGCTACGCATAATGCTGTCAGACATTTTATTTTCTCCTAACAAGGATTTCATGTGTCGTAGTAACTGCGACGGTGTGCGGTCTCCCAATTCAACTTGTGTGAACAGGTTTCGCAGCATGGCTTCATTAGAAACGCCGGTTCGCTGTAGAATGGCTTGCTTGAGTGTGTCGTATGGGTTTTCTTCAGGCACATTGTCAAGTACATCTATAACCTCTTCCACTATCTCCAAAGGCAGTTTCTCGACGAGATAGCAATAACGCGCTCGTTGTGAGGTAATTCGTTTGGCGTCAAATAAAGCTTGTATTTGGACGAACCATATTTTTGTGTTCGCCGGGTTGAAGGGTGGAATGTTCAATGTCATTGTTTCATGCTGGGTTTCCGTGGGTTGTAGTGACATTATTATTATTTTACTCGTCTTTTGTTCGCGGTTTGACGTTATTCTTCCACGTGGTTGTCCGGTTATTTTCCGTGTGTTTTGTAAATATTTGTGTTAAAGTTCAACACGTGGTTCCTTCAAAAACGTTCATTTCATTTTAAAGTTCGGGGGTCACCAAATTTGTAACGGGTTAGTATATAATAATACACCAAACCGCTGCAAAAATATACAATGAAACAAACAGAAAAATGAAGGAATGAAAACGCTTGTTGAATAAATTTGAACACGTTTATTTTTCGTAGAAAAATAAAAAGCTAATGTTCATTTCAAAAGATGAAAAATCCAAACGTGAGGAGGAAATGAAAAGGCACACATAAAGCGACTGCTGCTTTATGAAAACGGGGGAGAAAGAAAGGGCGAACGTATGCAGGTCGCTAACCGTCCGCGCACATGTTTTGACGAGAAGTGACCACTGGTAGTCGGGAGGCGAAATCTGGTGCGACTGGTCAGCTCAAAAGCCACCCAATGAAAGAGGAAGAAAAAAGGGGCTGCGCGTGGGACCTTGGTTTTCTGCGCATGCGTTTGGAGAAAAAAAGGAAGTGACCTCACGCTCGTATGTGTGTACGTATGTGTGGTTAATGCGTATGTGTGCTTGCGTGCGTGCCTGGGGTGTATATACGTAGTTGTGTATATACGTGCGTGCGTGTGGAAAACAAGTTTGGACAGTTTCATAGGAAACAGAGCTACAAAAGTAGGTCATAATCTCACATGCTTGTAGGTGTAGTACGTTTGGCAGCGACATAATGAGCAATAAATGAAGAGACAACTTCTTTTTATAGTATATTGGTGACTGCTGCTATATAAAAATCTACTACCACTTATGAAAATAAATAAATTAAAAACTCCCAAGGAATGTCACCCCCATTCCCCTTCCCTTCCCCTCACCTATCTTCCTACCCCCAGCAACACTAACCTAAACACCCAGCTGTCGACCCCGACATCACCTCCTCTCTCACATCCCGCCCCTACAGTAGTCGACCGGACGCAGCCCAGTAGCGATTTAAGTGACCCAGAAAAGCAGAGACACCGCACACATCAGCAGAAAAAAAAAACAAATAGTAATAATGATAAAGACAACATAACAGAGAACAATAAAAAAAGCTCACGCTAAAACAAGTTATAAACCAAAAAAATAAATAAATAAATAAAATAAAAATAAAGACAAATAAATAAAAATAGCAAATTTATAAACATATTACTTACCTAATCATACCATACATAAATCCCCTACTCACATTTTCCCCGAGGCCTCACATAGCTACACAACTTCCGGTCCTTCATCCAGCATGCTTGGATCGACCTGTTACGCACACCATTTGAAAAGGGAAAATTTTTTCCGAAATTAATAATGGAATACGTCGCATAGGCTTACAAGTTACAAGTAAGACATTTTACCATACAACTGAATAAATATATATATAAGGAGGTCATAATCTCACATGCTTGTAGGTGTAGTACTGTTGGTAGCGACATAAAGACACGATAGACGTTGAGGCTAGGGGACAAAGGCATCGAATGAGCAATAAATGAAGAGACAACTTCCTTTTATAGTGTATTGGTGACTGCTGCTCGTACAAAGCTTTGATGATATCTGATTGGTTGGATCGATTGATCTTAGAGAAAGAGTGATCATGGAGAAAGAAAAACTGTGTTTATTTCTATCACAGGAGTTGAAGTATTCTGTAATTAAATATCTGGTTCTGTTAGGCGTGCTAAAAAAACGTGAGGGCCATGTTATGTACATATTAAAGAAAAAAATTTTTAAATATATTTTAACCCTATTATAAAGATTAAATTTTATCTTCCTTTAAGAGAAACGCATTCTTTCGAAGTTGTGTCCATTGGAAAAAGAAGGCCCAGGACTTTTTTCAGTATAAAAGGGGTCCCCAAATCTCATGACAAAACAAGATCTTGTAGCTAGTCTCGTGAGATTATAAACGTCTCTTATCATTCTGGTATTTTATTTATTTATTTATGTGAAACGCTTCAAAGAAGCCATTTGATTTAATGACTTACCAAAGAAAGCGAGATAATTATCGAAAAGACAGAAGGTGTCTATTGCCCTATGTCTTGAGCAAATTAAGGTTGTAAGTAGGAGTTAAAGAGTCAGCAGGAAGAACGTGCTACAAACTTACGATTTTTGGAAAGAAAAAAACTATAATATGAAGCTGTATTAAAATAAGGTATCAAAATAGCGACATGATGGAGACCGCTAAATCAAAGAGCCCAAAAAGTTGCAACAAAAGAAGCAGAGAATAGATAAAAAAAATTCTGAATAACACATGCCATAATAATGTAACAACATCACGTCTGTGAGATAGAGGCTACAAAGAAGAAGAAAGGGTTGAACCAATCAAACTATAAAGACGTTTCTGCACTTTGTCAGAACCCTATAATAGGACAGTGATTTATCAGCCTAATATGGGAATAATACTCCGTACACAGAACATACAAGATTTCTAAAGATAGAATAGCTTATGGTGTGAGAAGTGTTTAGAATGATGGAGATACCGACTTTAGAAGCAGAATGAGTTCATATATTAAAATATATCTAATATATGAACCCTAAGAGAGATTTGATCAGATAGAAAGCCTTAGACGCTTCACAGTCGATCTTTCCTAAAGAATAGAGCCGATCACTAAAGTACACATACCTGCAGTGTTGGGCTCGTCCTCTACAGACAAACGCCTCATGACTTATTAAGACAGAGAATCTTAATCGTTTTGAAAAGAATTCAACTGTTAAAATTTTAAATAAAGAACAGTATTCGTTTTACTTGTTTAAATACATTTTACCGACAATGTCAATTTGCTAAGGAAAAAGAAAGGAATATTTTTATTAATGGTATTGATCCTGACCGAGATCAAGCCCCAAAAGGTCGTAAAAACTTGCGGCAAATTGAATTTTTATGTAATTTTTAATTGTTTGTTGCGTTAATATTGTTATAGTGCACTTCATCTTTCTATTTCAAATGACAGTTGATAAAATTGAGCTGCGAGTTTTAATTTGTTACTGCTGGAAGCAAAGTTTCTCAACCAGGAAAACAATAGAAGAGATCTGTGTTGCTGAATGTGGAAGAACATATGCAGCGATTGTAGAGTCTTTGGGCGCGCATTGTGAAATCGGACGAGAAATTAGTCTATCTGGTCCAGCACAATCGAGACAAGCAATGGGTTCAGAAAGGGCAAAAACAAGTCCAAAAACAAGATCGATTCGGCATAAAAGTCATGTTGTGCGTTTTGTGGAACTTTAAAGGAATCGTGCATTTTAAGTTAATTCCCAATGGTTCGTGCCATCAGTGCCTATCTTTACTGTAAGAAACTGGAGGAGGTCTACGAAAAGTTGAAGCAGAAGTACCTGTCTCTGATTAACCGAAAGCACACTTTGATGCAGCAGGACAATGCCAAGCCACACACCGCCAGAAAGATCAAAGATAAGTTTGCAGAGCTGGACGGCGTTCAGGTATTGCCACATCCAACCTACAAGCCTGACTGTGCTCCATCAGATTACG
Organism: Euprymna scolopes; assembly: GCF_053919585.1. Classification (NCBI taxonomy): domain Eukaryota; kingdom Metazoa; phylum Mollusca; class Cephalopoda; order Sepiida; family Sepiolidae; genus Euprymna; species Euprymna scolopes. The sequence continues at coordinate 40,058,177 of NC_136484.1, read as the reverse complement.
CCCTTTTTCGCTACATGCAATATTTCCTGAAGGGCTGTTCTTCCAACTAGTTTGATGAAATCGAGGAAGCGTGTCGAAAATTCCTTGATTCGAATGGTACTTTGATCAGATCCGAAAGTTTTCTGATCAATGGTAGAAAGTCTTGGAAAATGATGTTCTTCATTTTGAAGATTAAATTTTGTTTGTTATTACTTGGCAAGTAAAAATTCAATTCTTTGCAAGTGTTTAAGAACTTTTAGGACAACCTAATAGTTTAAAAGAAATATAACACTTAACAGTTTATTATACAAATTGATATAGAAACCAGAACGACTTATTGATATTTGTTACCGACGAGTGCATACTGTCCAAGAAACACATATACCTTTCGGTTATCATCTATTTAGGGGATCCGTTTAAATTCCCTAACCACTTTTTACATATCTAGATAGAATTAGAATATTTGATATACTTGTTCCTATTTATTTTCCTCTCAACGAACGCATATTTGACAAGTAATTGGGGTTTTAATTTGGTTCAAATTAAGTTCCAGTAGCGTTACTCAACATATTGTAGCTTTAGTCGCAAAGTAGCCAAAGAATAGGAAAGAACTTCAACTCGCCATTTCTTGTAACGATGGCATATATTTTCCCATTCTCCCGCCACGTGCGGCTTCTCGTTACACTCACCTCCAAAAGGCACTTTGGGTTTAGACAAAAAACCCCCCCAAAACGACCTCAGTCTTCTTTTTCCTTCATTGAGCGAAGACAGGAAGATAAGGTGTAGTATCAGAACAGAAACTACACTTTGCTCCTAGCTAAGAAGCGGAATATTCTTCAAAATTTTAAATACAAGGTGGAACGATAAAGTTGTCGCCCTAAAGAAAACAATATTACAACTTTATTTTAAAACTTTCATTGAACAAATCAATTCAGGTAACTTGATTATGTAGTAGATCTGACATCTATTCAATGTAGCCGCCTTCAGCCTCAATCGATACGGGTCCAGAACTGGAAGCATGTCTTTTCCACAAGCGCCGGCAGAAGCTCGGCGAATACTTTGTAGATGGCGGCGATCAGGCCAGCCCAGGAAAGTCATGTTGGTGATGCTCTCTACGTATGACAAAGGAAGTAGTCCAGCAGGTTTAGGTCGGGGCGAGAGAAGGATACAAAGCCGTAGCACTCCTTCTGAGGCCAAGCCTGGGTCTCTTTGGACTTGTGGGACTGTGCCGAGTTCTGCTGTCACACCCAGGGTCTGCCAGCGGCCAGCGGCCACCTGATTGCATCAGGGGATCACCATACTCTTCAGCACATCTAGATACACTTTGGTGTTGACTTTCAATCCGACTTGGAAAATGTGAGGTGGCATGATGTGGCTCTCTATCGAACCCATACCAAAGACCATAACCGTGGCCGGAAACTTTATTTTCATCATCTTGGGAACGTCACTGTTATTCGTGGTAATCCAGCGATGCATTTTGATGGTGCTGGCAATGGTCCTGTTGTCATAACATGGATCGTAGAGAGTATGAATTGTACAGGTACATCTCCAGTCTTGCTTGTTGAACATTGGGATTTGTACACAACTGGCAAACTAGTAAATGGTCTGCAACAAAAAAACAAAAATAAAAACGTTTTTCATCAAACGGAAATGGAATCATGTCGTCTTTTCTAGTGCAACAATTTTACTGCTCCACCCTGTAAATAAATAAATATTTTTTAACAAAATGCCGATGAAATCTCATTATCGAACAGTTATTATCGAGAATTTACTGGAGACCACCAACAACGAAAAAAAAAAATTGTATGAACGGAAAAATTTAACAAACCAAAAGTAATTTATTTTTCTTCAATTTGCCATTTTGTTTGCTTTGCGACAAAATCTTTGAAGAAATTTCAAAACAATACATTGAAAAGACATGATAATTGAAAACTTTATTTTTGCATACAAAATATTTACTTCGATGATGATTAGATGATAGCATCTTGACAACAATTGGAGGAATCTTCCATGGCAAAAAAAAAAAAATAAATAAATAAAAGGAAAATTTGTTTCCGCCTTTTACTTGTGTCGTTCGATTTTTATTTTTGCCAGTCGTTTCATAGAATTTCTGATTGTGATTGTGCTATTTTGTTATATATATATATATATATATATATATATATATATATATATATATATATATATTTCTTTTTCTTTTGTTATTTAATGAAATTTAAATTGAAAAGTTCTATAGCGTAAACAAGCACGTTATTACTTTCCGGGGGGGGAAAAACAAAGTTTTTATTAATCATGAATGTCAGTAAATGTAAATGAAATAAAATACAGAAAAACAAGACAGAATAGGAGAGAAGTGACAAATAAAAATAGCAGAGATAAAAAAAAAAAAAGAATAGTAAAATGTGACAGATGGAGCGGCTGAAGATGAGAGACATAGAAGTGGAGATGTAGAAAAGGAAAAAAAAAACCGAGATGGTAGAAGATAGAGATGCAGGGAAAGAGAGCTAAGGAGGCAGAGAAAAGATGAGATAGAGGCAAAGACTGGGAGGAGGGAGTTAATTTGAAAGAGAATAGAAAGACAAAGAAGATGATAAAGACAGAAAAGAAAGGCAATATAAAGCGAGAAAAGAAGATAGGGTAGATTACATAAAGGCCAAAATCGAAAAAGAAGAATGACTGGTATCTTTAACTTTACTGAACAGAAAAAAAACAGGGGTCAGAAACAAATATGCTACAAATAAATGTTATGCTTTTCTCTCTTCCTCGATAATTGCTAAAATATAATATACCAACAATATTCGAGCATAATGGTTAGACACGCTTTGATTTTTTAATTCTTTTAAACCACTGTAAAAGTATACATTTCTATCGCGTTTCTACGACACATATCGCACGTCAGACTTCCTCTTCTTTATGGAACTTTCTATATGTGTAGTTCTAACTCTAACTTGCCTTTCTAATAGTAAATTTCATCTTTTTACTTAATCAAACTTAATGTGGAATTTTCCATTTTTATCATTATTTTTACATACCTAACAACTAATCTTTTCTATTTGTGATAAATAATGGGAAAGAAAGTCATCATTCCTGAATGTTGTGGATGTTACTATTAACATTTATTCAAAACTAAAATAAATGTCATTTTTCTTCTTGTTATAAACATTAAAAAATATAAATTAAATGCATTGTGGTTTTATGCCTGGGCAAAATACAACGGGTTCTATGTTTATTTTCAGACAAATGCAAGAAAAGTATCTTGTCAAGGAGAGCATGCATCTTCCTCTTGGTCGTCTTGTGGTTTTCACGTAAACTAGAGGCAAATGTATGGTTGTTCAAGGAAGGAACAGAACTGTTCAAAGTTCTGTTAGAATTAACCGCACCTAGTGACAGCTTTAATGTTCAAGTTGGAATGCACCAAGGCTATGTTTTGAGTTCCTTGATTTTCATTTATGTATTTGATAACTTGAAATTACAGAATGGTCCCCATTACATCATATCAAGTTCCTTTGCATTAAACTGACCAACGAGTGAATGTACTCTCTCGTTCCTAGAAGTGAAAATATATTTAATTCCGTGATATTCATTCGTTTCTATTAGATATTTTTCGACCTAAAATTGAAACAAAATTATTGATGACATTGCCAAGACTGCTGCAAAGAATGCAGATTCTCTTTACCGTACTAGAAAATTACTGACACGACAGAGCACTCCATATTTTAACGAAATCACAACTTGCCTATGCACGGAGTATTGTTGTCACGTATGGGATGATGCATCTACCACTAGTCTTTCACTATTAGTCAGTCCAAAAAAGAGTCATAAAGCTTATACGTCCCTCACTGTCGGCCATGCTCCAACCTCTGTCCCATCGCCACAATGTTACCTCATCGTGCACGTTTTACAAGTCCTTTAATGGAATGTGCTCTGATGATATCATAACAATTGTGCTCCCTCGACGTACATGCATCCGATAACCTAACTAGCAGCAAAATCCAACCTTAAACAGTAAAAAAAAAACAACATCGATCAGCTGTCATGTTAACATACCTTTCACAAAGGTTGACAACATCTTATGGCAGGCGCCTCTCAGGTTGTAGTCAGACGATCAACCCGAATGACTCAACTCGAATTTACGTAATCTTTCTTTATCCAACACACACACACACACACACACACACACACACACACACACACACACACACACACACACACACACACACACACATATATATATATTTATATATAACAAAACTCTCTCCCGTTCTTCCACGTTCTGGTTGAAAGGTCCAGAGAGGGGTTTCTTACCTCTCTATATAGAAAAGCTACCTTTACCGGTCTATATGCAATGTGGTTTGTTCTTTTGCACCTAATACCACCAAGCTGATGTTGATTTATACGTTGGTACGTAGGGCCTTGGTTATTTGTTCCCCCTGTCGGCTAGATACTAAAATTACTAAAATTAACGAAATCCTGGTCGATAATGGCTACCCAGAATTCTTAATTGATAAATGTATTAAAGTTAAAATTTAATTTAAAGAATAATAATTTAATAAAGATATAACCTTTGGTCCTTTAAAGTGTCCTGTATATCTTACGTTGCCTTTAGTTGCCCTTCTCATTAACCAACTTAAACAGACTATTAACAATAGTTTTACGTCTGTTCCAACTCGTGTTACTTTCAATACGAAACCTACATTTTTATCTTCCAAAAAGGACGGTTTACCTCACACTAAACTTAATAATATTATATATAAATTCCAATGCCAGTGTGATCCTGTCTACGTCGAACGAACCAGCGTTCACTTTGAAACAAGGATTGGACATGTACCTTCAGGTTTCGTAATAAAAATAAAATTCTCCTCAACAATAATTTCGATTCTGCAATCGGATAACATTTATTAGATAATATAAATTGTGTGTTGGCATATAAGGATGACCTTTTCAATTGTATTTCGAGGCCGGTCCAGTAGTAATCTGAAAACTCTCGAATCTGTCTATATTACGCGACTCAAGCCGTCTCTGCAGGCAGAAGAGGTTCGTTGATACGCTGGATCTTTTGGGCGATCTGTAGAAGGATACTATAGCTTGAAATATATATTTATACACGTATATGAATAAATGTTTTACTTTCTCTCTTTTGTATATTTTCTACGTAAGCTATACAAATGCCCGCCTTTTCCTTTTTTCCCCTCTCTCCTGTATATTTATATGTGGGATATCATTCCTCACTCATGGTGTTACGAGTCCCCCCCTTTAATAATAGTCATATATATATATATATATATATATATATATATATATATGTGTGTGTGTGTGTGCGTGCGTGTGTGTGTGTGTGTGCGTGCATGTGTGCGTGCGCACGCGCGTGTGTTACATGAAGGGCTGTCTCCTTCTTAGGTAAGTAAGAAGACATACTACATAAATGAATATAATATTAGGATAAGGCTAGAATCGAACCCTGTAGACAAGTTTTAAAGATAATAGAGAAGGGAATGTTAGAAATTAAGTCTATTAGAAATAGTTAAATATTGTTAATTCTATTAGAAATAGTTAAATATTGTTAATTCTATTAGAAATAGTTAAATATTTTTAATTCTATTAGAAATAGTTAAATATTGTTTATATCAGAAAAAGAGTCGATTGTCCATTCTTTTAGAAATCTAGATATTAAATATGTCAGTTAAATGAATACACAATGCGAGTTAAATTATATTGTTTAAAAATAGGTTAGATTAGAATTGAAGATTCTTTTGTTTGCCAAAAGTGTGTTTGGACAAACATATGTAAAATCATGTGAAAATTTGTCACGTTTGAGAACCACACTTTTGACGTCATAAACAAAGGAGATTTCTCAATATAGGCTTCTGTGGGTTCGGAGTTAGAAGGAGTTGTCAGTCAGGAGTTGATGGGTTAGAGTTGATAAGATAGAGTCACTTCGAGAGGAGAGCCTCTTAAGAGCGAAGGAAGGAAAAATAGACCATTTAGATTCAAGTTTGAATTCCTGACACCATCGACCGACCGACAGATGAATAAAGCAATCACCATTAATAATTTATAACTGTTTGTCTCGTGTCGTCATTCCTCGCAAGCAAAATGGTAAATGTGTTTCATCATCTTATAACGAACTCTTGTGTAACCCCATCCAAGAATTATATGTCCTCCCACTATCTTAAGTGAAGTATGTCCTTCCCTCTATATGTGTTATGAGAACTCCCTCATTATCATTGTCATCTGTCGGAGTCCCTGCATTACATGTACTCGTTATATGTGTCTCTCTCTATATAAACTCCCATCATCTTCCAATATAAGTCCCCGTTAATGTAAGATAATTATCTATATATCTATAAAAGTGAACGTGTCTGTGTGTGTGTGTCTGTGTGTGTTTCTGTGTGTTTGTACATTTCCCTACACAATAACACTGTCAATTTTAAGTCCACAGACTCGCAATTTGATATACAGGGTACTGAGATTTTGAATAATTTTTATAATCAATTTTCGGCCAAAAATTTGGCTGTTAAGGGGTCAAAGTTCAAGGATTTGACCTTTGAGAACTCTACCAAACTCTTCCGCCAATTTTGGGTCTAAACACTTGAAATTTTAGATATAGCTTACTTAATAACTTGATTTGAGACCAAAACAATAAATGTTAAGGGGTCATAATAGGGGTCAAAGTTAAAAAAAATTAACCGTTTTTTTTCTCAACATACAACGCCGGGCTGAAATGCCAGTATATACATAATCCAATTATTTTTCTTCTCCTCCTATATTTATATTATGAGAATTGTAAATACGTCTTTCTCATTTGCACCTTATTTCTTTCTCATACTTTCTTTTTTAAAAATCAAAATTCTATCATTTCCCCTGATAAGGATGGCGAAAGACGTTTCGGGTTTAAAAGAACTCATTTCTCCATCATATATATATATATATATATATATATATATATATATATATATATATATACTAGCAAAAGTACCCGTCGTTGACTGGGTTCTAACAGCCTACAGAAAATGGACTCTGCTTTATGAAAGTATGATAGGTTATAAAAAGGAAGGGTTGTAAAGAGATAGCTTCGAATTCATGGGTATCAAAACCAAAGCAAAATATGATGGAAGTAAAAATTAAATAGATAAAACACCATAATTTATTATCCCTTACCTGTTCACACTGAAACACTTATCACAATATTCTGTGGATCTATATTAAAAAAAAAACCTTGTTAAACTTTGTGACATATTTCCATTTTATGGAGGTCAGGCGCGAACGAACACCCCATAATTTTATTATACCGTATTTCTTCAAACTGAAATATAATTATCAAAGTATACTTACGCAGATAGATATGAAAAGTCTTTATTAAAGTGTGTGCCTATTTCCATTCTATGGAGGCCAGGCGCGAACGCAGACCCCACAATTTTATTATACCATCCCTATTTAAGTTAAAACATACTTATCAAAGTATTATTATGTACGTCTATATCTAAAACACTTGCAAACGTTTTTTTAAAAAATTTTTTATTTCCATACTTTGTGGACCAGGCGCGTACGCAGACCCCACAATTTTAATGAATCATCATTATGCCAGATCAAACATACCCATTCCGGTGTCTCGATACATCTATCATTATATTTGATCAGTTTTCTATAAGAGCCAACCATATAGGAGCCTATTCGTGACCAGACACACACACAGACGTTCAGCTTTATATTATAGATATATAACTTCTTCATTTAATCACATAAATTAATATACGAAAGTATAACTTTATGCGTAAACTTTAAGTATTTACTTCAACAGTGCTCATTACGTTGGTAGAGCTAGGTTATAAGCCTAAGTGGATGAAACGCGGAATATTCTGTGTAACTTAATCGCCATATATATTTTATAACTTACTACTATATATATATATATATATATATATATATATATATATATATATATAATTTATTTTTATTACTTTTATTATTTTGAAAATAATAATCTGCGTACATGCATGTTTCAATTCATATTTCACTATATTCACCATTTTCTTATATAAGAAAATCAGAGTTTCGTTAAAAATCACATTTTTCCGGGTTTCCATCACATCCTTTACGTACCCAGGAATATCTTCACAAGATACCTGTACACACGTGATCGCTAAAAGCGTAAAAGCTCATGAATGTTTCATATTAATGTAGTTTATCCATATTTTCCTCACCAAATAACAAAAATGATTTTATTACACAATACTATTAAGTAAAAATATAAATGAAAATGTCCATTTTCGATCAACTGAAATCAAAAATCTACTTTCATTTTGTAATAACCTTTTTTATTTAAACAAGTAAATATTTTTTTTGCTTGAAATGTACTGTGAATCACAAAGCTAAAAAAATAATTCAATCTATATATCTATAAAAGTGAACGTGTCTGTCTGTCTGTCTGTCTGTGTACATTTCCCTACGCAATAACTCTGTCAATTTTTAGTCTATAGACTCGAAATTTGAAATACCGGGTACTGAGATTTGGGAAAATCGATGTGACGGGTGTCAGCCAGAAATTTGGCTGTTCAGGGGTCGAATTTCAACGATTTGACCTTTAAGAACTCTACCAAACTCCTCCGACAATTTTGGGTCTAGACACTTGAAATTTTAGATATAGGTTCCTTGAACCTGGATCTAACTTAATAAAGTGATTTGAGCCCGAAACTATAAATTTTAAGGGGTCATAATATGGGTCAAATTAAAAAAAAATTGACTTTTTTTTTGTTTTGCTAAGCGTACACCTCAAAACACCCGGGCAAAACCGGGCTGAAATGCTAGTAATCTATAAATTAATACGATAATGTGTGTTATTTATTTATTTCCTGTGTCACGCTTACATCCGGGTCTTTTAATTGTTATGTACTTCCATTTCTAGTAATAAATAATTTCACCAAGAATTCTTCATAAGTTTTAATTTCGGTTTCGATTTAAGCTTATGCACCCAAGTCATACGGACACACACACACACACACACCCACACACACACACACACACACACACACACACACACACACACACACACACACACACACACACACACGCGCGCACCCACACACACACAAATATATATATATATATATATATTTTTTTTTTAATCGCAACTTTATAATATATCAAAATCGATAAAACATTAACTTTATAAGAGTATATCCGAGATCTGCAAGAATTTAAATATCATTTTTAAACGTGCTTTTGGAGTTTTACCAAAAGAATTGCAATAATATCAGAGCGTCTCCATTTACGCTGAATATCTTCAGAATACCAACATCAATATATTACATATGAATGAGTCCCCTGTGGAATTTCCACAGGTCCCGTTAGTTAATTTTTAATTAAATACTTGACCATTAAAACTAAACGTGTGATGCTATAAGTTCTTGCAGTAAAATGTTCCGCTTTTTAATGAAACTCGCTCCCGACAAGGCATGGAGCCACTTAATACAAGGGGCTAAAACATATTATTTTATGGTAAAAACTAGCAAAGGTTAAGAGTTCACCGAGCCAGAAAATGTTTTTATCTATGTAAGAAACATCGCTCAAGGAATGTCAGGATTAAAAAGAACTACTCGCTCTATTTAAAATACTCATAATACACAAGGAAATATAATATGAATTTTGTGTCAATTCGTTTCATTATGTTTAGATTTGGAACACAGCAAAGGCAAAACATTTTTTATTGCATGCAGCGGCCCTGCCGTTTTAACCGCATCGGCGACTACGGCTCTCCAAATTGTAGAGCCACGGTAATCTCGACAAGATAAGTAAAGATGGTAGTTTCTCGTTTCTTTTCGTCTTGATCCGGGAGTGTATCCCCCTTCGTGTGTTTAACGCGCACTTAGATACCAACCTGGAAATTTCTACGACTCGGCGTGGTAATACAGTGTATAGGCTTCCCAAATAGTCACCCATCTGGTACTAGCCAGGCTCAATGTTTCTTAACTTCAGTGATCTGGCGAGAACCGGTGTGTCAACGTGATTGTACAGTATATTATGTAATCGCAAAACAAAAGTGGAATAAAAAAAAAACAAGACAAAGATATGAATGTATAGTTATTTTATTTTAATATATCCAATTGTTTTTCAACCCAAAACGATTCTTCTTTGCCTTGTTTTCTCACCATTGAGTTACCTTGCTTTTCTACGTTTCATTTAGCATATGGACACAAACTCAGTACCTATCCAAACAAACAGCTCTCATTTGAGTGGAGGCACTCTTGATTGAATTCAAAATAAAAACATTTGTTTTTATTCATTCTATCTGAAATGATGCGTCGAGACACCTGCGTGCTTACTATTTTAAAACATGGACACGTCATATATTTAACTTCCGGTTCTCTGTACGTTACTATACTATAACAAAAACAATTTTTTATTCAATGTTAAATATGACATAATAACATCACCATGTTGTTTACGTCTTTACCAAACAACAGCAGCATAAAAAGATCACCACTTTTAGGCTTAAGGTTATAGTTGTTGTTCGGAAAATCGGAATTCTTCAGAGAATCTATAAAGATCCGTATCCGTTATCTATTTGTTATGGATTCTTGGTTGCAGGTTTTAATTCCAGACCTCCAAAACATCAAAGCTGAGCAGTTGCAGACGAAGTCGGAGAAAGTTTTGACCAGAACAAACAAAGAAACTACAATTGCGTAAACAAAGTTTTTTTTTTACTTTAGGGAATTGTCATAAGCCTTCGCCAGCACGAAGAAGAGATTATTAAGAGGACGAGAGATCTTGATGAGCTCTGTTAGTTGAATATCTACGAAACCATCACGATGTCACCACCCCTACCACAGTGCAAAATGGTTGCACTTTATGGAGCTATGTTTAGGAGTGAGGAGCATTGGAAATAAGGCTAATGAATCGCCCCCCGCCTTCAGCCTTCTTGGTACGGGAGACAAAGTGGGCTCTAAGTAGGACGTCCCCCAGTACGAAAGGGTGAATGTGGTATTGTGGTGAAAGAAGATACTAGTTAAGAGAAACTTTTGTTTAGTTCTGGAGTGACAAGGATGACCAACGACCCCCAATTTTTCCCCCTTTTGAGTTGGCCTTGTACCTAAGTTTTTTGTTCAGTTTGAAATTACATTGTAATTTTAGCCTGAATAAAGGATTTAATATTTCAAAGTGTAGTATCTGCCGGAACAGATACTGCAATCAAAGTTATATGTGGGGTTGCCCCCACGTATCAGACTATTCAATGTAAAGGAAACTCTTCATACTGGTTGTCACTATCCAGCTCCCCCACCTCTCTCGGGGGAGCTGGTTCCCCTTTTCCCTCCCCCTTTCTCTCCACATTAAAAATGGCCTTCTGCCTTATTTGCCCAGCGGGTAAGCAAATAAATACCAAGTAACAAAATAGTGATTCTTATGGGCTTCCGTAGTTTAAAAAATGAGGGAAGGATTATATAAAAATATCAACATTAAATAAAATGTTTTTTACGAAAATAATAATAGAAGAAAAAATTTAGACTTTCCATTGTCTCCTCCAAAGATAAATGCGTTTTGAACTATAATTAATAACATTCAATATGTCTACATTCATTTGCTTATGTGTATTCATGGCTCAATCAAATATTACTGTCTTTGGTTTTTGATAAAACTTTTAAAATATTATTTCCACAGCTTGTGTTTTGCATTGTGGTGTTTGATTGATGTTTGATTGATAATATCACGGCAAAAGATAACATTAATTTGGTTTGAAAACTATAAATAAAACCGAGATGCTTTCTTTTCGTGATCAAGAAATTAAATTGTTTATAGCTCATACGTACTAAGCATTAACCAGACGTCTAAACTTGCTAATATGAATACACCGATTCGTTCACATTAATCTTTTTTCTGGTTTCTTTCTTTTGTTGTTTCAATTCCTTATCATTTTCCAATATATATATATATATATATATATATATATATATATATATATATATATATATATAATCCACATATCACAACTATTCAGTGCGTCTGGACATACACGTTTCCCCAGCCGTGGATCGAACCTACAACTGTCGCATTGACAGTCGGCAGCTCTCATCATTAGACCACGAATCAGTGCTGTAAATATTCCTCCTCGAGTGTGTATTAAATCCACACCCACCCGTCACAACAGTGTTCTAACCATCAGTTTGTTTACAAACAAGATTTTAGTGGGCTTCGCTTAATATATGACGAGATCCCTGGCGACACCAGATGATCTTGCTTTTCAAATAGAGGAAGAGAAGATGGGTGAGGAAAGAACGGATGTTTATGAGATTCCTGTTCACAAAAAAAAAAAAAAAAAAAAGAATAAATATTTCTATGAGAGAAGAAATAGTGAATATTTCGATGGGAAATAAATAAATAAAAATGATAACGAGGTTCTCGAAGGCAAAAAAAGCAATACAGGGTCGTTTTCTGGTTTAGGTTAGAACAACAATGCAAATTGTTGAAGAAACAAGACCCTATCGAAAGGTACGTGGGGAGGGATGCGGTCGTACTGGCCGACACCTATAGAAAGTTAGGGTCAGAAAGGGCAATACAGACTTGCCAGCCGAGAATGATTGGCTCATAGAAACAAATAGTTGTCGCTTATCACATCAGGGCCGGGGTGGGGTCTATAAGAGAAAGACAAACGAGAATTTGTTTTGAGATAATGGCTGGTAAAAAAATCTGTCAACAACGAAGAGGTTGTTTTAAAACCCTGTGGAGTGACACGGTCGACCTGGAAGTGACTAAATTATTGATAAGTAACACCTCAGTACAATGAGGGTTAAAAATTGGTATAGATAAAAGCCGAGAGAAGGAGTAGAAATTAAGGAATACAAATTGATACGATAAAAAGAAGAGAGAGAGAGAGAGAGAGGAGGAGGGGAAAGGAAGAAATAATAACTCCAAAAAGGTGGACGGAGGAATTACTTTTTTGATAAAAACAAGACACTTAGCTAATTGGGGTCTTTTTTCGCTGATTCCCTGCCCGTGGACGAACGGTAGATGAAGAACGGAGAACTTGATAAAAGAACCAAAACGGCCAGCCCCTAAGTTGCAAGACCAGGCAGTGTGTAACTATTATATTGTAAAGTCAAAGGCAATAATCAATTCTGTGTTAACAAATTAAGTTTCTTACTTTCTTTTCTTTAATTGGAACGCCGTTGTGAATGCAATATATTTCTCTGATAGCCCAGGTGACGGTTGGAAGCTGATTGAAAGCAGAACCGAGAGAGAGAGGCCGACGACGACGACCGAAGACGAATTCGACCACTAGACGAAACCACGGGTAACCTAGCGCCACATGTATCGGCCACAGGTGCACTTCAATCACGAGCCTATGCACCTGAGCTGAGCTGCTGGGAGGCGTTACAAATATATATATAATTATTAGCTGTACCCTGCCACGCGTTGCTGTGGCTCAATTTGGTGTAATGGAAACTTCTAATAAAAAGAGAAAATGCATGTTTCTTATATTCTTAGTACAGCAATCCACTCCAAAAAGTAAAAAAAAAAAAAAAAAAGCGAAAATGAAAAAAAATGTTACTCTTGCAGAAATGGATCCGGATCCTCGGGATTACCGTCAATCATGGCTTGGGCTCGACCAACAATCAGTGGATAAAGCTTAACGTAACAAAAATGTTGAAACGCTAAAGGTTTTTTTTTCTGTATACAAAAATGTGAGTTAGTAATTGCTATTTGAGTGATGGGGGGAGGGTTACTATACACAGATTCGAAAAAGTTGTCAAAAACAAATAAATGAAAGGTAAGATAAGTTATATTTCTACCTAACTGGATAATTGTTTAGTGTTTTAATGTAATGTAAAATGTTTAATCGGCTCGAAAAACAGAAATGGTTACAGACTCTGTTGATTAAGTTAAGTTTGGGAAAGTAAGTTGAAAACTAAAAACTATACAATACAGTGTCAAAAACTCACCGAATATATGTTACCATGGCATAGGCTGACATAATCGGTGGGGCTGTAACAGTATTTTGTATAGTTTTTTATCTTTAACTCACTTTCTCAAACTTAACGTAATCCACAGTGTCCGCCACCATTTGTATCTTTCAAATACACCGATAAACAGTTTTTCGAGCCGACTAAAGGTTACATTAAATGAAAAGGGTTTGTATTACTAAACACAGATACAAAGAAGTTGTCAAAAAATAAATATATAACAAATAAATGTTATCAAAGGCAAGAAAAGTAAATGTTTTACCTAACCAACAATCACGAGGTTCTTTGCTCAGCAACCGAGAAGGCTAACATGCTTACCAGTCGGTTTGCCTCAAACTCCACACTGGACCCTCTAAACCACCCCCTACCTCAATTTCCTATGCGGACAGACGCCACGCTAGACGATCTGAAAATCACCCCTGCTCAGGTGCATGCTATCATAAAAAACCTTTACACTTCCAAAGCATGTGGACCCGACCTCATCCCAGCGGTGCTATTAAAAAAGTGCTCAGCCGAAGTAGCTCCAGTTCTCTCCAAACTCTACAACAAATGCCTTAATGAATCTTGCTTTCCGAGCTGTTGGAAAACTGCTTCTGTAGTACCAGTATTCAAGAATTCTAGCGAAAGAACTGACCCATTATATTATCGCCCTATTAGCCTCCTCCCACTTTTTGACAAAATATTTGAGACCTTAATTAACCATGCTCTAGTCCATCACCTTACAGATGCTTAACTTCTGACCGACCATCAATATGGATTTAGACAAGCCCGTTCCACGGCAGACATCCTCACTGTAATCTCTGAACGCGTATACCATTCACTGGACAAAGCGGGAGAGGGCAGAGCGGTAGCTCTAGATATATCTAAGGCTTTTGACAGGGTATGGCATGAGGGTCTCCTCAGGAATATTAGATCTTACGGTATCACTGTTAGAATACTTAACATAATTAAATCCTTCTTAGATAAGAGAAAAATCCAGGTTGTCCTCGACGGTCGTACATCTAAACAATATGATATAAATGCGGGAGTGCCCCAAGGATCTATCCTTGGACCTCTGCTGTTCCTGATATTCATAAATGACTTCCCCGACAAGATTGCCTCTGAGATGGGTATATATGCTGATGACACCACACTCTATAGCAGGCACGACAGGAAAACAAACGAACATATATCTAAAGTAATGGCAGAAACACTAGAGGATGACCTCCAATCAGTAGTGGAATGGGGACAAAAATGGATGGTAACGTTCAATGCCACCAAGACAAAACTGGTTTCATTCAATAATTACAAGAAACCTTCTCTACCACCTATAGCAATGGCCAACGACTCTTTATCTGAGAGTACGTCTCTCAAGCTCCTTGGCCTAACGTTCACAGGAAACATGAGTTGGAACAATTACATCGAGGGCATTGCCAGGGACGCTGCAAGGAAGGTGGGTTCTCTCTACCGTGCTAGAAAACTTCTAACACTCGAAAGTATCCTGTACCTCTATAAGGCCACTATTCGCCCATGTATGGAGTATTGCTGTCATATTTGGGCCGGTGCATCGGCTACTAGTCTCTCGCTCCTTGACAGGGTTCAAAAGAGAGTCGCAAATCTGATAGGCCCTAAACTGGCATCTAAACTTCAGCCTCTGTCCCATCGTCGAAACGTTGCATCCCTCTGCCTGTTCTACAAGTATTATAATGGTGAATGCTCTGAAGAACTGCAAGCACTTGTGCCCCCACGACGTGAACACCCTCGACAGACCCGACAAGCTGCAAAATCCCACCCCCACACTGTAGAGATCCCTAGACGTAAAAGATCTTTCTACTCCAGTAGTTTCTTCCCCAGAACTGCTAGACTTTGGAATTCCATTCCAGGTCACTGCTTCCCCAACTGTACTGACATGCATAAGTTCAAGTGCAACGTGAACCAACATCTCGCTGCCCTATCCCTACATAGTACCCCAGTAGATGTTTCCCCTGATAGTAGCCCCCTACACCAAAGTGGCAATGTGCCTTGTTTGGGGTGAAAATGTAAAAAAAAAAAAAAAAAAAAAACTGGATAAGATTGTAGTGTTTTTATGTAATTTATAATGTTTAATCGGTTCAAAAACATGCAGTGTTTATCGGTATATTTGAAAAATACAAATGGCGGCAGACTGTATCAGACACATTAAGTTTGGGGATATTTTGGGAAAATGAGTTTAAACTAAAAGCACTATACAAAATACTGTTAGGAACTCACTCAATGTATGTTACTTTGACGTAGACTGACATATAATCAGTGGTTTTAAACTTTTGCTCGATACAGGTGACGACTTTTAAGAGTCCCTTTTAGTAATTACCTGGTTTGAGGATATTTGTACAACTAAATGACAAATCTGCTCCAAAAATCTGGTATTATTTTACTTTAAGGCCCGTCTCATGTTCGTATATAACGAAATATTTTATTGTAGATTTCGGGGTACTAAAAACGAATCTGCAAACCGTTTCCGTCGCAAAAAGAAAGTTTTCATGATATGAAGAAATTACTTTTTCGAAGAGTGGGTGATCACTTTTCAATGTAAATTTAACTTAGAATGAGCACCCACTTTCTGACCACCTGACAGAGGGGCATTTTTCTGTGTGTTTCTTGGCTAAAAAGGTTTTTGTTTGATTTCTTTTGCATGGTAATAACCCCTGAACTCTGAGACTATTTTCCATTTCACAGCCGTAGTCTTCGTTTACGCTACGCGCGAGCATAAGCTGTTTAACCAATAAACATGGGAAAAGTCCCACCCTCTCTCAGCTGGCTAGAAAGTGGGTGCTTATTTGAAGTTAAATTTACATGGAAAAGTGATCGCCTACTTTTCGAAAAAGTAATTTCTTCATATCATAAAAAATATTTTTTTACGACGGAAACGGTTTGCAGATTCGTTTTTAGCACACCGAAATCTACAAAAAAATTTTTTGTTATATACGAAAATGGAATATTTTATCAGAAATCCGGGAGAAAATAGTTTTCAATAAAAACAGCAAATGAATTCGATAGAAAAAAATAGATGCTATTTTAAAAAATTTTTCTGTGTTTCTTGGCAAAAAAGTTTTTTTGTTTGATTTCTTTTGCATTTTGCAATTTAAACAGGTAATTTTAAAGGATTTTCCAAGGGTAAAAAGAAAGTCCCCCCCCAAAAAAATCGTGCCCACAAAGTGGGTGATCATTTTACGTTAAATTATTATGGAAAAGTGATCCTCCACTTTTTTAAACTAACATTTCATCATATCTTTGAAACTACTCGTTTGCATTAATTATAAACGTTATTTTCGTTTTCAGCGACCCCGAAAACCTAGAAGAGTGGTAATTGTAAAGGAATTTATGTTATGTGTTATAAATAAAAAAAAACTATACAAAATACTATTAAAAACCCGCCGAATATATGTCTACCTATGTCACGGTAACATATATTGAGCGAGTTTTTAACAGTATTTTATCTGGGTTTTTATTTATAACACCTTTTCCCAAACTTACCGTGTTAAAGAGAGAATCAGACGCCATCTTGAATTTTCCAATACATCGGTAAACACTGTATGTTTTTCGAGCTGAATAAACATGTTACATTGAATAAAAACACGAAAAATATATTCAGTTTGGTAGAAAAGTAACTTATCTTGCTTTTGATAACATTTATTTGTTATATATTTGTTTTTTGACAACTTTTTCGAATCTATGTGTACAGTAATACAATAAAAAAATTATAAATATAGTATATTAAATACATAAAATGTTCCGCGTTTTCTCACTATATGTTTCTGGGATTATATTGAAGCGATTAGCTCCCCATTTTTCAGAGAGAGTTTTTTTTTGCATGAAACAAATCATAAACTCAAACTTTTTATAATAAAAGTTAGATTGAAATATACTGCAAATTAAACATCACAATGCAACATATTTTGAAATTAGAAAAATAAAAAACAAAAAAACTTTGTTTTAGCATAGCAAGCGACAAACTTTTTTTTTTGGCCTAATATAATAAAGAAAAGATGTAAAAATTAAAAAATCTGGAAGATAAACAAATGAAATATGTTTTTTTTTGTTTTTTTTTACTTATCGAGTTAACAGAAAATGAAATATTTTGTCAATTCGTGGCTGTGAAATGAATCGAACCGGAAGTTCAGTTTTATCAACAGAACAGATTCGCAGTAACGGTTAAAAAAATATATTTATTTTATTTAATATTTTAATAATTTGCGAGGTAAATTTATTTTAATAACATAAAAACATACCTCGACTCTAAAGATGGGCTGTCTGAAAATTTCAAATAAATTGGTAACGTAGAAATATGGTTTTATTCGTTTAGAACGAACCAACTTTACATTTTTATATATATAGATAATTATTATTATTTGCTTAATATATATATATAATTATAATAATTATTATTATATCATATATATGTACATACATACATAGATACATACGTTCATACATACATAAACACACACACTCGCATATATATATATATATATATATATATATATATATATATATATATACACCAAGTTAAAGGTATTCAGGAGATAAAACTCATGAATTAAAACGAGATTAAGAGTTGTCAATAAAAAAGCAAAACATAACATACTTATTTATATAGACAAATATTACATAGTCGCTACACTGAACATGCTAATGTTTCGGATAAATTGATTTGCAAAAAACCAAAAATCACTCGTCAGGCGACGTAAAAAAGTTTATTTCCCACCAGAGGCATTTGCTTCTATTTTAAGTCTAATATGTCACTTAATGTCATTTCTACCATTTAAATTTAAACGTTTTAATATTTATATTTCACTTCCGTTTTTGACCCAGGTGTATTCGGTGTCAAATAAGCATTTTTAAATTGCGTGACAAGTGATTTTTGGCTTCCTGCAAACCAATTTGTCCGAAACATTAGCATGTAGCGAGGATGTAATATTTTTCTATATAAAAAATATTATACATACACACATATATATATATATATATATATATATATATATATATATATATATATATATATATATATATATATACATATATATATATATGATGAAAATAATGGAAATAGTATTCCGACAAAATAGAGAAAATAAAAAGGAGCAAACCGTATTATGTGTTCATCAGGAAGTCTCGAAATAAAGACGAAACGTTGATGAACACATAATACGGTTTGTTCCTTTTTATTCTCTCTCTAACTCTCTCTCTCTCTTTCTCTCTCTCTCTCTCTCTATATATATATATATATATATATGTGTGTGTGTGTGTGTGTGTGTGTGTGTGTACTAGCTGACCGCCTTTTCGTAAAATACGCTTTAATATATTTTGATTAATGCAAATTTTGTATTTATTATTATATTATATTGGACCAAATATATAGTAATAATTTAAAAAGTTAAGAAAAAAAATAACTCGTGCGCCACCACCGAGAATTGAAACGAAAATGTTTAAGTTATGATTTACTTTTACTTTGACGTTAATGCCTCAGCTATGAAGACATGTTTGCTGCAAGGCTAAAAATTAAAACATGAACCCGTATCTATTACATTACGCATGCATATTCGTAATTCTGTCATTCGACCGTCATCTGGCAAATTCCATTTTAAAAAATTTTCACATTTTTGCACCGATTTTCACCGAGTAAAACCCAAATATAAAGTTTCGTATGGATTCGAATACTCTATATATTAAGTTTCATGTCCGTAGACAAAAAACTGACAGAGCAGTTTGGTAGGACATTTTTTTAAACCGATATATATATATGCATACATAAATATATATACAAAGAGGTTTGTGTTTACTATAAACTTTTTATGCAAATATTACGCAAGTATAAATCATGTAGAATATAAACATTAATATAATTAAACGTAATAGTTAAGTAAAAATGATCATCCCACAAGGAAACCGAAAAAACTAACAAGGAAATAATTAAAATTATTGTTTAAAAGAATATGCAAATTAACTAGATCTTTTGCAAATGAATGCAATGTCACGAATCATATATAAGAAAAGTATTTTCTTTTTAAATAAATAGAAAAAAAGCCTTGCCTTTTTTCTTTTTGGCCTTCAGGACAAGATCAAGGTGTGGTATTTGTTCTGATGCTACACTTGGGTTAATTTATTCTTGTTCAGTGGAGCGGGAGCCTCTATATGAGACAATTATTTTTGCCCCTTTTGCCATTTTTATCGGGAGCTGGTTTTCACCCACATTAAAAACGTCACATTTTGCTTTCGCTGGGAAGCAAATTCATACCAACGAATAGAAAAAAAAAAGGATTTTAATATGAATATCAATGCACACACACACACATACACATACACACACACACGCATACGCGCGCACACACACACACACACACACACACACACATATATATAGAGAGAGAAAATAAAAAAGGAACAAACCGTATTATGTGTTCATCAACGTTTCGTCTTTATTTCGAGACTTTATTTCGAAACGTTGATGAACACATAATACGGTTTGTTCCTTTTTATTTTCTCTATTTTGTCGGAATACTATTTCCATTATTTTTATCACACACACACACACACACACACACACACACATATATATATATATATATATATATATATATATATATAATACGTATAAATACGTTTGAAGCCAAAAACTGCAGCGCGAAAGTTTTGATAAAATATATTTCGGAGTAAGACTCCTTTGTCAATCCTTTTTTTCTCTCTTTTTCTTCGACATTTTTCGTGGAAGACAGTCCGATGAAGAGTCACAACTTTGAAGAATAAAGTTTGTACTTATACGTATTTTATTCTTCAAATTTCACTCAGCGCTTCTAACGGATATAAACAACAACAACAAAAAAACTACCCAGATTTTCAAAATGCGCGACCACGCGTCACCTATCCGGCTTCATAAAACCCCGCAGTTAACAACATCACGTGGACTCTTCATCGAACTATCTTCCACTCTACATTATGTCGAAGAAAAAGAGAAAAAAAAAGATTGACAAAGGTGTCTTACTCCGAAATATATTTCTTAACAAATAAACAGTCGTTTATTTTATAAAAAAATTCGCGTTGCAGTTTTTGGCTTCAAACGTATTTATTCTTAAAATTTCACTCAGCACTTCTAACGGATATAAAAAAACTACCCATATATATATATATATATATATATATATATATATATATATATATATATATATATATATATATTAGGCTGGTGCAAAAACAATATCATTTTCTTACATATGTTACTTTTATACATGATTTCTGAAAGTTGGATAAATGGGTGCCTCATGAATTGATCGATAATAAAAAAAATCGCCATTTTGAAGTGTCTTCCATTTCTCGAACGGGTTGTAACGTATAATAAGAAGTGGATCCTCTACGACAACTGGCAACGTTCGGCACAATGGGTGGATGCTGGAGAAGCTCCACAACACTTTCCGAAGCGGAAATTGCACCAAAAAAGATAATGGCGACTCTTTGGTGATCTGCGGCCGGTCTCGTCCATCACAGCTTCTTGAATATGGGTGAAAAGATTAAAGAGGAGCAATACTGCTGACAAATTCGTGAAATGTATCCCTTATTCCTGAGTGGCTTCCGGGCCTTGATAAGTGGTGACCACTGTATAAAAAAAATAAAAAAAGCTCCAAGATATGTGCCAGAGATTGGTCAATACGAAAGATCCAATTCTTCTCCATGATAACGCCGAATTGGGCTACAAGACTGTGCCTTATCCGTCATATTCACCGGACCTCTCGCTCACCGATTATCACTTTTTCAAGCATCTCGACAACTTCCTGCGCCTCCAATGACTTCATCGCTTCTATAACTCCGAATGCTTATGCTAATATGCTAAATAAAATTGTTTCTCGTTGGCAAAAATCTGTCAATTCTAATGGTTCTTATTTCGATTAATAAAGTTTATTATGAAATGAGTTATTATCTTTTAAAGTTGAACGTCAAAAAAACGACATTATTTTTGTACCAACTTAATATATATATATATATATATATATATATATATATATGTACAGATAGATAAATAGATAGATAGATAGATAGATAGAGAAAGGAGGAAGGAGCGAAACACATGTTCGGATAATATATTTATATAATATATAATATATATTCGCTTACCTGTTGAAGAAAAAAATGTCCTACCTAAACTAATAAAATTCACAAAGCCGATTAGCGTAATTAATTATCGTAAATATCTTCTTGCACGTCAAAGACTAGAAAACCGGTTGAAATAGCTAAAGCGTTGGACTTTCACAGTAAATAGTAACTGAAAGTCCCGGGTTCGAGCCTCAAACCTGATACATTGTTGAGTAAAGTAACTATTAGGGGTTGCTAGAAGATGAAACCAGTAACGAATGTGTTGAAATCTGTTTAATTCATAATACGGCATACAATGAATGATCAACGACCATATCCAACTCTCGAAATTTTATGGCGTTTGCCCGTAAGTATATATATATATATATATATATATATATATATATATATATATATATATATATATTAGTTGGGCGCAATATATATTTTATATGCTATTAATTTTTCCCCCGTTTTAACAATCTCCTCTCTTCATTTTAATTTCTTTCCTTCTATTCTTACCTTTTAATTTCAATTCTAACTATAAACATAATATATCTCTTCCCCATCTCCTTTCTTTTTCCTTTTCTTTTCTCTCACTCCTCCCTCTCCCCTCTCTATCCAGCACTTAAACTCTGTATATTGAAACAACTTGAAATGATTTAAGTAAAAATCCCCGAAGTTGAAATATTAAAAAATATATTTAGCTCTACTAACGTATTGATATTAAGTTTTATATATTAGTTGCGTATGAATTATTCAAAGTCTAGTAACTGTTAGATCTCAGAACACCAAAATGTGAAATTTAAGGAACTTTAAATTTCCTTTGTGTCAACAATTGGCACGTGTGGATGTATGTAATTTTGTATAGGCTAACTTATATATATATATATATATATATATATATATATATATATATATATATATATATGTATGTATATACACACATATATATGTGTATATATATATATGTATATACACACATATATATATGTATATACACACACATATATATGTGTATATATATATATGTATATACACACATATATATGTATACATATATATGTGTATATATATTTATATATATATTCAAACACACACAATATATAAGCGGAAAGAACATACACCACATGGTATTTCTATAATGTTCACCCATTTTAGCATTGACTCGGCTCATCGTCGCTTAACTTCGGTGAGCAAACGGGAACCAGTGTGTTAACGTGATTATGTGCTATCCACCAAATGAATAATAAAAAGTAAGAAAAAATAAAAAGTAAGAAAAAAAATTGCAACACGTACTAAAAATAAAATTAAGGAATAAATAAAGACTACTCTCTTGGTTATTTGTCTTCTACATTTTTTGGCAGTCTCTATATGCATGACCTTATTTACTCCTACCTGTTCATAAGAGCAGGATGTAATGCAATTTCGGGTTAATGTAAAGATATATACCCCCCCCCCCAAGAGCACTCTAGATAGAACAAAGAATGCCTAATTTGAGAAAGGCTTCTTTCCCTCTGGTAGAAGAGGTACTTCATTTGCTCTTGGACTGTAAAATATGTGACGCCATCATGATATTTTATTCACTTTGTTTATATAAACCATTACGTTTCAATAATATTAGATTCCATCATGCTTTTTTGCCCACGTTACCAAATAATTCGTAACGCCCTTAACTGTCACTTATTCCTACACGCATACAAAACATTGATCTGGGTTCAAATTCAGCCATTGTTTACGAAGTTTCTAAAAAAATTATTGACGCAAAGTTTCTTCAATTTTCAAGAATATATTTACAATAAGACTTTTGTCCTTGATTGTTTAAAATTTCAATCTATTCTCAAATATGTACGTTTTTAATTGTATTTTTTATTTTCAAAACTCACATATATTTTCTTTTTCCTTTCAAAAATGGATGTCTTTATACTTGCAGTTTTATATTTCCATTTCTTCTGTTTTCTTCCGATTGGTGCAACTTTATATTTATGCACGGGTAAAATTTTGTTTAGATTTTTTATATATTCTTTTTTCTTTCAAGTCAACAATACTTTTGTAGTAAAGCCAATTACATCATACTTCAGCATGAAAATACAAGTTTCACCGAACAATTATATCAATATTGCGAGAAGTAAAAACAACCTGTTCAAATAATTGAACACCACCAACAATGTGCGTGATAAAATGT
Source organism: Euprymna scolopes (assembly GCF_053919585.1). Taxonomy (NCBI): domain Eukaryota; kingdom Metazoa; phylum Mollusca; class Cephalopoda; order Sepiida; family Sepiolidae; genus Euprymna; species Euprymna scolopes. The sequence continues at coordinate 40,033,982 of NC_136484.1, read as the reverse complement.
TATGCATGCGTATAAAGAGACAATACAGACTCAGCACGGTGGGAAGGGGGTGTTTACATTAGTTATGCGATATAATGACGGAATATACAAGATTCCGAATTATAATTTCAAAAGACGAATTCTTTAGTAAAAATTATTAACAGGTTAATGACGTCAGTTTCAGGCAATAGACATAATAGTGTATTAGAATTATTTTTATGGAAATCACTCCAGACAAAACATGAAGCCACTTAATGCAAGCTAGCAAGAACAGAGAAAGGATTATTGCAAAAGGTTGTTTATAGATTATAGATTATAGATTTTAAAAGACCAAGAGGAGGAAAACAGTCAGCAGGATGAGAGAGTTTCACAAGCCTGCGGTTCTTGAAAAGAAGCTTATAGACCAGGAAGCTGTATTATAATAAGGTGTCAAAACAGAGAATTAATATCGACCACTAAACCAACGAGTCAAACGAGCCAGGAAAAAGAAGCAGGGAATAGATGAGACAATTCTGAAGATCACGACATAATAGTATTTATAAATAAGACAGACTAGCATCATCATGTCTGTGGGAGAGAGGTTGCAGAGAAGAAGATAGCGTGTGGCCACTTAAATTGCAGCTACGTTAGTTGCGTCTTATCAAGAACCATCAAATGGAACAGAGATGCACCCGCCCAAATATGAAAATAATACTGATCTGATAGTAGATTTATAGAGATAAAGAATAGCCTCAGGTGTGATAAAGTGTTTAAAACTATGGAAAGAGATTAATTTACGAGCAACAAGAAGGAGCAATGGACCTAATGCATATACTCCAAGACAGATTTGACGAGAAAGAAAGACCAAGAAGTTTCATATTATTTAATTTCTTTCTTAGAACAGCACGCCTGTGGAACTCTGTTCCGTTTGCCTGATTCCCTCCGAACTACAACTTGGATGTCTTCAAGTCCAATGTTAACAAATTTCTAATGAACCGCCCCCTTAATAAAACACTTCATCAAATCTCCACACTAACGTAATGTACTTGCAATAACCCTTATCCCTGAGTGGCTTCCGGGCCTTGATAAGTGGTGATCACTGTGTAAAAAAAAAATTTTTTTTGAATTCTTTGGAAATGAGTAATTTGTATATTTTATTTATTTATTTGCGGACTATTATCTTCATCTTGTGTAGTTGTTTAAGGACGTTTCGGTCGACTAGTCATAGAGCCTTCGTCAGGTTGTTAACCGCGACGGGACAGAATTTTTGAATCTTCAACTGCCTTCCATAGTTGTTGTCGTCTCACCACGTTTTGGCCAACTAATCCTCTGGTCGGCTCATCAAACCGCTATCCTCAGACAATGCTCACATGGAACTGTAGACATTCAACGTACAGTTCCAGGTGAGTATTGTCTGAAGATAGCGGTTTCAATCCTACCCGGAGCCTTAATTACGAAGAGCAAATGAATAATTGGCCGAAACGTTGTGAAGCAACATCTATAAAAGATGGGGATAATAATATAAAAGATGGGGTCCGCAAATAAATAAATAAATAAATAAATAAAAAAAGAAGTTTCACAGTCAATTTTCCTAAAGAGCAGAGTTATTCATAAAATGTTTTAGCAAGAAAAAGGACACGCTTGCAATTGAAGACACAAGCTAAGTCTTAAGACGATTAAACGAAACAAGCTATTTTCCGGCTCAATCTACAACTGAACCCTTTAAGATTAGCCACATATTTGAACTGATCTGAGGACAATGAGCAAAACAGCATCCACTGAATAATATTCTCTGGAATATTATAGCTATAGAGAAGGAACAGAGTTGGGCTTAGAATAGAGCCCTGATAAACATCAGCATTGATAGGAAAAGAGAATGAAGACACCATCCAGAGTTACTCACAATCTTCGATTAGAAAGAATAGACCTAATAATCGCAGAAGCGTCATCACCATAACTATTAAGCATATGTAGAAGACTGGAATGTTACACTCTGTTGAACGACTTCGAATAGTCGAGTGCAATGACCCTACCCTCTCCTGAATTATTCATAAATTGACAGATTCGTAACAGTTAAAATATTAACAGTTGGACGAAAACAACGGAAGCCATAATGAACATCACTAAAACAGCCCTGATTTTCAAGACAATATATAAGCTTGCCGTTGCCTAACATTTCAAAAGCTTTGCTAATCATAGAAAAGAAGACTAAAAGGACGATACTTAGTTGAGTCAGACCGATCACTAGCCTGTAGATAAGAATCACAGATGACTCTTTCCAACAAGAAGATAAACATAAACAGATATTGGATAATTTTGAGAGAATAGATAAAATAGCTGAACGTTGGTGAACTGCAACAGGAATCGAATCAGAGCCAAAAAACCCGTCGAGAAAGAAAGAGCACTAGTAACCATATTTAGAGTGGTAATTATAAAATCAAGAGACTTTTTCAGATGAAAATCAGGAATCATCAATAGAAGAATAGTCGTCAAAATGACGAACAAAACAATTAGCCTTATCCTTGGAAGATGAAATAACTTGAAGAATAGAAAACTTGCCATTATTAAACCTTTGTGATGTAGATGATAAAAATATTTATTGTGAATTTTAGATGGCGGCATACAAATAGACAGTTGCAATCTAGAGGTATTGGGCATCTACCCAAATATTGTACTAATACGTTCAAGGCGTGTTTGAATAAATTCCCACTTTGTTTATGTTGTTATAGTCATTTATTTACGACTTAATGAATTAGTTCAACCAGATCATAAAGGGTAAACCACATTATTGTAGATTCTCCAAAAATTACGAGGGGATTGTCTAGAAGCCTCAGAAGTATCTCGACGATACTGATTGAAGTAATGATTACGAGTTTCTAATCTAATAGGTGCCACTTTGTCAACTAAGCTCCAACCCCTGTCCCATCGCCGCAATGTTGCATCACTGTGCCATTTCATAAATATTTTAATGGAATGTGCTCAAATGAACTCGTTGCACCTGTCCCTCCTTGACGTATATATCCAAGTCCAAGGCAGACTCACTTAGCAACAAAATCTCACCCCTTCAATGTTGAGGTCCCTACATGTCAGAAAGCTTTATATTCTAATAGTTTCTTCTCTCGAACAGTTAGGCTCTGGAATTCCCTTCCTACTACATCGGCTGTACTGATATGCAGAAGTTTAAATGTAACGTAAACAGACATCTTGTTAATCTTTTCTATGCATGGTACCAAAATGTAGCTTCTTACGTCCAAGTAGCAATATGCCTTGTAAGGGGTGAACATGAATTAAAAAAAAAAGGTGGGAAATAGCAGAAGCACAGATGGATGAAAACCAAGGGAAAATTTGGTAAACGAATGAAATTAGAGATTTTAACTATAATTTTCCAACCAGAACACACGAAAAATATGACAAATGTTTAATGACGTCATTTTAAAGCTAGCATAGATAAATATATTGTTTTATATTATCCTTTTCCTCTTAGTCATGACCAGACTTTTATATATATTCTTTTTTATTTAAGTCATTTTTATTTTAATTTAATCCTCAGTTAGTATCAACTATGGTAAGGATTGAACCTTCGACCTCTTGAATTCTATCACGGAACCGATTATATCCAAAACTTTATCCGTTGCGCTATATATTGTGGACGATTAAAATATGGATTTTATAAGCCTTTAATCTAATCTTGTTTTAAATGTATACTATTTATTATATCGGCAGATGTGCTATTGCAATAAGAAGCAAAATGAGATCTGTGATTCTAATAATGTAAGCAATACAAATATGTATAACAAATATGATAGTCTACACTAGATCGTGTTGTTCCTATTGACTTGCCTTGAATTAGACACAATGTCGAGTTTTAATTCAAGGAATGTCGATCTCCCCCAAAAGGGGCACTCTGAATTGGGCAAAATTTAAAAAAAAAAACAAATGCCTCAGTGTAGAAGGACTTCTCTTTCACTGACCGAGGACAGAATAGACCGCGTGCAGCACTAAAACAGACCAGAGATAAAGGGAAAGGGAATCGAGAAAAAGTGAACAGAAACGTGAGTAGGAAGAGTGAAATGCTGCCACTCTCTTATCTAGCTTATCGAAGACTTAGAGCAACTTATGTCTTTTTTTTACAAGGTGGTCACCACTTATCAAGGCCCTGAAGCCACTCGGGGATAATGGTTATTGCGTGTACAGTAAGTTAATGTTGAGATTTGATAAAGTATCTACTTAAGGGGGCGGTTCATCAGAAATTTGTTTATGTTGGACTTGAAGACATCCAAGTTGTAGTCAGGTGGGAAACAGACAGACGGAACAGAGTTCCACATGCGTGCAGTTCTAAGAAAGGAGCTGTGTTCATGGAATCTAGGTTTTGGTTTAGGCACAGATAAAGTGTGGGGAAAACTTTTGACAGTGGTTTTAGCTAGACGGGTGTTTTTCGTGAAAGATCGGCGAGGGGGGACTAGAGACTGGAGCTCAGATGAGCACCAGCCATGGAAGTAACGATAAAACAAAGACAGGCTCGCAAAGTCTCTTCTGTGGGAGAGGTCTCAACCGGAATTGATAAAGATAAGATCAGTAAAGAATTATATCAGGCGTCAGGTACATTATTAAGTGGTAGAATAAACCAACCATTTTCTAGCAACTTTAACAACCGATTAGATACAAGTGTTCGATTCTAAACATGGAGAAAAATAATATAGACAAAGAATAGCAAGTATTAAGAGAAAGAGAGAGAGATAGAAAGAGAGAGAGAGAGAGAGAAGGAGGGTGAGAGTTGCTGTATTCACCACCCTATAAAAGAGGAAGACAAAGATTCAGAACAAAAGATACGCCTTTCTGCTTACATCAGAGAACAGATTCTACGCTTTACCATAGCCAAGAAGGCAGGTGTCTGACTGCATTTGGTTGTTGTTGTTGTTAAAGAGTGGAAAAGAAAAGAAAGCCAGAAATATAAAAAAAAGCAGACTTACCGACAAAGAGACAAAAAAGAAACATGGCGACAGATGATCCACCAACATATGCATAACGGCCAAGGAAGAGATCATGTAGCAAAATAGAAAGGTATAAAAAAGACGAACGTCGGATGCTGAAGGAGTGTGAAAAAGGCGCGACTTCTGACTGTGCACGCGGACTTTGGTGCGGAATAGTCAGAAATACATTTGTGAGCGGAATTTCTGTGCAGACGACTGAAAGAAATTTTATTTTGAGAGCAAGAGAAAACACGTCGGTAATGAAGTTCACGAATATTTGATTTCTGTTCAGAAAATTTACAAACACATGGAGGTCTTCTTTAAATGTAGGTCTCCATTAACAACTTTCCAATCTTAGAAGAGAATTAATCAAATAGAAAGATTTTTTAAGTAGAAATTTTGATTCGTTTAGATGTTGTCACATTCAATCCGACCTATTATATTAAGACATTTCAGTCGACTATTGATTAAAACAGGTTTTTTGTTGTTGTCAAAGTGCACTTAACATTTAATTCCATTGAATGATTTGATAAAATCCCCCCAAAGTTCCATCTTAATTTAAGTGCACCATAATAGAAAGAAAGAATATGTGTCTGTCCACCAATGATTGATTGTTGGATATAGAAATGTGAATAATCCTGGTCCTGGATATGACCTTAAATTACATCCAGTGGTGAGACCCCAGTTTGCGTCACCCTTTAATTCCCATTGTGGAGTCACCCTTTAATTCCCATTGCTCCCAGGTCCACTCTGACCCGGAGTGGTAGTACCTGTTAGGGTCCCAACTATGGGTTAAATAGAAACCGACTTGAAAACAACAAATATATTCTATTAAAAATTTTTTCTTCAAAATCTTTGGATTCGGTATTAAATAAGCCGAAAAGGGTTGATCTGCCGTAAAACAAAAACAACCCACCAACCAACGAATAATCCCTGATTTTTGTATATATATTTGTCCTTTTATATATAAAATCAGGGACATCCGTATATATATATATATATATATATATATATATATATATACTAGCGAAGTAATAACCCTGTTTGAATATAAAAACAAATAATGTTAAAACTATCAAGAAAAAAAATCGTGTAAAAAAAAATATAAAAAAATGAACGTGATGCAATAGGAACGAAAAAAATCGTGATGAATTAACTAAACAGTGAATTAGGTCAAATATCAATTCCGCAGTGAACGAATTCTAAAAGAATTTTTTTGTTTTCTCGAATTCTAAACGAATTTATTTGTTTTAATTTTAATTTAAGTGTAATGCAAGTGAATTCACGATATCGTTGCGTTGTAATAATAAACAGTAAAGAATTAATTTTTTGTGTAAAAATAAATGTTTAGTTGCAAGCAATAATAAATAAAGGTATAGTTATATTTAAAAATCGGAAGTAAGAACTGGTTAGTCCCGCAGGTTGCGTCTTACACTAACTAAAAAAGAAAGCAAAAAAGAAAACAATAATAATAATCGCGTTTCCTTTTATATTTTTTTAATTTTTATTTTATTTAGGGTAAGAACAGAAAGCATAAATCAGGGAAAGAAGATAAAAAAACACGCCATAAATAACCTGTTTCCTCGTACTGTTCTTTGTGAACGCATCCGATGCGGTGTAAATGGAGAGCGGGGAAAGGAGGAATCTAATAGAGAGAAAAGATGTTGCAACTTCCATTGAATCTAACAGATTTTGGCAGTGAACTCTCACCGGGAAAAATATAGGAATGTTCGGTTATCGAGGAAGTGTAAGGGTAATAGACCTATAGCACACCTCAGATCCTATGCTGCAGTTTGTGCAAATTACATTTGCATGTAATGTCTTGACTTTTTAATCCTATTAAGGCCAAACTTACAAGGGGGAAAAGACAGAAGATAGGAATAGATAGATAGATAGATAGAGAAGAGAAAAAGAAGAGATAATAATGAAAATTTCAAGTTTTGACCCAAAATTGGCGGAGGAGTTTGGTAGAGTTCTCAAAGGTCAAATCGTTGAACTGGCCGAAAATCGTTACACAGATATTTTCAAATTTCAATACCCTGTATATCAATTTTCCAGGCTGTAGACTTAAAATTGACTGAGTTATTGCGTAGGGAAATGTACACAGACAGACAGACACTTTCACTTTTATAGATCTATAGATATATAGCAATAAAAACTAAAAAACAAACGCTTCAGATATAATTTTAATAGTAAGTGAAAGAAATAATAAAATTTAAATCCCCACCATATGCTTACACACAGGCTAGCTTAATAGCTTAATAGCTTAATAGGCAGACATAACAACGCACAACACAAGTTGTAATATATACATGAAAGAATCTTATCTATTTTTGTTACAAAAATATTACAATGTTTAACAACGGAAACAATTTTACAAATTAGCTTTAACAATTAACTCTTTAAAACTAACTATCTAGCTACTCCTTAACTAAAATGCTGGGGGGGGGTTTCTCCCCTTTTTACAAAAATGATGTGTCCTTACCCCATGACTGTCAGAATAGAAAGTGAGCGAGGGAATCGAAAGTGCATTGTTGTTCCCTTTTTCTTGTGTATCGCTCCACGCGCGACCAAATCACTTCCCGGCCATGGCGGGGTTGGTGGGGATCACGAAGACCAATGGTACTAACAAAAATCGTATCATAAGTGAATACGATGTCGTACAGATACATTTTCAATTAGGCTTGGAGGAACCCGAGAGACACATTTTCAGAAATGGTGAGTGAAGCGCAGCCAAAATCAAAATAGGAGAATAGGTTTGGGATGAAGCCATCGAAGACACGATGTAGGACGTAATGGTAAAGAGGAGTAATTACTGGAGTTCAATCCTCTGCTTAATTAAACGTCGATGGAATGGCAGAACATATTTCTGATTTAAGATGCGTGGTCCATGTAACTAATGGAGATGTAAGCATCGAGATGAGGACCGTGAACATTTTTTTATTAGGGTGTATAATCACACCGATGGGACTGGCCATGTTTGGAACACTCAGGCGACTAACACTGCGTTAAAAGATGCGATTTTTGTATGAAATACATAAATCGGAGGGAATCATATATGTAATAGATCGATACTTTAGCCTATAATAAAATCACTTTTGAATATCATAAGTATACTTAACTATTTACACAGTGTAATTATTAAAGACAGTCCATTCCAGAATATATTCGGATGAACATATTTAAAACTTTCCCTTTCTGCTATTTCTGAAACTGAACAAAGCATTTTGGCTTCTGGCTTAGAATTTTGCACTCCTAGATATTTAAAAAAAAATTATATCTTATGTCAAATAGAACTATTATTTTCTAAGTTATCATATACGGCATACTCGCATTGACACACCGGTTCTCATCAGATCACCGAAGTTAAGCAACGTTGAACCTTGTTAGTACCAGATGGGTGACCATATGGGAATTCTAGGCGCTATATGTGCTCTCCGCTTATCTCGGCATTTGTTTCCAGTCGTCCTGTACACACACTTCATATGCCACTGGTATTTAACAATGTCGAATCAGGATAGGTGTGGTTGGGGATTGCGCACCTCCTGCCACAAAAATTTCAAGCGCAGGCACCCCTACGGTGGGTATCCATAGTCTATCAAAGACTGAAGGAGTCTTTACTTTACTTTTTTCAGTTGAAGAGATATGTCCCTGTTTCCAAAAAGTATTTAGCAAGTTTAAAATTGAATTCAAACAATTTAGGTTGTAAGTTATTGTCATTGGCATTAAATCTAGTTGTTGTACATGTCAGGAATGTCATACCCGATGGATTTGGTTACTTACAACGTATCAACGTTTTCTGGTGGGACAAAGACCTGTAAAACAGTGTATCGCTATAGCATCGAATTGCTTCTCTTCAAATAAAGACAGTATTTGATCTGCGTAGGAGAAATTAAATGAATTAAAAATAAGTTTCGATTTTTTCTTATCAACTCTGCCCTTCTCGATAACCACTAGCCTGAACTTTACATTGAAGATAATTAAAATAATATTTACTACCCTCTGACAATTTATACGTTAATAAATTGTAACATCCGTCTGAATGTCAGGTTGGTTTTATTTCTAACGACTCATGTTATAAATAAAAGACGTAATTTTAATTTATCAACGAGAACGGTAATCCAATTAGTTGTCTTCTGGTTCTATCTGTCTAATGAACAATTAATATTCCTATTGAATAAAATAGATTTCTGTCATTAGCACAAAATAAATCTAAGAGAATATATTAATATGTCTGTATTAGTAATTTCGTCGCCTAATAGTTTTATTCATTATAATGGCGCTTATTAAATAACATTAATATTTAATCCAAATGAAATGTAGCTTGGTTTGTCCTCTTAAATATCATTAACATGGTTTTCCTGCTAACAATGAAACGTTAACATCTCTATTCGTTGACGTGACAGTTTCAGAGTTGCGATTTTAGATTGAGTAAAATTGGGCGCTTGTTCAAACTATATATTTGAGTGTTCTTGATAGAGGTCAGAAGCATATACGTAATCTGGTTGACTCCACCATTCTTTCTTCACGTTCCTACAATCACAGACGCGTCGTTGCTAGTTTCAATATTTCTACAAGTACGTTTATGGAACATGTTCCATTTCCGGTTCCATTTGTCCCAGCGTAATTTATTAGCCTTCATTAATTCGCTGGTTTTGATACCTCGTTAGACATAGTACAGATTTCTATTACAGTAGCTTAAAAGGTGACACAAAAAATACCCCCTCCCCCAAAAAACCGGTCATCACATAAACTGGAAAAACTTTTGAAATAATAAATCCAAACTTTTAACTTTTCAAATTTATCAAGCGGAATTAAGAGTCTACAAAAATTTAGCTGTCAGGATGCCATGAATTGCTGAGGAAAAGACATTTATAGTCGAGGCATATTTTCGGTTGAAGACTATCCACGCCGCTCAATTGCAATTCAAAAAACGATTCAGATGTGAATTTCTTGTCCACTTAATGATCTACAGATGGGCCAAAAAGTTCAGAACCCATGGGACTGTGCATAACCTCAACAGTAAATACACTAACAGACAATCATACTATGGACGACCGAAACCAGCAAGGACACCACACAACGTTGCTGCAGCCAGAGATTGTTCTCTGCAGCCCATACAAGTCTGTGCGTCGGCGAAGTTAAGAGATTGGAATTTTGATCGCATATCTCCACATGTATCCTAACAGGATACAGATTAAACAAAAACTTACACCTGACGACACGAGAAAGCAAGTGATCATGTGTCAGTGGTTTTACGATCAGATCGACGCTGCGTCAGACGTCTTTGACAATGTCTGGTTTTCAGACGAGGCACATTTGTCAGGTCACGTGAATTCTAAGAACAATAGTTTCTGGGGTGGCACAAAACTGCAAAAACTATTACACTCTGTAAAATACACTTTCTGGGCCAGAATCTCTAAACATGATATCATTCGACCATTCTGGTTCAAGGACGACAACAAACGGTCTGTGACAATCAACACCGAGCAATATGTCCAGGTGCGTGGTAAGATCTGGACAAATAAAATTTTGGAAGTTATTCGAGTAATGGTGATGACGGATTTGTTTGTGTCACCCTGTATTTCCAAGAAGAACAGGCTTGTTGAACAATCTCGCTGACAGTTTACCTATAGTATCTGTCTTTTCAAGATGAAGGTTAGCAGTAATTTTCTATCATTGTAATAATCTTCTTTCTTCTTAGCTATTCACCTCATGTGGTTTCATGACTTGTCTGGAGTAAATTCCACAAAAAACATAAAGACAATAAATTATACAAAAGAATATTAGCATTCATGTAGCGTTGTGTTTTAGGAAAGTAAAAGGTTAAAGAAAGGCATTTGTGTAATGAAAATTGGCAGTTTATTGTAGTGCGTCTTAGTCAAGCAAAATGCCAATGTGAAAATCAGCGAACAGTTTATTTGAGTAACTCCTATTACTGTACTATTTATTAAAGAAATACAACTCTACTCCAAATACTGAACGATCTATTCTTTGCTACGTTTAAGATATCATTACAATATTAACTAGTTGGTAGGAATGAAGAACTTGAAGAGAAAAAAGAAAATCTACATAAATACTAGGACTTGTGCAGTTTATGGTTCGCGCTAAAATAATTACGTTATTATTTAGAAAGGCACTCTTAACATAGAGAAGGGCTTAAATATTCTGTACTTTCACTTTACAATTTAATAAACAAAAGATAGAGTAAAAATTGAATTTAACTTAAAAACATGGCACGGTCCATAAACTGCGTAGAAGATGGAGTAATGTCCGTTCTGTTGTCATATGTCAATCCTTCCAGGCATGGTCACCTCCTGTTCCGGTTGTTGTGATAATGTAACATATGTTCTGTGGTCATGATACTTTACTCCCATGGATTACCGAAATCTACTTTTTAGTGGGTAGTGGGAGGAGATGAAATAATATCCATATTGTACTCAGATGTCCATACTCCCAAGCATGATCACCTCCTTTATAGGTAGTTGTGATTATGTAATGTCTGCTCTGTGGTTATGATACCTTACACCCATGGATTACCAAAATCTACTTTTAGGGGGAAAAGGGAGGAGGTGAAGTAATATCCGTATTGTACTCAGATTTTTATCCTCCCAAGCATGATCACCTTCTTTTTTGGTAGTTATGATTATGAAAAAATCAGAATGGAAATAGGCACAAACTTTAATAAAGACTTTTCACATCTATCTGCGTAAGTATACTTTGATAATTATGTTTGTTTGAAGAAATGTGGTATGGGGTGTTCGTTCGCGCCTGACCTCCATAGAATGGAAATATGTCACAAAGTTTAACAAGGTTTTTTAATATAGATCCACAGAATATTGTGATAAGTGTTTCAGTGTGAACAGGTATGGTATAATAAATTATGGGGTTTATCTATTTTTACTTTCATCATATTTTGCTTTGGTTTTGATAGCCCCAAATTCGAAGCTATCTCTTTATAACCCTTCCTTGTCGTTTGTTTAATAAATTTTCGTCTGATATCATTATATGTTATGATTCTAGTGTGCAAAGGTTGCATATTTTTTATTTGTTTGGTTTATGTTTTTTCGCTCAAATAAGGACCTACTATACTAAGGACCATCTTAATTTATATTCAATTTTATTTTTTTTAAATTCCTTAACCCATACTCTTAATGCGGTTGAGTTTTTCTCATTTTTTTCATGTTATTTTCGTTATTGCTATTTGTTCTGTTGCTATCTTCATTATTGTGATTGTTGCTATTGTTACTATTATCTCTTCTATTGTTTTCATTTTTATCTACATTGTTGTTGTCTTCCTTACTTGTAGTCTTATTTTCCTTCTCAGTGTCTTGTTTAAACGATGTTAGGTGATTACGATATCTGTCATTAAAGAAAGTTCCCGTGCTCCCTATATATATACTTTAGTTTCATTACTTGTTATAACTTCACATTTGTATACTATGTTTGATGTTAAACAATTCCCTCAAGTGGATGTTCCGGCAGTTACATTCTTTTTCGTTATTAGATTCATTTTCGGTCTTATCACTATTTTTCAAAAATTTGTTTAATTTCGTCTTGTTGAAGCCAATTATGGCATTTGTTAAGTTAGCAGATGTTGAGAAGGATAGCTTGACAGTGTTTTTATTAATTATCTTACTTAGTTTACTACCTTGCGGGAAATTTTTGTCTATAATTTGGTAGAATTCCTTCGAGATGTTATTTTTTTGTGGTGGCTGATCGGTGGATTAAATCACGTTTGGCTCTTCCTTCCATTTTTGTTTTTACATCTTTTTCAGTTTTATTATGGTCTAGTTTTCATTTTTCTTTTTAGTGTATATTGTATGTTCTTTTTTTCATTAGTTTTTGTTCTTTTTTTGCTTTTTTATATAGTTTCATAGACATGCTGTAATATATTACATTTGCGTTGTTTCTATACTTGTATTGTACGCGACAAAAACAAAGTCCGCACTTGTAATTTTTTCAAAAACTGCAAATTTATGCTAAATTTAATGTTACTGCTTAAACAAACTATACCTCATTTGATTGGCCTTTTATTCTTCTATAATTTTACCTGTTCATATTTGACTTTTAATTGAAATATTCTAGTGCTCACGTCAATTTAAAAAATAACTTCAAATTGAGGAGGTAAAAAGAAAGTCCGCACAATGGAAAATTGTTATTTAAATTTAACTTTAGGATATTAATGCAACACAAATATAATAGGAAAACCATAAATTAGTTAATATTTAGTAGCCCTAATTTATAGCCCTTCTGCAATTTGACAGTCTGCAATCTTTTGGGAATTCCTTGAATTAAACTGCAGCAATACTCCGGGGAAAGGGCATCCCACTTTTCTTTAATTTTTGTCCAAAGGTTTTTCAAATTTGAAATGTTATCATTGCGTAGCTGTTGCTTGATGTCATGCCATACATTGTCGATAGGATTGAGGTCTGGAGATTGTGCAGGCCAATCTAAACATGGAATATCTTGCTCTTCCATGAACCTCTTGACAATTCCAGCTGTGTGAATAGGAGCATTATCCTGCATGAAGATGGGATTATCATCCAAATTCTGACCATAGTAGGGTAGAAAATGCGCAGTCTACATATTAATGTACTTGGTCGAATTAATTCGAGCTTCCAAGCGAACTATAGGCCCTAGACCATTAGTACTAATATTGCCCTAAACCCAAACTGAACCTCCACCACCTTGCAGCATGAAACTGAGCACCTAGGGTTAAATTCTTCGTTTTCCTCCGACGGACGTACAGCATAGCCTATTGAACTTGCTTTCATCGATAAAAAGAACTTTCAACCAATATGAAGAGTCATGATCTTCATTGCATCCGACGAAATCCAGATGGCGTTTTCTGTACTTTACAGAAATCATTGGCTTGCATCTTGCAACATATCCTCGCAAATTAAATTCCTTTAATCTGTTCTTGACAGTAGAAAGAGGACTTTTTAACAAGATTGCACTGCCGTTGGATTTGAGGAGCCGTTTTAAATCTGTTTCTTAGGCTGAGAATCTTGATATCATTGTCTTAGTACGACCAGATTTAGGAGCATCACGAACTGCCGGTATTTTGGTGCTTTTGCAAGGTCTTTCGTACCGTTTCTCATCATATTTCAATCTGCGGCCGATTTCTCGATTGGATAAATCAGAAAGGTGGAGATTGATGAGCTCCTTACGATGACTAAGAGAAAATTGTGGCATATGGACTAAATATTGCCTTGTATAACCTAGAACAACAAAAATTACAATTGGAGATGCTTTACTGGTTGTTGATGGATATTTTAAACTGATTTAGGGGCGATAATTTTAGCTGGTTTTAAGTGAATTTTTTGCTGTGGACTTTCTTTTTGCCTCCTCAATTTGAAGTTCTGTTTTAAAATTGACGTGAACACTAGAATATCTTAATAGTCAAATATGAACAGATAAAATTATAGAGGCGAGTCAAATGAGGTGTAGGTTGTTTATACAGTTAGATTAAATGTAGCTTAAACTTGCAGTTTTGGAATAAAATAAAAGTGCGGACTTTCTTTTTGCCGGCACCGTATTTTGAATCTTCTTAACAAACGTGATTTTTTCTTTATAGCCTGAGCTAGCTAGGGCTTTGTTATAATATTCTTTATTTTTATTAAATGATTCTTTAATTTGCGATATTTTGGATATTCTTTTTGAGATGTTAGGTATAATTGTTTTTTTCATCCTATTCGGATGGTTGGACTTGTGATTTTTTTTTTTTTTTTTTTTTTTACACAGTGATCACCACTTATCAAGGCCCGGAAGCCACTCAGGGATAAGGGTTATTGTAAGTACATCACGTTAGTGAGGAGATTTTATGAAGTGTTTAATTAGGGGGGCGGTTCATTAGGAATTTGTTAACATTAGACTTGAAGACATCCAAGTTGTAGTCCGGAGGGAAGCAGGCAGACGGAACAGAGTTCCACAGGCGTGCAGTTCTAAGAAAGAAGCTTTGCTCATGAAATCCGCGTTTTGATTTAGGCACAGATATAGAGTGGGGGAAATTTTTCACAGTGGATTCAGCTAGACGGGTGTTTTTCGTGAAAGATTGGCGAGGGGGGACCAGGGATTGGAGTTCAGACGAGCACCTGCCATGAAAATAACGATAAAACAAGGATAGGCTCGCAACGTCTCTTCTGTGGGAGAGGGGTTGCAGGGTAGAGAAAAGGGCATCCCCCACTAAACCACGAAGTCTATTTTGTACTCTGTCAAGGCATGATAGGCTGTTTGAAATAGATTCCTATTACGCCTCCATTTACCCCAATATCTTTGACGAACATTAGAACTAGCTAGAAAACAAAAACAAAAATTAGGATTAGACATTATAAGATTAGCAAGAAGAAGTCTAACAAAATATGATCTATGTAGAATAACGTTTGTTGAGCTTATGGTAGGGTTTCGTAAGTTTTGTTGTCTAGATTAAAGATTATGTCTAAGAAGTTTACACATTTATGGTTTGGATCTATTGTTATATCTAGGTTCAGCCCACTGAAGAATTTTCAATTTTTTTTTTTCAAATAACCTATTTGTGGAGTTCATGTAAAACAACGCATCATCCCGGTATAGTCCTCCTTTAAGTCCTAGAATTTTTCATGTAGTTCATTTAGTATATAAAGGCCAACAAGGCCTGTTACTTATGAAGAGTCCCGGACTACATTGTGATGTCAAAGTTTAGGTTCCTGTTTTTTCTTGTCCATAGCTTGTTATCATATTTTGTTAGACTTCTTCTTGCTAATCTTATAATGTCTAATCCTAATTTTTGTTTTTGTTTTCTAGCTAGTTCTAATGTTCGTCAAAGATATTGGGGTAAATGGAGGCGTAATAGGAATCTATTTCAAACATCAGGAATTTTTTATTTTTGCCTTGGGGTAGTTCACTGAACGATCCAATTACCTCTTCGGATGATTTCCATAGGTCACGGTGAATTTTGGACTTTTTAATTTAGATAATTTTTTACTAATATTTCCCAAATCTGAAATACATGGAGAAATAAGTCTAATGTAAAGATTGTTATTGAATTCTGGTTTATGATCTTTTAGGGTAAAACATGGACACAGTGGTGTGCACCCCTCTATCTCATCCTGTATGTTCATTTTTTTTCACTTATTTTTAAGGTTTCGGAGTTTATACTATTCAGTTCTTCATTACTTGCTACCCTGTAGTTTTTATTGAGTTCATTCATAATTTTAGCTCGTAGATTTCAAAATCCATGCTGTATACATTCATGGTTTTGTCTGCTGGAATCATTAAGTTTGGATTATCTTTAATATTTTTAAAAGTGTTATTGATTTTTTTTAATTGTTGTGTTCATGTATTTGCGTTTCTTCTTGATTTTTAGTTTTTTTTGTCCATTTCAACATACCTAATTCAAACGCTCCTAAGGCAGAAATTACTGGTGTCAATTTCCTGGATTTAATTTTGTATTCTATATCATAAGGAGTTTCTGAGTTTTAATTTTCAGTTGTGGTTGTGTAATCCGGGTTGGTTTGTGTGTTCCCATTAGTACCGACTTCCTCTGTACTTGTCTGGTGGAAGATCCTCCATCGAATTCTTTTAATAAATGAATTCACGGACTGTACCACGTCCATAATGTACGTTTTATGTCTTGGAATAGCTATGTTTTCGATACTGAAAGTTATTTCTTCCTTAATAAACATCATGAACAGTATAACGTGGCAGCTGAATTCAAGGAGCAGGAAATTTTTATAAATGTTTATTTTTGAAATATTGTTAATTTCAATGTATACCGTTTTCATTTAACGGGTTGAGGCTGTTATGATGAAAACTGAATCACTGTTAATTTCGAATAAAGCTCAATGTATCTAATTTTTAGGTGCAGAGTATATATGATACAAAATTTTGTTGAAATTCAAATATTTAATTTAGTATATATATATGTATATATATATATATATATATATATATATATATATATATATATATATAAGTTTAAAGCCAAACAAGTGCAGTGGCTCATTCAATAAATAAAGGTATTTATCTATTAAAATTTAATCCAATATTTCGATTCATAACAGAATCTTCACCAGGAAAATATATTTTTTTTTATTTCTTATTTTTATTTTTCTACGTGGCTTGGGACGTCTTCCTTCAGATGTTGGTGAAATATAAGTTTAAAATGCCCCCCCCCATATATATATATATATATATATATATATATATATATATATATATATATATATATATATATGGATAATAAATTAAAGTTGATGTTCTTTGCGTCTACGTTGTAACAGAAAAATAAACGAAAACCTTCTATACACATCCTTTTCGGTCAGTAACCTGTGCTTCCGGAAATATTAGATTTCGTCTGAATTATTACATTCGTCTTGATCAAAATGTATCGCTCAAATACGTATTCCCATAAATACAGTATCAGACACTGTTTCCTCTCTATACATTAAGTCCTTCCACTCTTTTCGCAGCGCCGCCTGAAGAATCTGAATATGTACCGTTATTTCTATGATATCTAGATATATGGATGTCTAGATTTGCGACAAACGTAGATGCAATAATCTTGACATTTCATTAAACTATTGCAAAGCCACTGCACATTTTTTCAAAAAATCATAATTATTACATCTTTTTCAACTACTACGAAACCATTCCTTCATAAAACGTTTTAAATATTATACTGAAATATGATTGCATTTATACTCCCCTCTCTCTCTCTCTCTCTCTCTCTCTCTCTATATATATATATATATATATATATATATATATATATATATATATTATGTTATTTTATATATACCGATAGCACATTCGTTTTGATCATCTATGCAACATATTTTCGAACCTCTCGTTTCATTTAGCATGATTGTTGCCAATTTCCATAAACAGTATATATCATTTCATCTTTGTATCTTATAATCTCAAATGATTTTGACAAAACTGCTATTTCAAGATATGATTACGAGTAATTTTTTTCACCCTGTACTATATCAATGTTTTTTTTTATTTGTTTACAGCGCCGTGATATATTTAGATATTCTATTTATCTTTTTCTTTAAAATCAAGACACGGAATCGACGTTAAACTGATATATCGATTTTGATAATGTGCTTAATCTTTTCTCTCATCAGACTTTTAAGATGAATCCTTCTACAGTCTGACAATATTTATTTTTGTCGAAATCATTAAACTTTTATCTGATTTGTTTTTTACTTTAGAAAAAAAAACCCATTATTACATTATATATTTTGGTCCTGACACTGTACTTAATCTTAACAACCGGCGCAATTGTAATCGAAGATTAAGTTATTACTCTTACTAATACACCATGCATTAATTATTACGAGAATCGTTTTAAAAATAAGGTCTCCTATTTTACAACTTAAAAACTAAATCGTTGAAGGGCTACGAAGAGAGGAGTGATACTAATCAAACAAAAAACGTTTTGTGCTCCAGAATTTATTTTTTCTACTTAGTCACCACCAATTTCAATGCAACTTTGTCAGCCTTATTTTTTGCCTCGTTTTTTTTTTACATGGAAGTCACCACTTATCAAGGCCCGGAGGCTACTCAGGGATAAGGGTTATTGTGTGTACAGTAATCAATGGGACAATATCGTAGTAATCGTTAGTATTGGAGATTTGATAAAGTGTCTTACTTAAGGGGGCAGTTCATCAGGAACTTGTTTATGTTAGACTTGAAGACATCCAGGTTGTAGTCAGGTGGGAAACAGGTAACGGACGAGAGTTCCACAGGCGGCACTTCTAAGAGAGAAGCTTTGTTCATGGAATCTACGTTTAGATTTAGGCACGGTTAAAGAGTGGGGAAAATCAGCTAGACGGGTGTCTTTCGTGAAACATTGGCGAGAGGGGACCAGAGATTGGAGCTCAGACGAGCACTTCCCATGGAAATAACAATAAAATAAAGACAGTCTAGCAACGTCTCTTCTGTGGGAGAGAGATTGCAGGGAAGAGAAAAGGGCATCCCCCACTAGAATACGAAGTCTATTTTGTACTCTGTCAAGGCAGGATAGGCTGGTTTTAGCAGCTCCTGCCCAGATATGGCAGCAGTACTCCATTCTCGGACGTACTTGGCTTTTATATAGATAGGGAATTGCATCAGCAGTGAGATATCTACTGGAGCGGTAGAAGGATCCCAACATTTTTCCAGCGACCTTGGCAACAGATTTGATGTACGTGTTCGATGGATCGCACTTTACCACTCACATCTCTGTCGCCACTCTGCATGCGACGAACCCATCTCCTATCGGTGCTGACATCAACTATATCGGCTTTGTAAACGTTCAACAAGCGCTGGTGAATGTTAATCGCTTATATCTTTTTTTTGCATGGAGGAAATGAATGCTTTTGAATCACATGCATCAAAGATATCGCTTTCTTAATCACACGCCATCAATACTGCAATAGAAAGATGAAACTTTCAGGTAATGAACGCATGATTCAGTCATCATAAAAATGCAGTTTTCAATCACCAGTGAATGTTTATCGGTTCAATTGTTTTTTTTTTTTTTTTTTGCATGGAGAGATTCAATGAAAAAATGACGCATTTCTGCTTTTGACACACGCCCCAAACAAGGGTTGCTTGCTTAGTGTTACCGTGTTGTGATCATCTTGAAGGGTTTCAATTAAAATTAAGTGACTTCTATAATTTCAGAACTGTGCTAACATTATATCCTGATTAATTAACAAGCCATTATCAACAGGTTAAATATTCTATATTTCTGCCTAACAATATAATAAAATAAACATACAAACATAGCATTTAAGTTGATTATCTTCTAAAATCACTAGTAAATGTCAGTAAAATACTGTTATGAAAAGAGACAGACCCCAGTAAGTAAGAAATCAAACTAGATACGTCTGAAAAGTATATTTGGAAAGGATTAGAATCGAACCCAGTACGAAAAATTAAAAAAGAATACGAGGGGCGTGCAATAAGTAATGCCCTGACCCACTTCCATTTATCTGATCTAGCTGAAATTTTGCATGTGCAATGATTTATATCTCTACGGGTTATGTAGCAAAATACAGTTCTGGACTAATTGTGGTTCCTGTTTGCAGGTGTTTGAACTGAGTCAGGTGTGAAATGGAGCCTGTTGAATGTCGAGCAGCGATCCAGGAGACTTTTGATGAAAGAAACTTATGGTGATAATGCCCCATCATATGACCTTGTAAAACGCTGGCATCATGAATTCAAACATGGCCGGAATTCCGTGGAAACAGCTCCCAGACCTGGTCGCCCTCCCCTTCTGCCATTGATGAGGCATCTGTCCGTCAAGTTGAGGCTGCCATTTTGGAAGATCGGCGCATTACTATTCGCCAAATAGCCAAAGATGTCAAGATTAGTACAGGGTCTATGGACACTATCATTCATGACCATTTCCATATGCATAAGGTGCCTGCCAGATGGATTCCCAGGTTGCTCACACCATTCCAGAAGCGAGAATGCGTCGAGTGCTCGAGGATGAATTTGGAGATGTGCCAAGAAGATGAGTCAAATTTTTTCAAAAGACTGATTACACAGGATAAAACCTGGGTCCATCACTATGATCCAGAGACCAAAGCCCAGTCAATGCAGTGGAAGCACTTGGACTCACCACCTTCCGCTGGCAAGGTGATGCTCACAGTCTTCTGGGACCAGGACGGAGTAGTGATGATAGATTTTCTGGCAAAGGGTACCACAATTACAGGAGCCTATTATGCTTCACTTTTGAGGAAATTAAGGGAAGCTATCAAAATCAAGAGGCGGGGCAATATCATCAAAGGCACCTTCCTCCTGTTGGACAACGCTCCGGTCCACAACTCGCATGTCGCCAGATCAGAAGCACGGGCGTGTGGTTATGAAATACTTCCCCGTCCTCCCTATTCTCCTGATCTTGCACCCTCTGACTTTCACCTCTTCCCAGCCACGAAGTTGTTTTTGAAAGGAAAGCGTATCCCAGATGATGCAGCCTTGATTTCTGAAGTCACGTCGTGGTTGGAGGACCAACCTGGGGTGTTCTACAAAAACGGTCTCCAGAGCTGCATTAAACGATGGGAGAAATACATAACTCTGGGTGGTTCCTATGTAGAGAAAGACTAATAACTGTGCCAAGTTTCGTTGCTTTACTGCTAAGGGAAGTGGGTCAGGGGCATTACTTATTGCACGCTCCTCGTACATACTGAAATCCTAGGAATGCAGAGCGATTTTCATTATTCTTGCAAATAATTAAATATTGTTTATGTCAGAGATAGACATTTAATTTAGGAATGCAATCGATTGTTCATTCTTTTAGAAATAACTGGAGAAATGCGTGACTTACCTGGATAGACCACGTGCGGGTCGGTCACCAAAAATAAATAAAAAGAAAGAAAAGAAATGGTCAAGACTCTTATTTATAGAGTAGTGATCACGTGAGTTAGAAGAATATGCAAATAGAGGTGAACGATTTTGCGATATAAAAAGCCTGTGTTGTTAAGAGGAGGGTGAGACTGTTGGCAGAAGTCAGTGCTGTCAGACGTGCTTTAGAGTTTTGTTATTATATGCTGTGTTCGATTGTTGGGAGAGAGAAAAGAGAAGAGGAGGAACCAAGAAGACATTCTGCAGATACTTGACTTTGTGTTGGTTTTAAGCTATCTCGGCGCTTGGTGTGCGGTTACTAACAATGGACAGATTCGACATTCGCTTAATACCCGAGTTCGACGGATCTACCACTGGACCGGCTGTCGTTGAATGGATTGAAAAGGCAGAGAAAATCTGTAAACTGTGCAAAATTAAAGAACCAGCCACAGTTATCCCTTTGAGGCTAACCGGAGGGGCCTATGCAGTCTACCAACAACTCGGGGATGAACCAGACTGGGATGAAATCAAGCAGAGCCTGTATACAGCGTTTGGTACAGATCCATTTGTTGCGTGGCAACAGTTCACGAGCCGGACACTTCAACCCAAGGAAACAGTCGACGTGTACCTAGCCGACCTGCGAAAATTATCTGTACCGTTTGGTGGGGTCAACGATAAAATATTAAGCTGTGCTTTTTTGGTAGGCCTACCCGAGGAGGTCAGTAAACTGTTGCGGGCATCATCAAGAATCGATGAATTGTCAACTGATGAGTTATTGGCCCGAGCTCGAAACATCTGTAAGGAACAGGAACCAATTGCAGCAGCAGCTCGTTTTCGACATGGAGGCAATGTGGACTCTCTTCCAGATAGTAATAAGCATGCCACCCCAGTGTGCTATAAATGTGGGGAGGCCAATCATTTTGCTAAAGAGTGCCGGAGTGATAGGAGAGGTGTATATCCACAATCAAAGAGACCAGTGCAATGCTATCGCTGCAATAAGTTTGGGCACATATCTCGCAACTGTTCGGGAAACGAAGTTGGGGGCAAGGTACTATCGCTACCCTTGCCCCCTGCCAACCAATAAACACAGGATTGCCTGTCATTAGCGTTAAACTTGATGATGTGCAGTGTTCAGCACTTATAGATACGGGGTGTTCCCGGTCTATAGTTAGTGCCCATTGCTGTCCGGTGTGGCGGAGGAACCCAGTTGGCGTTATGACCATCAATGGCTTATCACGGGTATGTTGTGGTGAAGGGACAGTCACAATCTGCACTGAGAAGGGTGACACAGCTAAAGTTGACGTTCTGGTGATGCAGGAGAAACCCCTTGGCTACGACATGTTGCTTGGAATTGATGCAATACAAGCACTAGGAGGCGTTACAATCACAGCAGCTAGAGGTATCAGGCTTGGAGAAGGGAAAGACGTCTGTGCAGCCATGTCGATTGAAGAAAAGGACTTCTGTGCTACATTTGATGACAACGAAAGGGTGTGGACTGCAAAGTGGAAATGGGCCATGGGCCAGGAACCAGATCGGCTGTGCAACACGATTCCAGAGTATGCAGTTTCTACCAAGAATAGGGCCGCATATGAAGAAGAACTTCAGATGTGGATTGACAACGGTTGGTTAATACCATACCCACAGGAACGTCTGGGACCACCCAAGGGATTAATTCCGCTCATGGCTGTTGAACAACCTACCAAAGAAAAAATTCGTCCCGTAATGGATTACCGAGAGTTGAATCGGCATGTTGATGCGTTTACCGGAAACGCAGATGTGTGCGCTGCTAAACTGAGAGAGTGGCGTCAAAAAGGGAGCAATGTAGCACTTCTGGATCTAAAGAGGGCCTACCTGCAGATACGTGTCCATGAGTCATTATGGCCGTTTCAGACAGTACTACTCAAGGGAAAACTATATTGTTTGACACGTTTGGGTTTTGGCCTAAACGTAGCACCCTTGATTATGACAACCATTATTAAAACTGTTTTGATGCAGGATGAGACCACAGCAAAAGCTGCTTCAGCCTACATAGATGACATCTATGTTAATGAGGACATAATGTCTGCGGATGCAGTTCGAATAAAACTGAAAGCGTTTGGGTTAATAAGCAAAGACCCTAAGCGCCTAAAGGATGGAGTGCCCGTGCTAGGCCTCGAGGTCTGGGAGGAGGGCAATACGTTGCGATGGAAACGAGGGAGCCCACTTCCAAAGTTACCCAATGTATTAACAAGACGTACTGTGTTTTCTATCTGTGGTAAATTGGTAGGACATCTACCTGTCTGTGGATGGCTCCGATCGGCAACAGGAGTGGTGAAAAGACGAGTGACTACAGTAACAAAAGGATGGGACGATGTTGCGGATGATGATTCTCTCCAACAAATGATGGCTGAAATGTTGTCCAGAGTGCATAGGAATGACCCTGCCCGGGGTGAGTGGCAAGTGTCTGGAAACGAACTAAATGCATGGGTTGACGCAAGTTCGTTGGCTACAGGTGTCGTGTTGGAGCAACTAGGTGTTGTTGTGGAAGATGCATGCTGGCTTCATCCGAAAAATGATGCCCAACATATAAATTTGGCAGAACTTGATGCCACGTTAAAAGGTCTTAATCTCGCATTGCAATGGCAGACTAATGTTGTGCATCTCCACACTGACTCATTGTGTGTTTACCATTGGTTAACCGACACCTTGACTGGAAAGGCTCGAGTTAAGACTAGAGCTGCAAGTGAAATGCTAGTACGAAGGAGACTAGCAATAATTAAGCGTCTAGTTGACGAATACAGCTTGCAGGTAGACATTACGTTAGTCTCGTCGATGCAGAATTTGGCTGATAGCTTGACTCGAGTACCAAAGAGGTGGATGGATGCAATGAGGCAGGGATCCGATCTTCAACAACAAACATGCGCGACTGTAACGGATCAATTAACACCTGACCAGATCCGTATGATACACCAGCAGATTGGACATCCTGGAATTCAGAGGACTGCATATTTTGTCCGAAGAGTATGCCCTGCAACTACAAAAGCATCAGTGAAAGCAGCCATACGTTCGTGTGAAGAGTGTCAGAGAATTGATCCGGCACCATCCCAATGGCAAAAAGGGAAGCTCGAGGTGGAGGGCAACTGGCAGCGAGTAGGGATGGACATAACACATTATGGGGGCAAACATTTTTTGACCATGACGGATTCTGGCCCGACGCGTTTCACAATATGGCGCCTGTTGACACGACAGGATGCAGCCAGCATTATACAACAGTTGAGAGCCGTCTTTTTTGAACGTGGTGCCCCGATTGAAATTCTGACTGATAATGCCGCCACATTTCGATGTCAAGAATTTCAGAAATTCGTGCACGAATGGGGGATTAAAATGCATTATCGGTGTGCATATTATCCCGAGGGTAATGGTATAGCAGAACGGTGTCACCGCACCATCAAAAGAATTGCAGCCAGGACGCAGTGCTCTATTCCAGAAGCTGTGTACTGGTATAATATAACACCCAAGGACAATGCAACACCAGCAACTGCACCAGCCAATGGGATTTACCAATATAAACAGCGTGTGGAAGGAGTTGATGCCATACCATCAGTGGTGAGTGTTGTCAATACACCATATCAGGTGGGAGACCTTGTTTGGATAAAACCCCCAAATGCTGGGTGCACTACGAAATTTTTCCGGGGAAAAATAGATGAAATCATAAGTCCTCAGACCATGTTGATTGGTGGCATACCACGTCACGTAAAAGATATCCGCCCTTGTTATACCTCTTCTGATTCTGAGGACGATGAGGAGGATCACACACCGTTCAGAGATGATCCTGATCACTTACTGCCCCTTCAGGTGAGCATAGAAACACCACCAACAGAACCAGATGAGGGAATGATGGGACATACTGATGACAATAGTGAGGAGAGCGATGGACACAAGGAAGTAATGCCTCATCGAAATACTCGACAGAGACGAATACTGCCCACCCCCCGTGATTGCGAAACCCAGCGAGAAGGGATGATGGAGCATACCGAGGAGATGACGCCTCCGATTCTTCGGAAAAGTACCCGACAAAGACGGATACTGCCCCCCTGCCCTGATTGTGAGACACCGCCTATGGAACCACGAGACGGGATAATGGAACAGACTGGTAGTAATGATGGTGGTAATGAAGAAAACAGCAATGAGGAAGTGCTTCTTCGAAGGAGTACCCGCCAACGACGATTGCCCGCATGTCCTGTTTGTGATCATGAGATCAGGGGGGAGTGTGGAGAAATGCGTGACTTACCTGGATAGACCACGTGCGGGTCGGTCACCAAAAATAAATAAAAAGAAAGAAAAGAAATGGTCAAGACTCTTATTTATAGAGTAGTGATCACGTGAGTTAGAAGAATATGCAAATAGAGGTGAACGATTTTGCGATATAAAAAGCCTGTGTTGTTAAGAGGAGGGTGAGACTGTTGGCAGAAGTCAGTGCTGTCAGACGTGCTTTAGAGTTTTGTTATTATATGCTGTGTTCGATTGTTGGGAGAGAGAAAAGAGAAGAGGAGGAACCAAGAAGAAATTCTGCAGATACTTGACTTTGTGTTGGTTTTAATTAAATATTCCAGTTAAAAATGGACAATACGAGTTTAGAAACAATAATTAAAAAATAGGTTAGATATTGAACACTTACAAATTGTGAATTCTTTGTTTGCCAAAAGTCTGTTTGGGCATACATAGGTAAAATCCACATGAATAAATTTCTCGTGGCGAATCATCTAACATCAAGAAAGGAGATTCTCAGTATATTGAGACAGGGTTCGAAGTTAGAAGAGAGTCACAGTGAGAGACAGAGCCAGACAGAGCTCGAGTCGGCCACACTGGGAGCTGACACCCTTTTGGAACCGAGAGGAGGGGGAGATAGGACAATGTAATTGAGAAATCTTGAATCCCTGACCATCATCATCATCATCCAGCTGGTGTGAATAAAGAATCATCTATATTTGTAAACTGTTGTCTTCGTCTATCATCATTCCACCAAAAAAGGAAAAGGTAAATGTGTTTCGTTTATCATCTTGTAAACGAACTTTGTAATAAGTGAAGTATCTCATCTCTATATATATTCATAAGGACTGTTGCATAAATCTCTCAGCTTCGAATGAATAATATGAAGTCCCCAGGAATCGTCACAGTCGTCGTGATTTAAAAAGTATATAAATGTCTCATTCACTTGTTATGATGCTATTCCCCTCATTATCATACTCTGAATCCCCGTTATATGTTGTCTCTATATGTACCCCGCTACACAACACTACAAAAGTAAAAAAAAATCTATTAAAATTAAAGTCACACGAATAGTTAACAAGATTTTACTACATAAGAACATTATTATTCCAGTTAATAATTACTATTATTCGGTTAGTAAAAGCAGCAGAACCAAACTTACATTAGTTGAAATATATATATATATATATATATATATATATATATATATATATATATATATATACATACAATATAGTGCCCTAATCTCTAAATATATATACATAAGCGCTAACTTTGCTTGATAATATTTAGTTATCCATTTTAAACACGTAAAATATTCTGCACTTTCATGGACACTCGGGAGTTTATCTTATTTTCAGGGTAACGTTGGAACATAGACAGTTAGTAAATATGTTTATACCTTATACTTATATCTTATTTATTATATTTAAAGTTAGCAAGAAGATCCGACGTTGTCCGGGATTGAATGATTATCAACAAATTTTCCATCCTGCCAGGATTTTATTGTCATCGAATTCAGTGAATTCGCACATTTTTTTATACATAAGAGCCACCACGTATCAAGGCCCGGAGGCCACTTGAGGATAAGGGTTAATGAGTGTTCAGTATTCAATGTGATATTATCGTAGTAATTATTAGTAAATATCTCTCTCTCTCCCTGTGTGTGTCTCTCTGTCTCTCTCTCTATCTAGGTATTAGTCTATCTGCTTCTCTCCCTCTCTCCATATAGTTTTTCTTACTGTCTGTGTATCTATATGTCTCCGTGTGTATTTGTTTACAAAATCTGTCGTTTGCTCGCTGTCATGGCAAATCTCGAATTTTGTGCTTACGTCTTTTTTGAAGAAAACAATCATTGTAATTAACAGCATTAGAAGAATTGTAGTGATATAGTTGGGAAAAGGGAAATATAACAAAAAGAAGCAATTAGCTTGTTTTAAAAATATTGTAGCGCGTATATAGAGCGACCATATTTTTAAACATCTAGCGTGTTCGTTTATTCAATAAAGAGTCTATTCTATAAAGTGTCTATTCTTGAATAGGCGAGTTGAGAGCTTGCAACCAATGAGAAGTGCTGGAACTGTGTAAGGGACAAAGTAATATTTTGTGTTACGAGAAATGGAAAGCTAGTTGTTTGTATAGGAGTTTATGACCAAGTTAAGAAGAGTGCCTGGAAAACATAGTTATAATGCGTATATATTTTCCGAATGTAAACTAAGGGCGGGAAGAGTACTGTAGATAGAGCGAGAAAAATAAGAACTACTTCGTCTGTAGATGATGGCGATCGTTATAATGTTCTGAGATGAAATATAGTTTTTATTTTAACGAAAAAATTTGTCTACAAAGGCATTCTTAAGTTATATAAGATGGTGGATAATAGTTTAGGTATAATAAATTTGTATGTGGTATCTGTTCTTGCACACCCACGGTAATTTGGTGAAGAGGGAAATTTCTGCAATCAGATGTTCAAGTTAACAAAATGCAATCCATGAACAAAGCTTCTTTCTTAGAACTGCACGCCTGTGGAACACTCTTCCGTTGTCCTGTATTCCAACTGACTACAATATGATTCTCTTCAAGTCCAACGTGAACAAGTTCTTGATGAGCGACCCCTTTAAGTACGAAATTTTTACTACTAACGATTACTACGATATTGTCCCATAAACTACTGTACATTCATTAATCCTCATCCTCGAGTAACATCCTTGATAAGTGGTGACTCCTTTGTACAAAAATAAAACTGGAAGTGTGAGCCTGGTAATCAGAAGTAAATCATTTTTTATAACATCATAATTGCGCTCTTCTTTGCAATTGGCTGGTTTTGTAAATTTTTCTTAATCAAAATCTAAATAACATAAAAGTACAGTTTTAGATATCATTTATTTGGAACAGCACCTAACACGCTTAATGCTACACATAAAACGTATAATTGGATGAGTAAGCTTATTAATTAAGCAAGTTATGTCATGGTTTCGGCCAAATTTACTTTCTTATTTGTTTGTGTACAGTCTAACGTATAGATACAGTGCCGACAAAAAGAAAGTCTGCACTTATAAGTTTTTCAAAAACTGCAATTTAAGCTAAATTTAATGTAACTGGTTAAACAACTTATACGTCATTTGATTCGACTTTTATTCCTCTATAATTTCACCTGTTCATATTTCACTTTTACTTGAAATATTCTAGTGTTCACGTCAATTTAAAAATAACTTCAGATTGAGGAGGCAAAAAGAAAGTCCCCAGCAAGAAATTCACTTAAAACCAGATTAATTTATCGCCCTTAATTCAGTTTAAGGTATCCACCAACAGACAACAAAGCATGTCTAATCGTAATTGTTGTTGTTGCAGGTTATACAACGTAACATAATTCCCCCCACTCTTTATCTGTGCCTAAACCTAAACATAGATTCCATGATCAATGCTTCTTTCTTAGAACTGCACGCCTGTGGAATTGTCTTCCGTTTTCCTGCTTTCCAGCTGTCTATAATATGGTTGTCATCAAGTCCAACGTGAACAAGTTTCTGATGAGCCGTTCCACTTAAGTTAACAAATTTACCGAACTTCCATTTCTATCGATTACTATATTGTCCTTTTGACTATTGTACACTCTTTAACCCTTATCCTTGAGTGGCCTATCGGCCTTGATAAGTGGTGACACCTATGTAAAAAAAAGATGCCACGACTTTCTCTTAGTCATCGTCAGGAGCTCATTAATCTCCACCTTTCTGGTTTATTCAATCGAGAAATCGGCCGCAGATTGAAATGTGACGAAAAAACGGTACGAAAGACTCTGCAAAGGCACCAAAATACCGGCAGTGTTCGTGATGCCTCTAAATCTGGTTATACTAGAGGTACTTCTAACAAGAAAGATGATGCTATCAAGATCCGCAGCCTAAGAAACAGATTTGAAACAGCCCCCCAAATCCAACAACAGTGCAATCTTGTTAAAAGTGATCTCTTTCTACTGTTAAGAACAGATTAAAGGAATTTAATTTGCGAGGATATGTTGCAAGACGCAAGCCAATGGTTTCTGTAAAGAACAGGAAGCGCCATCTGGACTTCGTCAGATGCAATGAGGATCATGACTCTTCATATTGGTCAAAAGTGCTTTTAAGCGACGAAAGCAACTTCAGTAGGCAAGGCATTGATGGTAGGCAGTACAACTGTCGGAGGAAAGACGAAGAATATTATCCTAAGTGCTCAGTTTAAACGCTGCAAGGTGGTGGAGGTTCTATTTTGGTGTGGTGCATTATTAGTACCAATGGTCCAATGCCTATAGTTTGTTTGCAAGGTCGAATTCGATCAAGTATATTAATATGTTTACTGAGCATTTTCTACCACACTTTGGTCGGAATTTGGATGATAACCCCATTTTCATGCAGGATAATGCTCCCATTCACACAGTTGGCAATGTCACGGGGTTCCTGGAAGAGCATAAGATTTCATGTTGTGATTGGCCGTCACAATCTCCAGACCTCAATCTTATCGACAACGTATGGTATTACATCAAGCAACAGCTACGCAATGATACAATTTCAAATTTGGAAGAACTTTGGACAAAAATTAAAGAAAAGTGGAATGCCCTTTCCCTGGAGTATTGCTGCACTCTAATTCAAGGAATTTCTAATAGATTGCAGGCTGTCAAATTGCAGAAGGGCTATGCTACTAAATATTAACTAGTTCATTGTGTTCCTGTTGTATTTGTGTTGCATTAATGTCCTAAAGTTACATTTAAATAACAATTTCTACTGTGCGGACTTTCTTTTTACCTCCTAAATTTGAAGTTATTTTTTTAAATTGACGTGAACACTAGAATATTTCAATTAAAAGTCAAATATGAACAGGTAAAATTATAGAAGAATAAAAGGCCAATCAAATGAGGTATAGCTTGTGTAAACAGTTTTAAATTTAGCTTAAATTTGAAGTTTTTGACAACATTACAAGTGCGGTCTTTCTTTTTGCCGCCTGTAGAACTTTACCGACAGAAAACTTGGTCAAAACTATCGATCATGGTCTAACTTTAAACTGATATAATCTTGGCATATCTAATTCCAAATTAAATGTCTAGATCACGGAAGCGTTGAAAATCTAACTTTTGGTAATAGCTTGGTTTTGCTCATCATAGAAACTCACTATTCGCTCAGATGAAGTCACACCGATTAAATTGACTGTAAAAGGTACAGCCATAGTTTACATTTTGATAGAATTTCAACTTCTGAATTTTCGGAAATTTCATGTACAGATCGGATGTTCTTTCGTAATACACAATATGCAACGTTTTAGCCCAATCAAACTTATTGACATTTCCTTGGTATAGCTTCGGGAATACAATATAGAGGAGTAAGGCACATATAAACCGATACTTACGTCGCCAGGTGGAGGTATGTAGTCTCACAACATGGTCTAATTTAATATTAATTTCATATACAAGTGGCGTAAAAAAGTAATGCCTCTTATTTTTTAATTCGGCCTAGATGGATTAAAGAGGGACTGAAGATTGCATTGTTATGGTCCTGAAAGTTTCATTTCTGACGGCGTGAGACTCTAAGAAAACAGCCATTGACACGAACGTGAGTCAGAAGCAGAGAAATGTCATTGAATTCCCTCATGCAAAAAAATGAAACCGATCAACATTGATCGGTGTCTGTTGAACGTTTACGAAGTGGATACAGTTGATGTAATCACAGTTGCATTTCCGAGTAGCTACAGAGATGTGAGTGATAAACCTCGCTTGGAATTTTTACGAGTGAGGCATCAAAAGAGGCTGCATTTAAAATGGTGGTTACCATGTAAAAAATAAAGTCCGAAGCACAAACCGTCGCTCGTTTGAACGGCACGACACCCGTCAAGTTTTTTGTAAAAATATAGGAGGCCTTACTTTTGAAACGACTTTCCTACTATACGATATTGCATAAGTATAACAAAGAACTAGGTGATAAGCTCTAGATTTAATAGCATATAGCCAATATATATGAAAAGTGTTGAAGCAATGGCGAGAGAAAGAAATGGCAACTGTCGTATATCTGTTAAATAAAATAAGTTTTCCTGACAATCACCCGTAAATTTAGAAATCAGCGTGTTCCGTGTTAAGCCTTGTTTTATTGTATGCTTATCCTGTGGCCCCGTCGGATATTTAGTGTCTACATATACCTTTCATACATTGTAAAATTATATATAACTCAACAACACCCCTTTTAAACTTCTTAATCGTTAGAAAAGCATGCATAATCAAGTGGAGTATTTAAACAAGTAACACGGCCTTGACCTGCGAATAACTTCGGCCTTCAACAATCTCCCTACAATTTATAAATGTACTTGCAGAGGAACACCCGACCTTGCCGATTGTAAAATACGCTTAAAATATTTTGATTGATGCAAATGTCATATTTATTATTAGAAAGCCAATTCTGTATTGAATATTACATTGTACCTAATATGTAGTACTGTTTTAAGAGTAAAAAAAAATGTTTTTGGTGCCATCAGCGAGAATCGAAACCAAAAAATTTATACCGTTTAAGCTAAACCCATGGATAGAAAAAAGTTTTAAAATTAAACCACTTTTACCAATGATTAGTTTACGCATGCGCAAACTACTATAAATATCTTGGCAAGTGGCAATGAACATTTTACATTTCAACTTGCCCATTCTGTACGCGTTATTCATCCATTCAAACAAAGGGTTTATTCGTTATAAACCATTATTGGTGTATAATTACAATTTCCTGTTAATTTAAGTATTATGTGATTAGGAGTTTAAGAGTTTATCGGTTAACTATTTACACATATACAGGCACAGATACATACATCTACTGTTTTATTTATATAGATGACGGGATTTTTACGTTCACTTTTGAAGTCATCATTTGTAGCATATTATTTTGAGGTAAAAATAAATAACGGAAGTTAACGTGATCAAAAACAAGCCGAGCATTAAAGGTGCCCCTCCACGAGTGAAAAATTTACTTTCACCATGACTAATGTTCGTGCAAAATTTCAAAAGAATCCAAGACGTGGTTATTGAGAAAAGTGCGAACAAATGAACGATTCGGGGGCAATTTTAGCCCTATAATGCCCCGCAGGGGGAAAATCAGAGTTATTCCGGAAAATCCGTTCTGGTACACAATGACTAATTTTTGCGCAAAATTTCAAAAATTCAAGGAGTGGTTATTAAGAAAAGTGCACACAAACGGACGAACGATTTAGAGGTAATTTAATCCCGATAATGTCCCTTAGGGGAGCAACCAAAGTTATCTCGGAAAAACCGTTCTGGCAAAAATTTACTTTCACGATGACTAATGTTTTTGCAAAATTAAAAAAAAATCAAGGCATGGTTATTGAGAAAAATGCAATAAACCAACAGACGAACGGACGAACAGGAGTGAATTACTAGATCCAATCCCTTGTCGTTGTGGAGTATTTAATCAAATTCAGAATCAATTCTGTAATGTAACCATATTGAATATAAATACTCTTCAGTTTATGCTTGACTTATCCAACAAGTTTCAGTCACAAGTTCGCTGTAAAAATGTCAGTAATTTTGAAACACTTAAAACCTTTGCACGGTCTTGATTTTTTTTTAAATAGGCATCACCACATTATCAAGGCCAAGAGGCCACTCAAGGATAAGGGTTAAAGAGTGTACAGTAGAAATTGGACAATATAGTAATCATTAGTAATGAAAATTTGGTAAATTTGATAACTTATATGGAACGGCTCATCAAGAACTTATTTACGTTAGACTTGAACACAACATATTGTAGTCAGCCGGAAAGCAGGAAAACGGAAGACAATTCCACAGGCGTGCAGTTCTAAGAAAGAAGCTTTGTTCATGGAATCTACGTTTAGATTTAGGCACAGATAAAGAGTGGGGGGATTATTGATAGTGTTTACAGCTAGACGAGTGTTTCTTGTGAAAGTTTGGCGAGGGGGGCCATAGATTGAAGCTCAGTCGAACACTTTCCATGAAAATAACGATACATCAGAGACAAACTCGCAATATCTCTTCTGTGAGATAGAGGTTGCAAGGAAGAGAAAAGGACATCTCCTACGAGGCTATTTTGAACTCTATCAAGGCAGGAAAAGTCCTTTCTAGCAGCTCCTGCCCAGATGTGGCAACAGTGTTCCATCCTTGGACGTACCTGGCTCTTATATAGATAGAGAATAGCATCAGCAGTGAGGTATCTACCGGATCGATAGATAGATCCCACCATTTTTCCAGCGGCTTGGCAACAGATTTGATGTATGTGTTCCATTTAAGATCAGGAGTAATGGTCAAGCCCAGAAGCTTGTCAAAACTTGAGGCCTCCGGAAGACGAGAGCCATTCATTTCAATTGATGCCAGATGGGGATCAGAATGTTGATGATGTAAAGAGAGAAGCTTGGTTTTAGATGTATTAAAAGTAACCAGCCACTCCTTACCCCATTGTACTACGTGCTCAAGATCAGAGGAGAGAGAATTGGAGAGAACTTGGTCATTTACTGTCTTAGATGTGCTACCATAAATGGTAGTGTCGTCAGCATAAATGTCTACAAATGATGTAAGGATGTGATTTGGAAGATCATTAATGTAGATCAGGAAAAGAGTTGGGCCCAGGATGGACCCCTGAGGGACACCGGCATTAATACTGTGAGCTTCTGATTTTTGCCCCTCAACTACTACTCTTATGAACCTATCAGAAAGAAATGATTTAATAATTGAGAAGACATTTCCAGCTATACCATAGCTAGAGATCATATGAAGTAAACCTTTATGCCATACCCTATCAAAGGCCTTAGATATGTCAAGAGCAATTTAGAATGTGAAAGTTATTTATCGTTGTTCAATGACATACAACCACTATCACCACTTTTCCCCGCCCCATCTATGCCTAAATCTAAACACTGATTCCATAAACAAATATTCTTTACTAAAACCACCTGCCTATTGAACTCTGTTCCACTGGCCTGTTTTCCGTCTGAGTACAATAAGGTCGACTTCAAGTTTAATGTAAACAAATTCTTGTTGAGTAGGTCTCTTAAATAATCAAATCATACCCATTTCGGCCACTTTTCGCCACTAAGGATAAATATGCTGTTATTCCGCTGATCAATGTCCATTTATCAACTGTTATTCTATCTGGATTTGGAAGGTGATAGTCTTATTTTTTAGAATAACTTGTCTGGCAATTTTTCCAATAGAGAGTACTATTCAGGCAACCCCACAGATAGACATTTATTATTGATATAGTCAGGATATAGGCAAAGAGTAAGCGTAGCTGCAATAGAAAAAAATTACAACTATTTTATATATTTATTGACTCTGTTAAATAAAATGAGTGTTCTTTATAATGCTTTGTAAATGGAACGAAATATTGAAATCATCATATCTCTGTGTTAATTCCTATTGGTTTATGTTATGTTTGTACTTCTTCCGTCGGATATTTATTCTCTGCAAATACATTTGGCGCATTATAACATTATATATAACTAACACTAACCTGTGCAAACTAACTAATCGGTAGAAAAGCACCCATAATCAAGTGGGTTATACAAATATTTTTATAATAATACGCGGCCAAATAAAACGATCTTTATATTTTATTTAGTTTATGCTGTAAATTTATATTTACGTTTTATTTTAGTCATGATCTATGGTATGTTTGTATCGAGTTAAAAATATATATAAATTATTTCGATCCTTTTTATTATACAGAATGACCCCTCTCTAAATAAATAAATTGCTCCTTATGGCATTTTTAATAGAATACAAAAATCCATTCTGCAATGGAACTATATTTAGTTCAAATTTCAGTAAATTTTTACTTGTCCAGCAAGTCTGAGTCACGATTGTCCAGTTTTTTTTCCTGCAAATATGTCTATTACTCTTAAACACTTAAATCCTTTGCACTACCTTTATTTGGGATCTATAGTCATCTTTAGTTAAAGAATATACTTGTAATTCTTCTAATGCACTTCATGTGGCACTATATGTCGTAAGTGCCACTGCGGTGTCACCTCCCCCCCCCTAATGGCCAGGAGGTGATTTGGTCACTCGTGGAAGGATAAAGGGGAAAGGACAATAATGCAATTTGCAGTGGCTCACTCTATTTCTCGGGCATAGCGTGAGAACACATATTTTTGATCTCTCTGAAAAGGCAGGGGGCACTTCCTCTCCCCGAGTAGTTGGTTAGCCCATTAAAAGTTTAATGGTTAAACGTTTAAATGCTATGGATTGTCTATTTTTAATTGTAATATACTGTGATTATGTTTTTGTAAAATAAAATATTCAAGATTCTCTCTTATATATATATATATATATATATATATATATATATATATATATATATATATATATATATATACAGTTTAAGCCGAAATTATTGGCACCCTTTCAATTTTTAGGGTTTTTTTTGAGAAAAAAACAAACATTTTTTCACTAATTATTCTTAGTAAAGTGTTGATGAACATTTATATCGACCATTTGCAGATCTCCTGAAACACTTTTAGTTTATTATAAAATATTCAAAATAAATATTATTAATGATAACAAAAAACAGACGAATTAAAATTTATTGGCACCCTTTATCAATAGCCACTTGCAAAGCATTTGTTTTTAATAACAGCTTCCAGACGTTTTCTATGCGACATTACTAAATTCCTACACACATCAACAGGAATATTAAACCATTCTTCCTTGGCGATATCCTCTAATTCCCTCAGGTTCCTTGGTTTTCTTCTTTTCACGTTCGCCTTCACCACAGCCCACAAGTTTTCCATTGGATTCAAGTCCGGACTTTGACTTGGCCACTTCAGGACGTTTATTTCATTATCCAAAAGCCATTTATTCACCGATTTTGCCATATGTTTTGGATCATTGTCCTGTTGGAAGACCCAGTTGGTTCCAAGACTAAGGGTTTCTGCAGAAGGTTTCAGATTTCCAGTCAATATTTTAATGTATTGATCTTGCCTCATGATGCCATCCACAGTAATAAGTTCTCCAGTGCCATTGGCCGAAAAGCAACCACAAAACATACAGGATCCTCCACCATACATCACCGTAGGGACTGTATTCTTTGGGTTGAAGGCTTCTTCTTTCTTCCGCCACACAAACAACATATCTCTGCTGCCAAAAAGTTCAATTTTAGTCTCATC
Source organism: Euprymna scolopes (assembly GCF_053919585.1). Taxonomy (NCBI): domain Eukaryota; kingdom Metazoa; phylum Mollusca; class Cephalopoda; order Sepiida; family Sepiolidae; genus Euprymna; species Euprymna scolopes. Next base: position 39,997,356 of record NC_136484.1, on the reverse strand, counting down.
TGACCATAAAATTGAATCCCCAAAAGTTGAATCCTTGTCAATAAATTCACGTGCAAACTCTAAGCTGCCTTTAACATGTTTCTTGGAGAGGAGAGAAGTCTTTCTTGGTCGGTACTCCTGAATCTCGTGTGATTTCAGTGCCCTCCTCAATGTCGAAACAGAAATTTCAATACCTTGATCGCTCAATTGTTGGACTACTTTCTTACCAGTAGTTTTCGGATCCTTTTCCACTTCTCGAATGACTTGTCGTACAGTTCTGGGATAACGTTTCTTTTTACGGCCTCGACTCGTCAAGTTTTGAATCGTATGGAAAACGCCATACTTCTTGATAATGTTTCTCACTGTTGACACAGAAACTTCAAAACGCTTAGAAATGGATTTGTATCCACCACCTTTCATGTGTGCATCCACTATTTTCTGTCTAACATCAAAACTGTGTTCCTTAATTTTAGCCATCTTTGCAGTCTGGTGTTATTGATAAAGTGAAGGATTGACTAATACACGTTATTCATAAAAGGCTTTTGAACGTTCTAGAAGATGATGCAATACCAAAATCATAATAACCAACTATTATTTTGCACAAAATATCGTGAAATCTATGATAAAAATAATTAATGCCAATACATTTTAATTCGTCTGTTTTTTGTTATCTTTAATAATACTTATTTTGAATATTTTATAATAAACTAAAAGTGTTTCAGGAGATCTGTAGATGGTTGATATAAATGTTTATCAAAACTTTAATAAAAATAATTAGTGAAAAAATGTTTGTTTCTCCTAAAAACGCAAAAAATTGAATGGGTACCAATAATGTCGGCTTAATTATATATATATATATATATATATATATATATATATATATATATATATATATATATATATATATATAACTACTTCATTTACTTACATAAAATTAATATACGAAAGTATAGATTTGTGCGTAAACTTTAAGTATTTACTTCAAAAGTGCTCAATACGTAGGTAGAGCTAGTTAGTAATGTATACAATATATATGGCGATTAAGATATACTGAATATTCGGCGTTTCATCCACTCTAGGATTCCTCAGGCTTATGCGCGAATTCTGTGGTTGTTTATCGTTTTTATATGGTCCTCTTCTATTGAGTATTTAGTTAGCCAATCAGCTTTCTACTATCCACCGCGCCCCTTTCTATCAGCCAATGGGCATGCATTTTATCGGACAAAGAATATGTTTTAAAACTAGGTTAGTGTTTTTTTATTGTTAGTTTATATATAAATACATATATGTGTACACACATATATGTATATATATATTATGATTGCAACGTCTTGTCAGACGAATGCCACTCCCTCAGACATTTAAAATCCATGAGCCCAAATGCCTGAGGGAGTATCTATACAAAGATGATGTTACAGAGTCTTAGCTTTGTACGACAGCTAAGTCTCTCTCTCGATTCAAAATGTTGAGATCCAGCAACAAGCAAGAGCAAGATAGCCAGCAACAAATTAAACTGCAGACCAGCTTAATGCGGGTACTGGTCTTCCGCTTTATGATTTTTTAAATCAGAGATTTGCTTCTCCTAGAAAGGTTGCCTTCACCACGGCTTACGGGAGCCCTCTCCACCCCAATACACATATACACACACACAAATATACACGGTACTAGTTGGCCGTTGACCCAGAAAAAGAGTTCATTCGCCCTTTGGAAGGTCTTGTTTTTAATCCTTCAGGGAGACTAGCTGCCCTCCCCACCAAACAAGTCTGGTGGGGGGACCAGTTTAGTCGCCGGTGACCCGACCATGAGGCAGGTAGTACTGGATAACATGGTACCAGTAGCATATGACATGACCTGACATATACATATATATATATATATACATACATATATATATGTGATCGTTTATGTATATTTATGTTTATTCAGTTTATTAAATAAACATGAATATACATAAACGATCACATATATATATATATATGATTGGCTAACTAAAATCTAAATAGAAGAGGACCATATAAAAACGATAAGAAACCACAGAATTCGCGCATAAGCCCGAGGAATCCTAGAGTGGATGAAATGCCGAATATTCAGTGTAGCTTAATCGCCATATATATTTTATAAATTACTATACACACACACACACACTCACACACACACACACACACACACACACACACACACACACACACACATATATATATATATATATATATATATATATATATATATATATATGTGTGTGTGTGTGTGTGTGTGTGTGAGTGTGTGTGTGTGTGTGTGTATAGTAATTTATAAAATATATATGGCGATTAAGCTACACTGAATATTCGGCATTTCATCCACTCTAGGATTCCTCGGGCTTATGCGCGAATTCTGTGGTTTCTTATCGTTTTTATATGGTCCTCTTCTATTTAGATTTTAGTTAGCCAATCATATATATATATATGTGATCGTTTATGTATATTCATGTTTATTTATATATATATATATACACAGCCAGAAACTAACAAGAAGAAGTCATTATCGAGGAATGCAGAAGCACCCCGGAGAAGAAACTACGCCTAATTTCAGGTATGCATGTACTCTTTAAAAAAGACTTCCAAGTAAATATACCCATAGTGATATAAATTGGTTGCCCTAAGCACTAAATGATGACTAACGTGTTATAATTTGGTTGCCGTTCCTAGGACGTTTATTGTAACCGTTAGACGGTCACACTAGTCACCGACCTACCGTGTAATTACAATAGAAAAATGCGAGCATCAAAAGTAATGTGGTTAAGCTTAAACAGGGAAAAGTAAAGGACTAGTTGCAAAAACTGGAAAAGAAAAGGACAAGATATAAAAAATATAATGAATTTAGTACTTAAAATATTGCAGCATTAAGAACGTTTTAAAATTCACTTTATAACATTATATAACCATTTCTTAATGCTGCCTTTTTTAAAATTCACTTTATAACATTATATAATCATTTCTTAATGCTGCCTTTATTAAAATTGACTTTATAATATTATATAATCATTTCTTAATGCTGCCTTTTTTTAAAATTCACTTTATAACATTATATAATCATTTCTTAATGCTGCCTTTTTAAAAAAATCACTTTATTACATTATATAGTCATTTCTTAATGATGCCTTTTTTAAAATTCACTTTATAAGACTATATAATCATTTCTTAATGCTGCCTTTTTAAAAAAATCACTTTATTACATTATATAGTCATTTCTTAATGATGCCTTTTTTAAAAATTCACTTTATAACATTATATAACCATTTCTTAATGCTGCCTTTATTAAAATTGACTTTATAATATTATATAATCATTTCTTAATGCTGCCTTTTTTTAAAATTCATTTTATAACATTATATAATCATTTCTTAATGCTGCCTTTTTTTAAAAATCACTTTATTACATTATATAATCATTTCTTAATGCTGCCTTTATTAAAATTCACTTTATAATGTTATATAGAGGTTTCATTAGTATTATTGTTATTATTGTTCGTTGTTATTATTTCTTGTTAAAAGTCTGTCTTAGAGAGAGAGAGAGAGAGAGAGAGAGAGAGAGAGAGAGAGAGAGAGAGAGAGAGAGAGAGAGAGAGATGTTGTTGAGAGTCTTATTAAGAGTTTATGTTGCGTTCTGTGTTCGTGTTATGAAGAGATTCATATATATAAAATGTTCGTACTTAGAAGTGTTAGTGACGAGGTAGTGTTGAGATAGTCTTAGTGTTCGCATTGTGGACATGTACAGACATTTTAAACCACATGATATACAAGACATATAATTACAATTTTCACTTTACCTTTTGGTAGAATTACAACGCAAAGACGACCTTTATAAAAACACGTGATGGGTTTATTTCTTTTCCGACCGGTCGTGGTTTTCTGAGTCAAGAATTCAAAGCTTCACATTCTATGTTTCAAAGGTGACCGTCTCGCTTCTAGACGTTCGACTCCCATCTCTCGACCCCAGACTGAAGTCTCTCGTCCTCAGGCTCTCTCTCACACTCCCTCCCAGTTTCTCTAAAGTTTCTAACTATATCGAGAACTTCCCATTTTCCATGACGTCATACACATGTTAAAACATGTGTCTTTTTTCACGTGTTCTGGAAATGCGTGTCCAAAACTTTTTCCTTTGTTTACAAAAGGAATCTAACCTATATTCCCAGCAACCTATATTTCCAATATGTTAAAAACATGTTTATCAAATTATCTTATAGTTGCATTCCTCAATTGAATTTCATAACAGAATTGTCAATGCACCTTCTTTTCTTAAAACTATTTTCTCTAAGCTAAACAATGGTTTGTTTTTTACATTCCATTTGCTAATTCTCTCTCGGAATCTATTTCTAAACCTAAATTACGAGGTTCGAATTTCGTCTATTCTATTTAATTTTAATTTTAACTAAATCTCTCTATTTTTATACTTACATGAAAAGAGGACAGCCGTTATCATGTAAAAATAACATTATATAATCATTTCTTTATGCTGCCTCCTTTTAAAATTACCTTTATAACATTATAAAATAATTTCTTAATGCTGACTTTTTTAAAATTCACTTTATAACATTATATAATCATTTCCTAATGCTGCCTTTTTTAAAATTCACTTTATAACATTATATAATCATTTCTTAATGCTGCCTTTATTAAAATTCACATTATAACACTATATAATCATTTGTTAATGCTGCCTTTATTAAAATTCACTTTATAACACTATATAATCATTTCTTAATGCTGCCTTTTTTAAAATTCACTTTATAACATAATATAATCATTTCTTAATGCTGCCTTTATTAAAATTCACATTATAACACTATATAATCATTTCTTAATGCTGCCTTTATTAAAATTCACTTTATAACACTATATAATCATGTCTTAATGCTGCCTTTTTTAAAATTCACTTTATAACATTATATAATCATTTCTTAATGCTGCCTTTATTAAAATTGACTTTATAATATTATATAATCATTTCTTAATGCTGCCTTTATTAAAATTCACTTTATAACACTATATAATCATTTCTTTATGCTGCCTTTTTTAAAATTCACTTTATAACACTATATAATCATGTCTTAATGCTGCCTTTTTTAAAATTCACTTTATAACATTATATAATCATTTCTTAATGCTGCCTCTTTTAAAATTCACTTTATAACATTATATAATCATTTCTTAATGCTGCCTTTATTAAAATTGACTTTATAACATTATATAATCATTTGTTAATGCTGCCTTTATTAAAATTGACTTTATAACATTATATAATCATTTGTTAATGCTGCCTTTATTAAAATTGACTTTATAACATTATATAATCATTTGTTAATGCTGCCTTTATTAAAATTGACTTTATAACATTATATAATCATTTGTTAATGCTGCCTTTATTAAAATTGACTTTATAACATTATATAATCATTTGTTAATGCTGCCTTTATAAAAATTGACTTTATAACATTATATAATCATGTCTTAATGCTGCCTTTATTAAAATTCACTTTATAACATTATATAATCATTTGTTAATGCTGCCTTTATTAAAATTCACTTTATAACATTATATAATCATTTCTTAATGCTGCCTCTTTTAAAATTCACTTTATAACATTATATAATCATGTCTTAATGCTGCCTTTATTAAAATTGACTTTATAACATTATATAATCATTTGTTAATGCTGCCTTTATTAAAATTGACTTTATAACATTATATAATCATGTCTTAATGCTGCCTTTATTAAAATTCACTTTATAACATTATATAATCATTTGTTAATGCTGCCTTTATTAAAATTCACTTTATAACATTATATAATCATTTGTTAATGCTGCCTTTATTAAAATTCACTTTATAATATTATATAATCATTTCTTAATGCTGACTTTTTTAAAACTCACTTTATAAGACTATATAATCATTTGTTAATGCTGCCTTTATTAAAATTCACTTTATAACATTATATAATCATGTCTTAATGCTGCCTTTATTAAAATTCACTTTATAACATTATATAATCATTTGTTAATGCTGCCTTTATTAAAATTGACTTTATAACATTATATAATCATTTGTTAATGCTGCCTTTATTAAAATTGACTTTATAACATTATATAATCATGTCTTAATGCTGCCTTTATTAAAATTCACTTTATAAGACTATATAATCATTTGTTAATGCTGCCTTTTTTAAAATTCACTTTATAACATTATATAACCATTTCTTAATGCAGCCTGTTTTAAAATTCACTTTATAACATTATATAATCATTTCTTAATGCTGCCTTTTTTAAAATTCACTTTACAACATTATATAATCATTTGTTAATGCTGCCTTTTTTAAAATTCACTTTATAACATTATATAACCATTTCTTAATGCAGCCTGTTTTAAAATTCACTTTATAACATTATATAATCATTTCCTAATGCTGCCTTTTTTAAAATTCACTTTACAACATTATATAATCATTTGTTAATGCTGCCTTTTTTAAAATTCACTTTATAACACTATATAATCATTTCTTAATGCTGCCTTTTTTAAAATTCACTTTATAACATTATATAACCATTTCTTAATGCTGCCTTTTTTAAAATTCACTTTATAACACTATATAATCATTTCTTAATGCTGCCTTTTTTAAAATTCACTTTATAACATTATATAACCATTTCTTAATGCAGCCTGTTTTAAAATTCACTTTACAACATTATATAATCATTTCCTAATGCTGCCTTTTTTAAAATTCACTTTACAACATTATATAATCATTTCTTAATGCTGCCTTTTTTAAAATTCACTTTATAACATTATATAATCATTTCTTAATGCTGCCTTTTTTAAAATTCACTTTATAACATTATATAATCATTTCCTAATGCTGCCTTTATTAAAATTCACTTTACAACATTATATAATCATTTCTTAATGCTGCCTTTTTTAAAATTCACTTTATAACATTATATAATCATTTCCTAATGCTGCCTTTATTAAAATTCACTTTACAACACTATATAATCATTTCTTAATGCTGCCTTTTTTAAGATTCACTTTATAACATTATATAATCATTTCCTTATGCTGCCTTTTTAAAAATTCACTTTATAACATTATATAATCATTTCTTAATGCTGCCTTTATTAAAATTGACTTTATAACACTATATAAATATTTCTTTATGCTGCCTTTTTTAAATTATAAATTTATTATATTTTTACTAGAGTATCTTGTCCTTTTCTTTAACAACTAGTTCTTTTTTTCTATGTTTAAGCTTAACCATATTACTTTTTCTGGTTGCATTTTTCCATTGAAATCCATGATTTTTCCAGGCTTCCAATAAATTCACTTGCTCTTCGTTTAATTTCAGTCTTATTTTTTGCGCCCATAAACACATATGTAGTAAATATGTACGGCATACATGTACTTTCAATAAATTCCCCCTATTATCTCCCTTTTATTCTTACATTCTCTCTGTTTCACTTGTTACTTCTCTTATCGAAACAGCAGTTAATTAATAGCAACAGTAGTCGCTGAAACGACGTGGTTGTAATTGAAACCAGCCATAAAAAACGTCGCTCACCTCCTTACATATATTTATAATTTTGGACACCAGAAAATTCATCATAACTTTTGTTTTATTGAACGAAAATTGAATTTTTTATTACAATATAGTTTAGAAGGTGGTCTATAAACGGTGATGATTGTTTGAAATTTGGTCGAAAAATGAGTGAGCGGTGAAGCTGTTCTGAATGTCTAAAACTGCCACTGAACCATATATTCAAACACTGCCGTGTTTGAATGATAATTTGGTTCCCAGGACGTTTATTGTAACCGGTGGGAGGTCACACTGATGACCGACCAAAACATAGTGATATATGTATTTATGACAATCCCACAGATTGACATCAAGATTGGAGAGTTGGAAGTTTTGAAGTTGTCTATTCTTAGTTGCAGAAACATAAGGAGTTTACTAATCGTGTAAATACAATTAAACTATTCGTTTGTATTTATATGTGTCTGAAATATCACTGTTTTAATTCGATAAACACCTACGGAAAAGATTAACATTTAACAATGTATGGTTCAACCGTGCAACTAGAGTACAGTTTACCCTAAAAAAAATTCTTTTACATTTTGTGTCAGTTGTCAGCTGATTAATTCAACATTATCATCCTAATAAAGAAAGCGCTAAAAATGTTGAAGCCTTAAAAAGACGCCACGTTCTTTCTTCTGCGAGTGACACATTTTATATTCAATTAAGTTTTAAGCAACATTCGTGTTTTCCCCCAAAACTCAATTATCTTCACACAGAACTAAAGCACAAATAGATACAAAACATACCTTGTTTTATCTTTATAACCAACTTATTTACTCTTTAAAATAGGGATAGATGTCGATCAATTATCTCTAACAATATAAATAGTGTGACGGTTGGTCGATGTCATAAAAGAACTTCCAACAGATTTTCCCGACATAAATACGCCGAGTCATTAAACCAAATATCTATCTTTTATTTATTCATGAAAACAGGGTGAAGAACGAATCTATATAGTCGAGAGGTTGTAATTTAAAGCCTCCATTATGGACGATATATGTTTGACAGTAAATCTGATTGACTTGGAAGTATAGGAAGAAATGGAGTCACTTTAGCCAATCATAATAGCGGGAATGGTCACTAATAGGGAATAAAATCACGGCCACCGAGAGTAAGAAGAAGGCCTGTTAACTGAAAAATGCATGCAGGCAATGTAGGTAAAATTTGTCAGACTGTCAGTACTGTATGAGGGCCATTTGAAAAAGAGCAATAAAACATTTTTAAAATGAAAAAGGAACACAGTTCGATTAATACTGAATCTGAACTTTATTCAATATAAAATATAAATGTTATCTATGTAAGATTAAGTAATTTTAAAGCAATGTACAATTTAATACTGATAAAACTGAATTATGAAGTTAGGAAACAAAGAATTTAAAAACATATTAAACACCAACGATTAATAATTTTAAAAGTGAAAACCATCGATAAATAAGTTTAAGAATGAAAACAAACGATAAAATACAAAATATTGAAATCAAACAAATGATTTAAATAAAAACAAACAATAAAAGTTACTAGTGCAGAAATATATTTGTTTAATTTAATTTAGAGAAAAATCACATGGGTTGAATGTTATCTTTTGGAAGTTTAGAGATTATTCGGACTAATGTTTTCATCTGCGTGTTTATTTCACAACGTTTTATCATCGAATCTTGACTTCTCCTTTATTACATCCTCAGGCCGAAATGATCTTCACATACCTAAAAACATAATTAAAGAAAACATTCATACCATAATGTAAACTATTGCTAAAATCTAAGAAAAGATAGTAAACAAACATTTACAATAATAATAATCACAGTGTAGTATCTGTTCTGATGCTACACTTCATTTGTTCTGTCCTCAGTCAGTGGAGGAGAAATCCTTCATGACCAAGACAATTTTTTATTTTATTTTTGTTCCTATCCAGAGTGCCCCTTTTTGGGGAGCTAAATTTTCCCACATTAAAATCCGACCTTGTGTCTAACTGTGCCCTCGTGGGGAGGCAAGTAAATAAATTAAAAAAATATATTTTTGACAAATATTCTCATCTAAAAATTATTTGTTTATAATTCTAAAAAGAAACAATTTTAATATATAACGCTCAGTCACGGCTAATTTCATTAATAGCTGCGTGGTGAATAATTTTCAAACCGACTTTAGAAAAACTATAGAACATTCGGATTTGTTTTACTGTACATATAGATTCGAAAAAGTTGTCACAAAACAAATATAGAATAAATAAATGTTATCAAAGGCAAGATAAGTTACTTTTCTACCCAACCGGATATGTTTTTAATGTTTATATTTAATGTAACATGTTTATTCAGCTCGATGTATTGGAAAATTTTAAATGGCAGCCGACTCCTTCGTTGAGAAAGTAAGTTTGGGAAAATGAGTTATAAATAAAAAACAGACAAAATACTGTTCGAAACTCGCTCAATATATGTTACCGTGACATAGGCTGACATATATTCGACGGGGTTTTAACAGCATTTTGACTGTTTTTTTTATTTATAACTAATTTTCCCAAACCTACCGTCTCCGAGAGAGAGAGAGTCGGCCGCTATTTTGAATTTTCCAATACATCGGTAAACACTGTATGTTTTTTCGAGCTGAATAAGCGTGTTACATTAAATATAAAAACTAAAAACATATCCAGTTGGATGGAAAAGTAACTGTAGCAGTTATCTTCTCCTCCCCAGCAATAACTGCACCAACCAGCCGGCAGGTGTCGCAAAAAGCGACCTGGTTATCTGCCCTTGGGAGATATAAAAGGGGACGCCCGGTTAATTCTTCCTCTCTTTTTCTCTCGCTCCTTCTGAGAATCAGCCTCGCAACGAAGCGGAGACAACGTGTCCCGCCGGTCAACATCAACCCGGTAAGAGTTTTAAAGTGAACACTTTTCCAGCCTTTTCTTTCAAGAGACATTAGCTCTACCGTTCGACACCCATACGTACGCGGACTGAAATTCCTCTTCTCACACACACACACGCACACACACAATAACGTTTTCATTCTCTCAGGTGCACGCGAGAAATAAAACTTCTATTTAAACTTTTCTCTATTTGTTTGTTTATTCTGTCTTACTGCATGCGACAAGTTTGTTGTTTACGAACACGTGCTTAATTGGGGGCGCAACACTCAACTGCAACCCCCCACATTTTGTGACCCGACGACGCAAGCTTTGTCGTATGGAACAGAGTAATTAATTTCGTACAACCAAACCCGAATATTTCTCGTTTCTTTTCGAATTACGCGCCTTTGTTTTATCTACCCACGTGGTAGCTTTATGCAAACCAAAAGAAGCCGCTATTTTTCTTCTTTCCTGCCCACGAGGGAATTAACACGAAAGCACAAACAAACATTTCTCGGATTTTCTCTATGTGTGCGTAACAAACGTATTTTCCTTTTTTTTTTTCTCCTCTCTACCTACGAGTCGGAAAAATACAAAAAAAAAAAACAAAAAAAAAAACAGACAAAAAACAAAAAAAAAACAAACCAAAACGAACAATTTGTCCATTTCTTTTTCTCAAACTTTAAACCCTGTGAAACACGCACCAAAAAAAAAAAAAAAAAAGAGAAAACAAATTTCTCTACCCTTTTTTTTCTTTGAAACGCTTTTCATGTAAGACCACGTGAATTACAAAAAAACAACAACAAAAAAACACGCGTATTTCTCCATACACTGACAAAAAAAAGTGTTTTGAACAAGTAAATAGTCTGTACGTTTTGTGAACCGCATTTTCCAAACACAAGACACGCGTTACACCTAAAAAAAAAAAAATTCTGTCATTCTTCACCCTCAGCTTTCACTATGACCAGCAGCCCACGAACAGTCAATGCACTCGCCACTCCTAGCAACCAACACATCGAGCTGCAGCAGTTAAAAGCTGAGATGGCCGAATTGAAAGCCATGCTAAAGACTTTCCAACTCAACACCGGGAGCCAAGTGGTTGTCCACAATCCCGAAGCAGACGCCGTGGGAGTCGTAGTAGAGAGAGGTCCCCTTATAGCCAACCCCTAGGTGGTATTTACTTTTACCACTAAAAATTTGGCGACAACGCCAGAAAGTGCAACACCCCTGTAATTACAGGCTACAAGGAAACGCCAATCCCAGCCAGTAATAGCGACGACTGCGGCTGGAGGGAGACAAAGAAGTCGCTTGTTTTACATTAAGGACCGCAACAGTGGTTATTCCTTCCTAGTGGATACCGGTGCTGAGATAAGCGTTATCCTACCACGACCCGGACAAAGACCAGCTCCACCGACGTTTAAGTTACAAGCAGCAAACGGCTCACAAATCCAGACATACGGCACTAAAGAACTTACCTTACACCTAGGACTTCGTCGTAATTTTGTCTGAAAATTTGTACAAACCAACTTCAGGATGGCGATCATAGGAGCTGACTTCCTTTCACACTACGGTCTGTCTGTCCACATGCACAACCAAACACTCACGGACGACATGGCAGACATTAAAGTGAAGGGAACGCTAACAGAGTTCGGCCCAACAGGAATCTGCGCAGCAACCCACCACACCAAGAAATACGTCAATGTTTTGGATCAATACCCGGACATAACCAAACCTTTCAACATTGGCGACAAAATTAAACACACCACACATCACCACATTAAAACAACCGGACCTCCAGTTTACTCAAACCCTCGACGTCTGTTACCTGAGAAATATAAATATGCCAAGCAGGAATTTCAACAGATGATCGAGGATGGAATCATCGAGCCTTCGGAAAGCCCGTATGCCTCACCTCTCCACCTTGTTCCTAAACCAGACCAGAACTCTTATCGTGTATGCGTCGATTACCGGCGACTCAACGCGCAAACTGTTCCAGACCGCTATCCCGTACCGCACATACACGCCTTCACTTTAGGACTCAAGGGTGCAACAGTCTTCTCCAAACTCGACCTGACGAAAGCTTTCTATCAGATCCCAGTGGCAGAGGAAGACATCCCGAAAACAGCAATAACAACACCTTTTGGACTCTTCCAGTTCAAACGCGTGCCTTTTGGACTGAGAAACGCTGCCCAAACCTTTCAACGCCTCATTGACAACGTCCTAAGAGGACTACCCTGTGTATACGCTTACATAGATGACGTCCTGATAGCAAGCCCAGATGAAGCATCACACGAGCAACACTTACACCAAGTTCTGCAGAGACTACAACAAAATGGTCTTAAGATCAATACAGACAAGTGTATATTCGGCGCCAAGCAACTCCAGTTTTTGGGACACCAGATCGATGAAGGCGGAATTACATCCCTACCTGAGAAGGTAGTAGCTATAGAACAATTCCAAACTCCAACCTAACTCCGTCAGCTGCGACGATTCATAGGAATCGTTACTTATTACCGACGTTTCATCCCAGATTGTTCTACGATCCTGTCTCCTTTGACGAACATCCTGCAGAACAAAGGAAAAAGGCAGAAACAAGTACTCACACTCACTGCGGAAGCACTTCAGGCATTCAACACAGCCAAATCCGCATTGACGAACTGCACCAAACTCAACTATCTCACTGACTATGTTCAGGCTACATTGACCCTAACAACAGATGCTTGCTCATCAGCTGTAGGCGTGGTACTACACCAGGAGATGGATAACGCCAAGGTACCCATATCTTTCTTCTCCGCCAAGCTCAGCCAAATACAATCCAGATACGGCGCATTTTCTAGGGAACTCCTAGCAATCTACCTTGCAGTCAAACATTTTAAACATGCACTGGAAGGTAGACAATTTGTTATCTACACGGACCATAAGCCATTGATATACGCTTTATCTTCACGTCCGGACAAGAACTCGCCAAGGGAATCTCGTCACCTGGACTATATATCACAGTTTTCCACTGAAATCCAATATATTAAAGGTGACCAAAACATTGTGGCTGATGCACTTTCTCGGCCAGACACAAACTCCATCACCCGAGACTTTCTTAGTCACGATTTGCTGGCGCAGGAACAAGCATCAGACACCACATTGCAACAAACTCTTCAAAGCACTTCTTTGAAACTCACTCCTGTCCCAACTCCTTTTAGCGATAAAGTGGTTTACGGTGATACAACAAAACCCACACCCAGACCGTATGTCCCACCTTCACTGCGGCGACGCATATTCGATCATTTTCACTCACTCTCTCACCCTAGCAAAAGAGCCACACTGAAAATGATCAGCGACAGATTTGTATGGCCTGGAATGAACAAAGATGTCAGACTTTGGGCTGGCAACTGCATGAACTGCCAGCGTTGCAAAGTCTACAGACACACCAAGTCCCCAATTGGAACTTTTACTAATCCCGATGCCAGGTTCTCTCACCTGCATATAGACATCGTTGGACCCCTACCACTTTGCCCAAATTATTTCTACTTGCTGACAATCATCGATCGATTTTCCCGTTGGTCTACAGCAATCCCACTAAAGGACATCTCAGCAGACACAATAGCAAAGACGATCCTGAAGGACTGGATAGCCACATACGGTGTACCCGCAGTTATCACAACTGACAGAGGAACACAGTTCCAGTCTAAGCTTTTTGCAGAATTCAACCTACTCCTGGGCACCAAACACATACGGACGACAGCATATCACCCCTGCTTCAACGGCCTAGTCGAGCGATTCCACAGACACCTGAAAGCATCTCTCGCAATGCTAAATACGCGCCACAGCTCTGTTACAAATAACACGCAAGAAATACTTCTGAACTGAGACATTTTCTGCAGCTAATATAGTACATAAATGCGAAGCAAACCGCCGTAGATTGTAGAGGTGCCAGATTTGTATTTGGTTTTAGGTGAAAAAAAAACAAAAAAAAAAACAAGAATGAAAATGTAATAAACGTTTTCGGTGTTCGTTTTTTGTTAGATTAGAAGCGTTTAAATATTATTAATAGTTTATCCAGTTATGATGTAGTTTCTATGTCGTGTAATGAAAAAAAAATAGTGAATGCTTTATCAGTAATAGGCAGAAATACATACATAAAATTCAAGAATTCCGGTATTCACCTATTTATATATTACATGCTGGACACCATTTTAAGTGTAGATAAGGGAGCGGTTATTATTGTGGCGAAAAATGTAGTGTAGCATGTTTGGATTAATATGATGAAAAATGAAATAATATACGGTGGCTTTAAATATATTATACGCATAAATTTAGTAACATTGTAATATTAAAGGAATGACAGAACATAATCTATTTTGAGTGAACGTTATTGCTATTTTCTTTATGAGACTATGTATTTGGGAGAAACAGTCTCATTGGAATAAATGCAATAATTTTTACACAGGGATGAAATGTGATCGTAGATGAAACAAGCTGTAGTAAGTGCTTTCAGTTCAGAATGTATAAAATTAATTAAGGAAGTCTCAGGTTATTTTATATTTATTAAAACCGTACATGTACAGGAAAAATGGAGATCATTTTATTATATAGAGACAGGGAGAGAAAGGAGGAACGAGATAAAGACGGATAGGGAGAGAGAGAATAGCGAATATTTTCGACCATGAGCCACTAAAATAATACGTTGCCTAAATTATTAGGTTGTATTTAATGGTGATAACGCGCATTATAAATGATTCAGTATGAAATTCTGCCACCGCTGGGAAATGATTAAATTTTGTCAACTAAACAAGACAAAAACAAACGTATATTATTTGAAAAAAGTAAAGTGTACTAGGGTAAAATATATAAAAAACACAATTTGTAGTTTCCCTCCAACTAGCTTAGAGCTGCCATAGATTTAGCCAGCAAGAACAACAGAAGAACTGATATTTAATTGGTTCAAGACGTGAAAAACCTCGAATGCCTGATTCGAAACAAATGTTTTTATATGAGATTCCGGGATAAACTAATCGAGATGTACGTGTTGATATTTTAAACGACGGACTAGAAATGTCTTGTAATAGTTTGGTAGAAACATTTCCGCTGTTTTCTGCAGTTCTACTTAAAATTAAAGAGATTCTTGTTCTTAACGAAGACAAAGAGGAGGAAATGGTGAAGCCACTTGAATGTGCTTCTTCCACTCTGCCTATCAAGCGAGTAAAATGTTAGTGTTTGTGCACTTGTGTTAACTTCAAGTTTTACGATATCTTTGTTTATTAAATTGTTAGGTGAAAGTACAGAATAATTACCAAACAACGTCCCCTGGTTTTCTTAATAACAGACTTACTATTGCAGCACGTAATGTATAAGTAATAAAATGCTTTATTTTGCGAGAGACTTTGTCCGTCTGTGTATGGGTGTGTGTGCTAGTTTATATGATATCTCAAATGATTGGTTACAGAATTAGAAATTTTATTTCAAGAGAAGGTGTTAGACTAGTCATTTATATCACCAACTGGATCATCCTACACGACTCGTAATTTTAAAACAACAACAACAACAACAACAACAACAACAACAACAACAACAAAAAGAGTAAATATTTTATAAAATGCCTTAATTCGTGTTATTCTGTAATTCAAGGTTTGTCTTTTCATTTTATCTGTTTTTTGTATTTTGAGAGAGAATAACTTGATATTAATATCTCTATTTTTGATCACAAGCAAAATAAATACGGAATCATTTTATGACAATAACTCATTTCTTATTCAATCGTTCGTTTCAAGGCGCGATTAAAATCATACTAATAAATCATACAAATTAAAGATCGAAAAGTTATCAAACGACGAATTAATTCGTTTCAAAGTTCTATCATTCTTGTCGAAGTGAATCTAGAGGCAATAAACTGTATATAATCGACATAGTACGCTAAAGTAGCTTAGCTGTGATTACTAATGACTAAATATACTTAATACTTAAGTTTTAAATGTTGCTTCAACTGGAGAATATTACTTAATTTTAATGATAAATCTTTGATGCATATTTATTCGTCATGATATATGTGTGTACTTCTAATTGTAACTCTCGTGTTTCTATACTTAAATTAACAAGATATTCCACTCACAAATAGTGATTCGTATCTCATTGTAAATTATAATTGCTGTCCATGTCTTTCTATATATTTAAAGGAATCCAATCCATAGCAAGATTAAATGCGCGTATGTAAAACACGGTTGAATGTAAGCTTTGATAAAGTTGTTCAAAATTGAGACGAAATACAATGCAGAGAAAAAGTATTTTAATTTTTATCCGAGCAAGGCGTAGGAATATTGAATCACATCCTCATATGTACAGTGCATTGATGTGTCGCATTGAAATAATGTTCAATTAATACCTGACTACAACATGAAGAACTGCCGATTGATTGTCTCCTGTAAGTATGAAAACTAAAGAAATAGTTAATAAAACACGTTAAAAACACTTTGAAAAAGAGTTAAAAACATATTTAATCTGAAAAGGAAACACATAGTAAGTGGATAGTCCTTAATCCGCGGAGTTTCGAAGAAATACTGTCCTTCTCATCAGAGGGTAGAAATTAGCAAAATGCGGGATCGGATTTTGCATACAAAAGTATTTGCAGTTTCATCAAATACTTTTGTATGCAAAATCCGATCCCGCATTTTGCTAATTCCTACACTCTGATGAGAAGGACAGCATTTCTTCGAAACTCCGCGGATTAAGGACTATCCACTTACGATGTGTTTCCTTTTCAGATTAAATATATTTTTAACTCTTTTTCAAAGTGTTTTTTAACGTGTTTTATTAACTATTTACTCTTATTATAAGCTCTATCTCCTATTTGGTTTTATGGAGCTTTTATATCTGGTTGAGATTACTTTATAAATATTAATTCTTTAATATTTATAATATACTTTAGTTTTACCATCTTGGATCATTTTGGTAAATTTAATTATGTTTATATATATATATATATATATATATATATATATATATATATATATATATATATATACACTATAATGCTCCTTATCCTAAGTTGAGCATATTAGAAAGTCATATACAAATTACCATTACTTAATTCTGTCTAATATATTTTATTTATTTCAGTCAACTGTTCTATGCAAAAATATTCTAGAATACCGCCCCCCCCCGAGAAGAAAAAAAATTAGGATTTACTACTTAACTTTTTCTGTATAAATATAAACGAAATCCTCTCTCCCACCCAGTCTGCCATAAGGATAAACTCGAAAGCGAGTCAATGAACGAAAAGCCTCCAACCACGCTAGATGTATCTTTTGGATAAGATATGTTTAATGAATATGCCAACACCTAAGAAGTCCGCAGCGGTATTTTAAAAAATTATTTTGGTGCTAAATATCCTTGTTATAATTCTTTGGAGGTGTCTCCTGGATAAGAAAAAAGTTTAATATCTTAAGCGGAAATTACAGTAATGTATTGTATCTTTATTTCATTCGTAAACATGGGAGGGGAATTTACCTTCAAATATCTTTAATTTCGAATTAGAGACTGGGACTTATACTAAGTAAATATAAATAAGTCCTTTACCCCCCTTTTTTTTAATGGAGAGTAGACAACGCATTGTGGATGCGTTATCGTCAGCTCGCGGTACTCTCGCTTCTCCTTATTTGTCCCTTAGTCCTCATTTCGAATAAGTGATTTTTCTGACAAAGGGCGAAGAAAAAGCTGCTTTCCAGGTTGGCATTACTTCATGAATAGTAGCCTGATATGTCGGAAATCTTCTGTTTCTGTGTCTATCCTTGTGTTGCCATGTCATTAGTAAGAGTGCTGGGGGTAAACGTTTCATCTGGGCTGACGTTATCCGCCTGATAGTCAGGGACCCGAACCTTGGATTAACCACTAAGGAGGCTGTCCTATCAGCAGGTGCAAAGTACTAGAGCTGCTGTATTGCCATCTGGTGAATGGATTCTAGACCATGCAGTAGTCTCTGGTGGGGCCTCTCGATGCCATATTAGTGGGTAATTGTTACGGCTTTACCTTATTATGTGATACAAAAAAACCCCTATCTTTTTCTCTCCCGGAAAAGAATTATCGCCAAATTGCATAAAATCGACAGTTAAACACGGGAATGGAGAGATAATGGTATGGAGAACTTTTACTGCAGCAGAAGTTGGGGAACATATAAGATGTGAGAAGTCAATCAATGAACAATGACAACATTCGAATATTAGGAACAGGTCTGGTACTAAGTATCCAGAAGCTGAGAATATCCCAGAACATTATTTTTAAACACGATAATGCACACACTGCTAAAGTCATAAAAATGATTTTCTGATAATTCAGTTGGTGTGATATTTTGGCCAGGTCAAAGCCCTGATTTAAATCTAATCGAGAATATTTGGTCTATAATATCTCGTGGAAGAATTTTTGAGAACAATGGCAAACTGTGGGAAGCTACGCAATGCGAATGGAATAGCATCTCCTCCTTACAGTGTTCCACTTTGGTTGAGATCATGTCTAAAAGGATTGATCTTTTAAAGAGATAAAAAGGGAATGCGACTCCATCCTAAGCATTTATTAAAGTAAATGTGTTGTTCTGTGTTGTTAGGATCGTTTAAGTTTCCTTGTTGAATTGTTCTTTATTCAATATAGGTTTTAGTGCAATAAAATGTATAAAATTTGTTTGGCCCATTGTTATTTTATCATGAGTGTATATATATATATATGTATATATATATATATATATATATATATATATATATATATATATATATATCAAGTGTTTACTTATCAAGTGTTTCCTTTTCAGATTAAATATGTTTTTTTAACTCTTTTTCAACATGTTTTTAACATGTTTTATTAACTGTTTGATCGTATTATAAGCTCTGTCTCCTATTTGGTTTCATCGAGCTTTTACAACTGGCTGAGATAACATTATAAATATTTATTCTTTAATATTTATAATATACTTTAGTTTTACCATCTTGGATCATTTTGTTAAATTTAATTGTAATTTTTATTTTATATATATATATATATATATATATATATATATATATATATATATATATATATATATATATATATAAATAAGTCCTATAAAGAACCTTTTATATATATATAATTTATGGGGCACCGATGAAAATCGAAATCATGATTCAAACATATATTTAAAGGTTAAGAATAGAGGCGTAAAGAGTAATTAATCTATTTTAATAATATCTGGCATGTCCTCCCTTTGCCTGTATAATAGCTTTTATTCGATTTTACATATTATTGGCTAAATTTTTACGGGTGATAGAATGTATTTTCTGCCACTCCTCCTGAAGTTTGGCTTCTAATTCTTTTTTTGATGAACATTTGTGCATTTTTACTCTTCTCTAGATGAGATCACAAAGTTTGAGAAGGATTTAGGTCTGGGGATGGAGTGGCCCACCTCATCGCAATCCCTTTTTTCTCAAACAAACTCATTGAAAATTTTGACGTATGGCATGAGGCATTGTCTTGGTTGAAGATTACATAACTTGGAATGTTATTAAATATTATAGTCAAGAGGTTTCGTAAACTTGGTCCAACATGTTAGTATGAATTGTGGAGTTCATTCTGCCCTCACATGTGTACAACAGTCTAGTGCCTTAAGAAGACATGCAGTCCCAAACTATTCCGCTTCCTCCTCCAAATTTAACAGTTGGAACAACACAATCAGGATTAAATGCCTCTCCTTCCCAACGGCGAACATAAAGCGCTCCAGAGGTGCCAAGAGTTTTATGAAAAAATGAGAATTTGCTACAATTTTGTAATACATAATATGGATGTGCATTCATATAAACATTTCAATTGTTCCATTTAAAAGTTTAGGGAATAAAAACTGTTAACTTATCTCGAAGTTACTTTTCTCAGAACAAACAACTTTGGCCCAATCTTCTTGTGTCACATTTTCATTTTTTTTTCTCAAATTTCAGTCGTTTTTCTTGTTGACCTGAAACAAGTATGGCTTCTTTCTTATTTTTAATAAATTTCTTCGAGCTGTTGTTCTTGTTCGCATCCTCTTAAGAACATTTTGTTCGCATCCTCTGAGAACATTTTGTTCGCATCCTCTGAGAACTTTTTGTTCCTATCTCTGAAGAAATTTTGTTCGCATCCTCTGAAGAACATTTTGTTCGCGTCCTCTAAAGCACATTTTGTTCGCAAGCTCTGAAGAACTTTTTGTTCGCATCCTCTGGAGAACATTTTGTTCGCAAGCTCTGAAGAACATTTTGTTCGCATCCCCTGAAGAACCTTCTGTTTGCATCCTCTGAAGAACCTTTTGTTCGCATCCCCTGAAGAACATTTTGTTCGCATCCTATAAAGAACCTTTTGTCCGCATTCCATGAAGAACTTTTTGTTCGCATCATCTGAAGAACTTTTTGTTCGCATCCTTTGAAGAACTTTTTGTTTGCATCCTCTGAAGAACTTTTTGTTTGCATCCTCTGGAGAACATTTTGTTCGCAAGCTCTGAAGAACATTTTGTTCGCATCCCCTGGAGAACCTTCTGTTTGCATCCTCTGAAGAACCTTTTGTTCGCATCCCCTGAAGAACATTTTGTTCGCATCCTATAAAGAACCTTTTGTCCGCATTCCATGAAGAACTTTTTGTTCGCATCATCTGAAGAACTTTTTGTTCGCATCCTTTGAAGAACTTTTTGTTTGCATCCTCTGAAGAACTTTTTGTTTGCATCCTCTGAAGAACATTTTGTTCGCAAGCTCTGAAGAACATTTTGTTCGCATCCCCTGAAGAACCTTCTGTTTGCATCCTCTGAAGAACCTTTTGTTCGCATCCCCCTGAAGAACATTTTGTTCGCATCCTATAAAGAACCTTTTGTCCGCATTCCACGAAGAACTTTTTGTTCGCATCCTCTGAAGAATTTTTTGTTCGTAAACTCTGAAGAACATTTCTTCTTATCTGCAAAGTATACTCGTTTCTAAAATCTGTCTCCCCTGGGGGTTGTAGACATTTTACGGCCTTGTTCATTTTCTTTCTTTTTTTAAAGACTTTGTTTCCTTGTACGTTTCAATCGTTGTTTGAACTCCCTTTCTTGAAAATTCCATCTTCCTTGCAATTTTCACATGAGAATATCCTTCACAAGAAAAAGTAACAATTTGTATCTTTTTAATCTCTGAAAGCTGCTTCTTTGGATGCATTTTCAGTTAAACATACTATTATAGTACTGCCATGTTTCAAATATTACCTGCAAAGTAAGAAACAACTTTAGTATAACAGTGAATCATTTTGAATATTGGAATGAATTTAGCATGAAACACAGTTAAAACTCTTGAAAAAAGCAAATAAATGCCTTATAATATAAATCTGCTGTTAAATATTTTACATTTGCTCTCAACTGTTCGCAATCGTACAATTCTTAACCTTTAAATGCTTTTCAAAATGTTTGACCCATCCCAGTAGCCAATAACATCTCACTTTTTACTCGACCATTTGGTACACATAAAGAATTATTTGTTGCACATTATCACTATTAAAACCGTTCTGCAAATTATCAAAAATTTATCAAACATCCCCATATATATCTTCCCCTTCTTTAAGTTAATAGCAGAAAAATAAAATAATCAATACTTAAGCTAAGAATAATATCAGTCGGATTCTCGAAATTAGATAGCTCTTGATTTGCATCTTACAAATCGATATTTGATTCTGACTAGCGATTTCTATAAAATAAAGTAAAGTGTAATTCGTCTAGATATTTCAGAACATACTTATACCAGATGAGAATTTTTTCAACAATTGAGATATGTTAATTGATTACGTAATGCAATAAGATGCTTACATAATTATATATACATATATATATACATATATATATATATATATATATATATATATATATATATATATATATACATTTATATATATTCAGGGTGTTCCAATAAAATGTATAAACTCTTTAAATTACCATAAAACCAACTTTATTATAATCCTAATTACAAAATACTGTGAAAAATATAGAAACCAGGTCATTATCGAAAGTGTTTAAATTATTGGCTATTGTGGTCCATGAACAGCTGACAACGCTCACTGATTGATCGAAAACGTTCCTAATCAGTTCACTTGGTATGTTGACACATATTCTCTCAATAGTTGCTTTCAACTCATTCATTATAGCTCGTTTTCTGGTGGGAACCCTGTGTTTAACATGCCCCCCCCCCAAGAAAAATCTGTGTGGGGAAGGGAGTCAAATCCGGTGATACTTCCTCTTCATCCTAACAATCTGATATGCTCTTACGCCATTATGATAGTGGGGAAGTCCTCCATTCAGTTAGAAGTGCCATTCTTCGTTCCTAAACATCTATTGGGAACGTGACATAGCGTATTCATGTAGCAAGTTGAGATAATTTAAATATTGTATAATTATAATAGTGTATAATATAATTTTATTGGGGCACCATATATATATATATATATATATATATATATATATATATTACTTCTATTTATATACAATGCGTATATATATATTATATTAATATAATATATATAATATAATATTTTTATTTATATAGAATGCATATATGTATATATAATATAATATGAAGCTGAATGTGTGTATATGTGTGTGTGTCTGGTCACGAATAGACTCATATATGGTTGACTATTTTAAAAAAAACTGATTACATATAATGATAGAAGATGTATCGAGACACAGGAATGGGTATGTTTGATCTGGCAGAACGGTGGTTCATTAAAGTTGTGGGGTCTGCGTTCGCACCTGGTCCACAAAGTATGGAAATAAAAAATTTAAAAATTAATAAAAAACGTTTACAAGTGTTTTTGATATAGATGTACATAAGAATACTTTGATAGGTATGTTTTATCTTAAATAGGGATGGTATAATAAAATTGTGGGGTATGCGTTCGCAGCTGGCCTCCATAGAATGGAAATAGGCACAAACTTTAATAAAGACTTTTCATATCGTAAATATACTTTGATATGTTTCAGTTTGAAGAAATATGGTATAATAAAATTATGGAGTGTTCGTTCGCACCTGGCCACCATAGAATGGAAATATGTTACAAATTTAACAAGTTTTTTTTTTTGTATAGATCTACAGAATATTGTGATAAGTGTTTCAGTGTGAACAGGTATGGTATAATAAATTATGGGGTTTATCTATTTTATTTTTACTTTCATCATATTTTACTTTGGGTTTGATACCCCCAAATTCTAAGCTATCTCTTTACAACCCTTCCTTTTCATAACCTATCATACTTTCATAAATCAGAGGCCATTTTCTGTAGGCTGTTTTTTTTTTTTAACTCAGTCAGCGATGGGTACTTTTGCTAGTATATATATATATATATATATATATATATATATATATATATATATATATATATTCTTATATTTTTAGAATGCGCAGAATACTATTTAGTTTTTTCAATTATTTGTGTCACAAGAATAGTAAATTTTTCTCCATCTGGACAGAAACTGCTCGGAGCACCATACTCTGCCTTGACAGAGTTCAAAATAGGCTTCCCCACAACCTTTTCCACACAGAAGAGACGTTACGAGCCTTACTTTGGTCCATCGATTATTTTTTGGCCAGGGCTCGACTGAACTCACTCTACGGTCTTATCATATGATTTATTAGATTTGAACATCGTTAAAATTATTAATTTTGGTAAAACCATTTCAAATACAATTAAAAACATGGGCGGCCTGGTTATCTGTTATATAATAGCCAATATGTTAAAATATTAAAGATAATCTGTTTTCTAATTCGTACTTCAAATACGTTTTATTTAAACTCTTCATAACATTTATCTCTGTTGGGGAACAAAATATGTCCAAATCTAAACACATATGTCATACGATCGTCCTTCTAAAAGTAGAGCCTACGATTTTTCTATTAAACAACGAAAACCTTGGAGTAGAATCATTAAAGCGAGCAACCTTTTGTATTCCAGAATTTAATTTTCTACAGGTTGTCCAAAAAATCACTGAAAGGTTTTAAACTTAAATAGATTCTTTATTTTTCAGGATATCTTTGCGTAATTTTAACACACTCTGAGTAAGACAATAGGAAATTTAGAACAAAATGCAAAATTCAAACAATCTTCATTTAGGAAAAATAACGTATTTTAAATGTTGCCTCGAATATTTGTGCTCTTTCCAAAACATTATTTATGACAGATGGCAGAATCTCTAGATTGCGAATTAACTCCCTTATTTCCTTCCGATTTAACTCTGGATTGCGATTTAACTCCCTTATTTTATTCCTGGTGTTTTTCTTCAATTCTCGCAGGGTTTAGGATTTGTTAACATATGTTTCGAATTGTGTTGTGACTTAGGCTATCTCTTACATGAAAATGCCGTTGATAAGCTCTTTGAGTCCAAACAATAGACCCCTGATTTTGGTAAAATACTTTACTTTCTTTTATAAATTTAAATACGGATATTTATATATATTACAAAATACAATAATAATATACAGGTTTATATATCCGGGAGCAGATTTTTGTTGCTTTTCACATCCAGTAGTTACAAATATGGCTAATTCTCTGATCACCATTGTCCATCTTCATTACAATGAAAACGTATTTTTCACCCAAGCTGATTAAAATAGTTTTACTTATTTTCTTGACAACTTGAGAGTTTAAAAATTACAACATTCATTTGAATACCAATACGGTTTCATTCTCACTCAAAAACGTAATTCTTCTTTAAAGCTAATTTAATTACTGTTTGATTAATGAAATCAATTAATATTCCGATCGAAAACAAAAGGATTTTCTGTCACGAATCGAATATGAAGTTACGAGAATTTATTTTTCAATTTGTATTACTCACCGGGTTCTTTGTTGACTGTATGTCTATTAGAACTGAATGTTTGTGTGCGTTTCTTGGTCACATACAGAGTAGAACGATAACACTTGTCACCCTAAAAAAATCACACTACAACTATATTTTAAAACTTTTATGGAAAAAATCAATTAATGTAACTTGATACTATATAGAGCTGATATTTATTTATACGATACGAGTCCGGAACTGGGAACGTGCTTTTTCCATAAGCGACAGTGGGAGCTCGGTGAATACTCGATGGATGGCAGTGATCAGGCTGGATTTGGTGTTGCGAGAGGTCATGTTGGTGATGTTATTGATGTATGACCAAGCGAAGTAGTCCATCAGGTTCAGGTCGGGAGAGAAGGGGGCCAGTTAGAGAAGAGTACAAAGTTGTCGCACTCCTTCTGAGGCCAAGCCTGGGTCTCTTTGAACTTGCAGGCCGGTGTCGAGTCCTGCCGCCACATCTATAGTCTGCCAGCGACCACCTGATTGCACGCGGGGACCACCGCACTCTTCAGCACATCCAAGTACAATTTGGTGTTGACTTTCAACCCGACTCCGAATATGTGAGGTGGCATGATGTGGCCCGCACTTAAAACAGCATCAAAGACCAAAAGCGTGTCCGGAAATTTTGTTTTCATCATACTTGACAAGTACCTGCTATTCGTGTCAATCCAGTGATGCATTCTGAAGGTATTGGCAATCATCCTGCTGTCATAACTTGGATCGGTAGAGAGCATGAGTTGTACAGCGGCACATCTCCGATCTCGCACATTGAACATTGTGTCACTTTTAGACATGATGGAAGACTCTTATTGCTCTTGGGATTTACACACTACTGACCAGATCAATGAGTAGATGGTCCGCAACAAAAAAAAAAAAAAAAAGAAAAAGAAAAGTAGTTTTTATCAAATAGAAATGGAATCATGTTGTTTTTTTTTTGGGGGGGGGCGACGATGTTTTTATTCCATCCTGTACAGGATAAATATATATTTGAAAGAATTAGGATTTGGTTTCTTGTTATGCATTTCACATTATTTGTTTGTTTTACTATTAGTCACTTATAGGCTACTAGAATAATGGTCAAAATCGCATAACATTCAGTGTTGTGATTTGCAATATTAATTTAGAGGAAGAAAAAAATACTGGAAACTTAAGGCATTCAGACACCGGGGAACAATACTTGTTTCTATGAGTAAACAGACTTTCTGGCTAAAAATATCAAACATTCGAACTACATCAAATTTAACATGAAGAGTTTCTGGGTTATAAATATATAACTAAATTAACAATGGTAATAAAGATCATAAAATCAGCTGAAAACAGTCACTTTCTTACAGAAAAAAGGTAGCCTAATGCTAACTATTCTATTACTACTCCCAGAAAACGTGTTCAAGTGAGCTCTGATCTTTGGTTCCTCCTTGTAATATATTTAGAACAAGAACTCGCCTTTTTACTCTCATGGCAAAAAAAATGTTTATTTTTCCTTCTCTATACCCGATACCGAAGAAAATTTCCATACATCGATTATATTGTTAGATTGTCAAATGGTAGCCGATTAAAAGAGTCGGCGAAAAGTATCATTGTGGGCCGATTTAGTGAAATTGTATATGTGACTGAAATCTAACATGTGAACGAAAAGTTCGTTTTATAGTAGTTCATTTTAATGCCTCTTTTATATTTGTGTATTCTTATATCAAAGTTTTGTAGTATCTCATATGTTTAGTTTTTATTTAATTAAAGTAATGAAAATAATAAACTACGATCAATTTCTATGGAAAGAATTTCTTTCAAAGAAGTTCCAGTCTACTGAACACATCACCACATAACTACTTGCCTGCAAGAAACAACAAAGTGATTTTAAAATCCAATCTCAACATAAACTTTGTTATTAATTAAGATACAATGTTCATACTATTCCTTATTTCCAATCAGCTCATAATATTCTTCATCATTCAACTGACAATCATTTTCTTAATATCAATTGAGAGGTTTTAAGGTTTAAAATGATGACTCACTAGAAAAAATAGAAAAAACTGTTCAAAAATTAAATTCTAGGTTTTCTGATTGTAAATAATTAGGCTATGTTAGCTATTTACGCTTGTAGACACGCGTTAGTAGGTAAAAATGATATTGTCAGGATCAGCTCATAACATCAAGGGTCAGATTAAGCCGCAGAAACCTAATGCTTAAGTATGTCTCTCTAACCGCTAATTGAACAGAAGGCAACAAAAACAGCTCAAATTCTGGATATTATTCGTTTCCTTGTATTATTCTGCCAAGAACAGCTAAATATTTAAAAAATAAAAACGTCTTCGTCCTGTCTCGAAATGCAATTGATATACTCTGTAAGGGTAGTAATGTGTAATTGTTGGCAACGGTTGCACAATCCTCCACCCACACGTCTCCTGAATCGGCGCCCACTTTAGTACAAACCAGACTCAAAATTGCTTAACTAACAGGAACCGATGTGTCAACTGAATTATGCAAAGCAGGCAGTGAAGGATATGGTCCAACATTTGAGCAGTTATGCACGTCTCCCCAACTTTAACTTGTGCCGCTGCCATAGCGCAAAAGCAGCATGCATTCAACCGATTCATTCACTATAATTCAAGTACAAAATAGACAAAGGTTTATAGAAGATAAACATACTTGTAGGAGTGAAATAGTTGCAGCCAAGATAAGGCAAACCGATGTAGGATCTATCAAGTAGCAGAAAACTCGTGATTTCTGGAAATTCTGTGGTGAATAGTGGACAACGAAATATTTGTTAACTGTCAAAAAACTATGAGGTCACTTGCACAGCAACCATGAAGGCTAACCTGCTTGCCTGGTGGTTAACCTCCAACTCCAACCTAGATTCCAACAAACCACTCCCTCCCAAATTTCTCTTTGCAGACACAAGCCACGCTTGTAGATCTGAAAAATCACTTCTTTCTCATGTCCGTGATATCAAAAAAATTAGAACCTCCCAAGTTATGTGATTTCCTCCCTGCTATACTAATAAAGAAACTTTCCGCTGAAGTTGCTCCTATTCTCTCCAAACCTTTAACAAATGTTTGGTTAAGTTTTGTACTCTGATAGCTGGCAAATTACTTTCGTTGCACCAGTATTCAAGAATTCTAGGGAAGGAAATATCTCCCCATTGTTCCCCCCCTTATTCGCAAAAATGTTTGAGTCTTGCAATTTCTAAACTTGATCAAAACGTAGATTCCACGAATAAAGCTTCTTTCTTAGAAATATCCATTACTAACGATTACTGCGATATTATCCCATTGATTACTGTACACGCAATAACCCTTATCCCCGAGTGGCTTGTGGGCCTTGATAAGTGGTGACTTCCATGTAAAAAAACCCTACTTTCTGACCAACAGTACAAATGTACACACGCTCGTTCTATTGCAGATATATAACCATAATCTCTGAACGCATATAGCCCTCGATATATCTATAGCTTTGACAATGGTCTGGCATGAAACCATTGATCGTCTTGACAAATAACACCCTACCTGAGAACCCATCTTTTAAACTCGCCAGCTTAACGTTTACAGGCAACATGAATTGGAACAATAATATTGAGAACATTGCCAAGGTTGTTGAAAATAAGGTGTTTTCCTCTACCTTTCTAGAAAATTCCTCATACCAGGGAGTATCTTTTATCATTACTGTTGTGGTGGGATCCACCTAATTAGCATACGTGGAGTGTCAACCATATAAATATGGTTGATACCGTAAAGACGGGGAGACCCCACGAGAGACTCAGAGAAACAGGGAAATCGAGAGGCGAGGACTACCCAGCCGACACCTTCTCCAGGAACGTTCTCCCCATGACTATACCAATGGACTCTATGTAAATATTGCATGCACTTTCTTGCTCTCAATATATTTGTTCTACTTTTGCATGCATGGAGTAATATTGCCAAATTTGGGCTCGTGCATCTGCAGTTACTTGTAAATAGGGTCCCAAAACGTATCATATATATCTAATAGTTACCGTATTATCGGCTAAGCATAAACCTCTCTCCAATCGCCGCAATGTCTGTACATGTTTTACAAGTACTTCAATTGAAGGTGATCTGAGCATATTGAAGCACATGTATCCCATTGATATACATAATCTCAACTAACCCGACAACAAGCAGGACCCCACTTATTCATTATTCAGATCAATAGATCTCGGAAAGTCTTCTGATCTAAAGTTTATTCCTTCGGACTGCTATAGACTTTGGAATTCCCTCCTTGCTTCATGCTTCCCCGACTATATGAACCTGCAAAAGTTTAAATATAATGCGAACATGCATCTCGTTGCTCAACCCCGCACATTTTCCTATTAGAAACGATCCCAAATACGTTCAAAATGCCTCAGTCGTTGAGAACTTCTGTAGTTGAGACTGAGAGAGATACGAGCTCTGATTACATTGCGTAGTTATGATTTGTTAATTTGTATTGAATAACAAACATATTTTATTTGATTGTGGTGTACGAAGCGTTAGATCCTTTCATCAAAGACGAAGTAATGCATCTCTAATTCAAATAGGGGCATTACATCAGAAAGCTACCAGAAAATATAAATGACCACAATATATGGAAAGTTGAAAGCAATTATTTTCTTTCATGAACATGAGATTATCTGACCTCATTAAGTAAAACGAATAGGGAATATCATTAATGGAGCTGAACAACAGCAACAACAACAAAAAAAAACATTATTCAGGAATAAACATAAATTGTGATTAACTTATCAGGAAAGCCTTAAAATTATGGCTGTGAGCAAAAGGGTAAAATTTCAAAGCACAATGCAGAATCATGAAATCATAGAATTAAAAGTTATTTTGGATGGGAAAATTATGGTGCCTGAAGTGCCTGAAGTGGTAACTTATTAATATTAAATTCATAGATCGCAGAAAGACATATCAACGTTTCTTGATTGGGGACTTATAGTTCACTATAGAGGCCACAGGCTTTCCACCAGGAAGACATAAAAAGAGGTCGGAAAATGCAATTTAAAATACTGATGTACATTAACGAACGGGTTACATCGTATTTACATCCAAATGTATGTATGTATCTATCTATCTATAAAAGTGAAATTGTCTGGCTGTGTCTGTGTGTGTACATTTCCCTACCAAACTACTCTGTCAATTTTTAGACTATAGATTCAAGATTTGACATAAGTGGTAATAAGATTTGGGAAAATGTTTTTAATCAGTTTTCGGCCAGAAATTTTGCTGTCAAAGGGTAAAAAGTGAACGATTTGACCTTCGAAAACTCTAACAAACTCCTACGCAAATTCTGGGTCTAAACATTTGAAATTTTAGATGTAGATTACTTGGACATAGATCAAACTTTTTAATTTAATTTGAGCTCAAAAGAATAAATGTTAAGAGGTCAAAATTGGGGTAAAAAGTTTTAAAAATTTTGCCTCTGAGGTCTCTACCAAATTACTCAGCGAATTTTTGGTCTAAAAATTTAAAATTTTACACAAAGTGTATTCAGACATAGAGCAAGTTTTTTAATCGGTTTATGGCCGAAAAGTTGACGTCCACGCAATCAAAGTTCCAAAGATTTGACCGTTGCGGTCTCTAACAAAATATTCAGCGAATTTTTTGTTTTAAATATTTTTAATTTTACATAAAGGGTATTTAGACATGCAACAAGCTTTTTAATCAGATTTTGGGCGAAAATTTGGCTGCCAAGAGGTCAAAGTTGAAAATGTTGACCTTTGCAAACTCTGCGAAACTCCTCCGCCAATTTTGGGTCCAAACACTCGAAATGTTAGATGTAGGTTACCTGGACATGATTCAAACTTGTTAATACATATACACACACACACACACACACACACACACACACACACACACACACACACACACACACACACATATATATATATGAAGATAAAGTTATGAACAGTACAGCCCGAGGAAAGCCAGGTTGAACTGCTAGTATAAAACAAAACAGAAACACGCAAAATTTCTAGGACGGTTTTCATTTTTATAAAAACAAAATAGAAAATTAATTACTAAGTGAAAAAGTTTGGTTTTAGTTAAACAAAAGTGATTCCTTCATAATCTTTAATGTAATATTATTCTTTTAATCCACAGAAAGACTTATTTACTTAAACCAAAGCACAAAACCATTTTCTAACTTTGGACAACTGTTGTCTTGAAGAAAACCAATCGTTTCTGAACTTGTAACGATTATTTTAAAGTAAAATCAAAAACACAATCAATTACTGATTTTTTTGTTACATTTATTTAATTAAAACATTCACTATAAGTTATTTATTAATTTATAACTTTAAAGACTAATTTTATTACTAAAACAGCAACAAAACGAAACTGATCGCATACACCGTGTTTGACCATTTTCGTTTTACTAAACAAAAAGATAACCTACTAACTTTTAAGTATTTTAAAAGCTAGAACAATAAGACCGAGTGAAGCATGCATGGTCCCCCGTAAATGCGCAGTGAACGAGGGCATAAAAAACAAATAAGTTCAGCATTTGCCCCTCCACCTCATATAGCCTCGAAATTCCCCAGGGGACGTCAATTCCTGATGAAAATGAACAAACGATGCAGTTTTAGGTCTTAACATATGTAAATGTGAATTATGCAAAAAAAAAAAAAAATGATTAAGTCCATCATTTGAGCCACCCTCCATTCAGCCTCAAAAGTCCTCAAGACCTTAACATATTTAAATTTGAGTTCAGCATCATGCAAAACTGCTAAATAGACATACACAGAAAATTTTGGACAAATATGGTAAAATAGTCCCCAAAATAGAGTGTTTTTATCAGCCCTAAAAGAGACCCTGGGGCACACTCAAGAGCTATCGTGAAAAACAAAATTATATAGAAATCAGTTAGTTACAACTTTTCAGCGGGTTTTATAAAAATCCAAGGCATCAATTTTTTTAACAAGCACAAAAACGTCGATTTGAGCCATTTTAACCCGAAAGGCACACCTAGGAAGGCAACCGGAGTTTTCGCGGAAAATCTGTTCTGTTCCTTTTTTTTAATCATATAATGTTTAATGTTTGTGCAAAATTAA
The DNA here is from genome assembly GCF_053919585.1 of Euprymna scolopes. Classification (NCBI taxonomy): domain Eukaryota; kingdom Metazoa; phylum Mollusca; class Cephalopoda; order Sepiida; family Sepiolidae; genus Euprymna; species Euprymna scolopes. The sequence continues at coordinate 39,965,058 of NC_136484.1, read as the reverse complement.
AAAAATTCCAAGGCATTGTTATTGAAAAAAGTGCGGATAGACGAACGGACGAATTTACAAGGGTGAATTTACAGCTCCACCCTGCTTTTATCGGGGGTTAGGGTTAGGGTTAGCTCCACCCTCCTTTTATCGGGGGTACCAAAAAAGTTCATCAATAATTATGTCTATTTCTATTAAAACAAAGAAGGAAACTGAATATAAACACAAAATCGATTAATAACTTTTGAAGAAAGCTTCTTTTCTTGTCTCCAAAAGAAAATTGCTGACAACATATCCAATTGTATTTTAAGTAAAACAAAACATATATGTATTTGCTAATTTAAAAGATTTTTCTTAAGGATACTGTTTTTACTAAAGCCAAAATGAAACTCATCACTATTTTAAACGCTTTATTTAGAGACTCGCAAAGAAAATTAAACTCCGACACGAATTTTTGGGTGAGGGAAAATTATTTATTACGTTCTGTTTCACGCGCAAGTCGCCGACACGTATTTAATACACAACGCAATAGGTTCTCTCCTTTTTCCTATCAGATAACAGTCGTTTGTTTTAACTCCAATCAGCTGTTTTGTTGCATTAATTATCTCCAATATCCACAGGTTGACCGGCTCGCTTTCGAACAGGGAGACGGAAGAGACTCACGTAATTGTCAATCATACCTTCCAAACTGCTACGCTCCTTGTTTTCTCCCCCTTGTATTATTCAGTCAAAATTCACCTGTCCCAGCTGGTCATTTTGATTTCGCCCAGGGAAAATGTTGACGTACAAAAACATTGGTCACACATTCCCCTTTTTATTTTTTCCTCGGTCTTCTTCGTCGATATTGATGCACATGCATGCATTCCAATGCGTTACGTCATGCTAACGCAACAACTTAAATGCTCACGCAACATTAACCACGACCACTGAGATATAGAAGGCCTGTTAAGTGAAAATGCCTGCAGGTAATATAGATAAGATTTGTCGAACTCTTACTGTCGATACTTTATGACGGCATTTTTAAAAAGAGCATTAAAACATGTTAAAAAAAATAAAAGAAAGGGACTCAATTCGATTAATAATAAAACTGAACTTTATATATTATCTATGTAGAATTATCTAATTTTAAAGCAATGCGCAATCTAGTATTGATAAAACTGAATTATGAATTTAGGGAACAAACAATTAAAGAAAAATAAAACACAAATAATTCATTGCCTTCGAGACAAGATCACAGCGTAGTCGTATCTATTTTGATGCTACAATTCACCTTTTCCTACATCGGCCGATGGAGGAGAAGTTTTTCATGACTAGGACAATTTTTATTTTTGTTCTATTCACAGTGTCGGATTTTCCAGACGAGATTATTTGTTGAAATCTTTAAATAACTATTACTTTTAATACAGAAATTATATTTAAAGTTTTGGTTTTCTGTTCTTCTATGTTCATTTTTCCCATGTTTTTCATCAAAATGTGTAGCGTATTTTCATCAGTTACATGGTTAGGAATCCTATACTCCGCTATAATCTTCATTTTCATATTAGTGCAGAATACATGAATATGGAAATGAAGTTCACATAAGTACTAAAAGACAATCATACCATAATATGAACATTGGTAAAAAACTAAGAAAATATAGAAAACATCTACGATATTAAACCAGGGTGGCGGTGAATTTGGGAGGGGGACATAATTATTATTATATCACTCACTGGGAGTTGACTCACAGGCCATCATCAGTAATCGCTCAGTTGCAGTAAACTGTGGTATTCACTGGAGACTGAGTGACCACAAGTTTCCCAAATTTCCAATGTTCTCCACCCCTTGATCACTCGTGCAAATGATTGCACGCAACAGCCGTTTATCATTGATTTCTCGTTGGCATCGGTCATTGGTGTTTCCTGGGGCTTGGATGACAAAATGCCTTCCCAAGTTACCAGATTTGAACTGCACACTTCCAGAAGAGGACTGGTTAGTAATCTCCCACCTCGGACTTTCCATCCTCCCTGACCCTTCACAACTAGTTGGTGTGGCGCCAGTCGATATCATTTACAGTTTTTTGGGCACTTCACGGGGAACGTGGACCCTGCATAGACGGGGTTTAATTTAATGCCTGCTCCCCGATGTTTTCTTTCACTTTCTTCGTATATATATCTCATGCACTTTTTTGTATTATTTAAAAACTTTTTTTTTTATTTCTTTAATTCAATTTTATTCATACTTTTATTTCGTATTATTTTCATTTTGTTTTAATTTATTTTTATTATACTATATTTTCCACACTAATATTTTTATTTTTTGTTACATTTATTTTCTAATACTTATTCAAATAATGCTTTTGGTCTCTTTTGTCTACAAATAGTACCTTCAAAAAAGTTTTCGTGATTAACTAAACGAATGAAAACCTTTTGCGTATGTGTCTTTTAGGGAGCAACCATTAAATTAAAACCCGTATACGCAGGGTCAATATTTCCCGTGAAGTACATCTTTATTATTGGTATTATTGTAATAATAATAATAATAATAATAATAATAATAATAATAATAATAATAATAATAATAATAAGAAGAAGAAGAAGAAGAAGAAGAAGAAGAATAGTGCTTGTGCAGTGTACGTACCGTGCTATATTTTTGATATGATTTTCAAGTTAAATTAAATTTTTATTAAATTGTTAGGTGAAAGTGCAGAATAGTTAGAAATCCCTCGCCCCTCCTGTTAAGAATAGCTTTCTAGATAACGTTATTATTTCAGGATGGTGCGTACAATACTTATAAGATAAAACACAAGAAAATATGTTAACTAAAATTCAATGTAACCTTTATTTTTAGTTCACATCCAAACTTAAATTAAAACTGATAATATAATGAATTTTTAAGATGAATTTGTGTTCGTATATCTCTGATGAGAATAAGGATTTTCCTATTTCATTTTCCATTTCAGTCATGTAAATTATTTACAGATAAAATGTTATTAAACAAACAAAACGTTTAACTTTTAAATAGATTTTAAAGAACCCGGTGCTAAAATATTGAATTCATCGATCGTTTTAGTTGAAAAACAAACAAACAAAAACAAAAAACAAGACAACAACAAAAATAAAACAAAAACAACTGTCGTAAAAAATGCTTCTAACTTTAAAATATTTGGAAATACTCAATGAGAAGTGTTATTTATTATTAAAAGAACGGACTGGAAAGTATTCCCATATAAAAATGGTTTATTCTGCAGTTTAAATAAATAAATAAAATGAAATATTCGACTTCTTTCAATAGAAATAAAACAAGTTCACTTACCGTTATATTTTGATCTAACAAATAAGCAGTTTCAGGAGAGCGTTTGCCTACTTGCTTCAGCAAAACTAAAAAAAAAAAGCTTCAGATTCTCGGGATTGGAATTGTCGCTTTCGTTATCGAGAGTAATCGCGGTAACATGATGACAAAGAAAAAAAATAATTTTAAAATGTAAATTTTTATTTATAATCAAGCTATTATAAAAATCATTTGCTTGTAATAAATGGTCGCGATGCACACGTCACCTTTAGTCCGAGTGTAGTCGTAGATACAGCATTGCAATAGACGACAGACATTTTCACCGTTTGGAGTTCAGAGCCTAAAGTCTATAACTATAATTAATGTATAACGCGACCAGGGTAAATATCCGTTTGTCAAACATGTAAATAATGTAATTAATTATCTATTTGTTAAATATGGGATTTTGTATCAATTTCCCTCATGATTTATTCGGAATCAGTTATTTGTATTTATTTGTAACCCGCTTGTTGCTGTTGTTTGTTTTTCTCTTTGCTTATGTAGTTGTCATTGTATCACCAAATTTCCAAATAAACACATGGAAAAACATCAGTATGAAGCGTGGACTTTATTTATTTCTTTATTTTTTAGTTACAAGAATGTACTGAGATACTGGTTTCGGCTACGTCACAACCATGATATTTGTGAAAATATTATTACTAATAATAGGTAACATCGACTCGAAATGACATAAAATTCTGGGGATCTGCCCTTAACATTGTGAAATTTGTATGAGCTCTGGATCGTGCAAAGTTGAGAATAAAATTTCTTGAGTTGATCTACTCTCCCGGGTAAAGCCGGGACACGGGGCAACTAGTATATTATATTTCTCTTTTCATAACGAACGTGTCTCTATATATTAAAAAAAAATCACTCAAATTATATCAATGGACAAAATATAAACAAGATATAGTAAAATATTTTTAAAAAAAGCCTTCCGGAAAGACAAAATTAATAATTTACAGGTCTAACAGCGAAGCATCGCTTCCATATATTTCCTTTTTTTATATTAAGGGACATAATGAACGACTACTGAATTCAGTTTTTTAACCTAATTAACAGGTGGCTACCGTATAAAATAATAATGAAATAAAGTTACATTTTGTTATTGTTGCTAAAGTTGCAGCTTTTTACATTTCCTGTTTTGATCGAAATGTAATCATTCTGTAACTTATTTTTCAAATCTATTACTTGTATAACCGGATATATTTAATGCACTGAATTTCTGATTGCGTTCACATATTTGTTTGCGTGTTTACGTGACTTCCTGGCGAATCGATTTATTCGCATCGACATGGATGCAAATCCGTATCTTTAGAATGCATTTGGAATCAGAGTTAACTACCTTTAATAATATTGTTAACCGCTATGAAATTACAATTTCCGATAAACAGTAATCATAAAAATGTTATTAAAAAGAATACAGAGGAACAGTGAGATGAATTTAAAGTGCACTTACATTGTTTAGAAAAAAAACAAACTAATAATAAAATATATTACATTAGTATTAATATTAAAAAAAAAGATGTTACCAACAAAAGATACAGGATGAACTGGGTAATCAAGAAATCGGTAGAATGACCTAGCAAATCCCGGTGGTTTATTTGATCTCAACGATCAAAAGCTCTTAACACTTAAAGTGGGAATTCAGACAAAGGCCCGTTTTAATGAAGAATTCTATATAACCTTAAGGATGGGTAGAAGCTTTAGATATTTTCATCTAGAAGCGAAACAAACAGGTGCAATATAGTCTTAAAATAATTAGGGCTGTGACAGCAGCATATTCCTTTCATTGTTTTGACTCTCGAGCATATATCCGACAAAGTAAGACACAGTTAATCAACCGAGAATCACATCAGTCTATATAAAAATATATAAGAGATTAACGGATATATATTCAAGAGTCAAAACAATGATAAGAATATGCTGTTGTCACATACCGATTAATTACGTTTTGCAGATTAGCATACTCGGCGTATTACCGAGTTATCTGCGCCAGAAGATTATTATTATTATTATTATTATTATTATTATTATTATTATTATTATTATTATTATTATTAATAATATCGTATACATTGAATTAGATTTGTCTTAAAGAGAAAAATGCAATTAAAAATATATTTAAATGATGTTTTATGAATTTAACTTGACTAGATTCTATAAAGAATAACAAAAAGGAATTTTAGATAAATAAAAACAAACATGTTTTAATAGAAAATAATATAAACAATAAATAAGTTTAACATAAAAAAATACGTTACGAAGGTAGAGATTCGATTTATGTCTTTGGTTGCGTGGAGATAATGACGTAACAAGATAGTTTTGAAATATACGTGATAAGAGATAGGACTAAGCCATATTGGAATATTGGAATTAGAATGAGTAGATGGGACGGACAAGTTCTCAGTTGGTTAGGAATCGTTCAGCTAGGGAAGCATTCAGTTGGAAAGACAATAATATGTAATCCCCGAAAAACGAATTGCGTGCAACCCCAGAACAAAAAAGTCGCAACAGGAATAAATATAAATGTGGAGAAACAATTTGATTGTCTGAGTTGTCGGAATAGAAAATGACTTAAATTTTCAGAAGCGCTTCTGAAACACACATCGATGGTTTCGACTAAAAAGGTATGTTTTTTCTTATGTGAGCAAGCCGACAATGGTGCTATTTGCCCCGTTTGTTAAACTCTTGTTCTAGGTATCTATATCTGTTTATTATATATGTTGGACATGTACACACACACATGCACACACAGCCACTATATAACATGTGCAAGGTTTGGTCCCGTCGTGTATACATACCTTTTTTTTTATACATACACTCGCTATACACTGCATGTCATACAGAAATCCGACAATATAACATATGATCGATTCCTCTTTAGTTAAAAGCTGTTGTTTTGTTGAAATGCAATAGTCATTGTAGTTGAGGTATATTAACAGATTTTCTACTCTCAGCTTGTTGAGGGAAAGCGTGCCCAGGGTGGCCAAAAGATGAGGTATAAGAACAACATCAAAGTAAATTTAAAGCCGTTTCACATGGACCTTGAGACATGGGAGGACGTGGCTGGGAGTAGGTTGGCATGGAGGAGCGTTGTCCACGAAGGTGCTGCCCTTTATAGCAGTGACCTAAATCAAGCTGCTGAGGATAAACGCAAGCACAGAAAGGACAGATTATCAACCAAACACACCCAACGCCACCCCACCACCACTGCCTTTATCTGCCCAAATTGCACAAGAAAAATTGGGTCTAGGATTGGGCTCACCTGAGGACCCACAGAAGCCACAACGGAGGACAGTCTTACTCGGACACGAGTGACCGCCGATGATGATATTAACAGAAACAAAGTTGTTCCCTATTTTCCCCTTATTTGGTTGTATATAGCATTTCTATTGTCTCTTTCAATTTCCCTTAGATCTGTAGCTGGATTAATATAACAATCAAATGCACTAACTACGTTATGGTATACTGTTATTTTATACAGATCTATAATTACATATATATAATACACATACGTCTTAAGCTTTTGATTACCTATTATACAGAGGTTAGAATTATAAATCTGTAACAAATACATGTGATTCATTAGATTAATTTATTATCAGATTCACTATGTATCACTAGAACCTTCCGGTGTATGATGTAATTTCCTGAACACGTCAGCATAAGTTTTATTCATTTGTAATTAATCTATTGTTTCGGTTTTAATGCACCTTACTCCGTTTTTCTTCGATCTCTATCTCCCTCTCCGTATCACACTGTTTGGATGGTTGCAGCTATATTAGATACTAAACAACATATATGTTGGGTACAACTTATGTGTGTTAATTATTGGCGAGAACTAAATATAGAACAGCAGACGAACCCATGAAGAATCATAAGAATCCTGACTAACAGAATCCAAGATTAGTCAGGAAAAATCATTTGTTTATATTTCATTCTATTCAGAATATCGCAGGTGAAAAACGGGAGATGTATACGACAATATCTATATTCTTAGTTCTTGGTTGTAAATAAAAGAAAACTTAATTTACTTTATAATTCTTTTTATATGAGGAATTCATTTCTTTATTAAGTTGTTTCGAGTCACAATTTAACTGCAATCTAAACAAAGTACAAACTGGTTCCTTCAAGCGTTCTCTTGTTTCTGAGGAAACTCATTACGAATAAAATATATATAATTAGAACTCTGTGCATAGCTGCATGGGAGATAATTTCTCTTTATCTATTGTAAAAGCACAATGTTTGCGATTAATATCAATATCTTATGAAAAAAATGACAATTTCTGTCCCTGATTCAGTATAGTTTCGAATTTATCGATTATTCTCCCAATCGGAAATTTGTTAGCATAAATCTGAACTATTTGAAATCAGGGTAAATCCAATATTGTTTCTATGTTATTTCAGGGAAATAACTCGTGACGCAAAGTATCTTCAACCTATAAAGCATGTAGATTTTACAACTCACTAGTATAGAAGTAGGAGTAGAGGAAACTCTACTTCTACTTCTATATATCAGGTGCCATATTGCGACCGGAATACAAAAGAAAAGAAAAAGGGTTTCTTTGTATCTTGCTTTATTGCAAGAAAAAAAACTAGTGGTTCTTTTTACTGTTATTTTACCCCAAACAATGTACAGTGCCACTTTGACGTAAAGAGCTATGACTTAGGACCAAATTTACAAGGACACCAAGTACGGAATTCAACAGCGAAATTTCTGTTCACATTAGACTTGAACTTCTGCATGCAAGTACAGTCAGCGAAGTGAGAACTTAGGGGGGAAATTTCAAAATCCAGCACTGCGAGAGGAAAAAAGACTATTTGATTAGAAGGTTTTCTGGCATCTAGGAATTTCTAGATTGGATGGTGGGAATTTGCTGCTTGTCGAGTTAGTCGGGGATATTTATGTCGAGGAAGTAGAAGTGCTATTATTCCATTAAAATTCTTGTAAAACAGGCAGAGTTTTGCAACATTTCGGTGTTGAGTGAGGTTGGAGTTTTGTTTATAGTGCGAGACCTATTAGGTTGGCCGATTTTTAAAAAAACCTTGTCTAAGAGCGTGAGACAAGTGGCAGATTCACCAGCCAAGATATGGCAAGAATACTCCATGCATGGAGGCTTTGTAGAGGTACAGGATACTCTCAGGTGTGAGTAATTTCCTACCACACTAAAGAGAGCCCACTTTATTCGCAGCAGTCCTCAACGTATTTGTTCCTATTTGTGTTGCCTGTTAATTTTAAGCCAATGAGTTTAAACGAAGAGCGTTTAGGTACTGTATCATTAGCTATGCCAATCAGTGATTAAGAAAGTTTCTTGTAATTATTAGAGGAAAGAGGCTTAGTCTTGAAAACTTTGCATGCTTTATCTATTTAGGTCTCCATTCCACTACAAACTACGTTTTTAACTATTTCGTTAGATATAGATTCATATACCCCCCCATGTTTCTGTTATGGAGCGTGATGTCTTCAGCAAATATATCAATCTCGGAGACAATTTTACCATTTCGGAGTCAATGTTTATGAATATGAGGAGAAAGTTCAAAGGATGAACTCGAATTGTTTTACGTACGACCAACGAGTGCAATCTGGATTTTTTTCTCTTAGCTAAGAAAGATTTGATTACGTAATCTACTCATAAAATAATACTATATGATTTAATTTAAAAATAATCGTGCCAAACCTTGCAAAAGGCCTTACATAAATCGATACTGTCATAGCTTCCCCTACCTTATCGAATGCCTAGTATATACGGTCCAAGACTTAATTTAGGATATCTGCAGTAAGGCGACTTGCCTTAATCCATACTGTCGATCAGAAAGAAGTTTATAAGGTGGTGGTTTTATGCTTGATAGATTAAGAATTCAAAGAATTTGAAGAAAAGAGTGAAAACGCTAATGAGGCGATCAGTGAGTCGGTCAGTTTTTTCGCCAGAATTCTTGAAAACTGGTACTACAGAAGCAACTTTCTAGTAGTCAGGAAAACAAGATTCGGGTAGGAATTTGTTGAATTGTCGGAGAGAACTGGATCAAACCTAGTAGAGCATTTAAAAAAAATAATATAATGATGAGATTCTTCGAGCTGATCAGTATTTTTTATAATATCACAAACATGGAAAACGGGTGATTTGCAGATCATAGAGTGTGGCTTCAGTCCACAAACGGATATTTGGGAGGAAATGCTTTGTTAGGTTTAAAGTGAATTTGAAGGCCAGCCGTCGGGTAAGCAAGTTAGCCTTCTCGGTTATCGTGAAAACAACCTCAAGATTGTCGGTAGTAGGGGAATTGTTGATTGTCCATTATTTATCAGACTGTTATAAATCGCGAGTTCCTAATTTCCGAGACTCAATGTGTTTTCAATTCATGTGGCTATTTCTTCACTTTTCCGCGGCAATTATTTCTAGCTTACATTTACTTTTGTCTATTTGTCCTAAACTTATGTCGGATAAGAATGCAGAATTCATACTGCCTTTAAGCAACGGCAACTGCACAAGTAAGGCCAGCCATTGAGGAGAGTGGAGTTTGCTATAGAAGGATGAAAGGCGATAAGCAAGGTTTGCCTACTTCTGAATCTATTTAGGTTTTCAAGCTGGTACTTTGTTGAAGTCACCAGCTCTAGAAAGGTTGTCGACCAAGACTAAGGAAGCCTTCCTATCCCCGTGTGTTTGGTGCCAATGTGTATAAGGTTAGTAGCACAGATCTGATCGAGAGTTTAGAGTGATGGCTATCGGTATCACAGCGTGATCAGCATTGGCGAATGAGTTATGGATATTTGTTATACAATCCTCGGGAACTGTTGCCAGAAATAGATCATAAACAGAAATAGATCAGAAACATAACAGTTTCCTTTTCCTAGATGAATAACTTGTGAGGTTGTCTTGATGCATCTAAGGCAACTAGTCTTGATAACATTTTGGTCATAATACGGAAGGATTTGCAGCCCGAACTGGTTCTTGTCTTTAAAAAGCTGTTCAATCGTTTCATAAAAAATGATTTTCATCACTTTTGAAGACTTCATTGTTCTGCCAGGTATTAAAGATAGAAAACATCAACCCTCTGCATCACAGCACCAACCGATTAGTCTCCGGTGCGTCATGATTAAGTAGTTTGAATCTGTAATAAAGCAAAAAGTTATCAACTTCCTAAACGAAAACAATATGCTTAGTGACAATCAATACGGATTGCGTCCTGCAAGATCTAGAGCCGATGTAGTTAGTGGATCAGTGACCTTATCATCAAAGGCGTCCATTCTAGAACGACGGCTTTTGATAAAGATTTGCACAAGTGTTTCTTCACAATTTTTTAACAGGAAATGATCTATCAAATTTCAAATCTTTTCTCGTCAATATGTCTGAACAAATTAGCCCAACGTCCACAGTATCAATACCAGCTTTGTTCAACTATCATTTTTGTAACCAAAACCTTCTCCTAATCTTAATAAATAATAAGTATAATTATGGGACTGATGAATCTGCTAAGGAAAATCAGCGTTAACGTTTATCTCTTTCTAAATATCTGATGTTTTGTTAAGAATAAAGCACTAGGATTCTGCTTCCTTTTGTTTATTTTCTGCTAATGTGTTACGCATAGTAACTCCGAATGTTCACACACACACACATACACACACATATGCAGACACAGAGACACACACACATAGATCTATATTATTAAAATGTGTTTTCTTGCTTGAGTTCCTTTTGTGCTGTTTTAAGGAGCACTGAAGACGAAACCTTTGGAAATCATGTAAAGTATTATATAAAATCTATCTATATCTACATCTCTATAAAAGTGAGAATGCGCGTGTGTATGAGGACACTTCTCAACCTATATACTCAACGGAACTTTGATCTTCAGACTTGAAATTTGGTATATGAGATATTTATACATGTCGAAAATTTTTTCTGCTAAGGGGTCAAAATTGAACAATTGACACGTGGGACTCATTGGCTTTTTATCGATTTTCTGTTTCAGAAATGCGCATGCGTGAATAGTTCACATGAAAGATTCTTTATGTTAAAAATAGATAAATTTGAAAACCCTTTTTAAAGATCGTGTCAAACCGGCCTAATAGTTGTCGCACTTGACTCACTGTCTTTAGGTTTCGATTTCAATCTCAGCACGAGCATTTTTTTTTTACTTACAAGAAAAGTAATTGTTTAGAAAAAATATTACTCGCATGCACATGTCTCAGTTTCCCTAGGAATTAAAATATAATATTCATGCGTATTTTACGACCAAGCAATGTCAGATGCCTTTAGTTTATCTATCTATCTATATATCTATAAAAGGGAGAATTTGTGTATGTGCATGTAAGGAGACTTCTCAACCTATATACACAACGAATCTTGACTTAATGAATCGAAATTTGGGATTTGGGGTATTAAGACGTGGAAAACGTTTTATAAGTTTTCATCCGAAAAAATTGAGGTAAGCAGTCAAAATTGAAAAATTAGTACCTGTGGTCATCGGATTTTTATGTTTGTTAATTATTTTACGACTGCGCATACGCGGTCTTGAAACATGACAGTTTCGTTATGTAAAGAATATATAAGTTTGAAAACACTTTTTAAAGCTCCAGGAAAGCTGGTCTAATGGTTATCGTACTTTACTCACTGCTCTTAGGTTCTGGTTTCGATCTTAGTTCGAGAATTTTATTTACTAACAAGAAGTGAATTGTTTACAATATTCGCATGCACATGTCTCAGTTTCTTTTCGTTTTTTTACTTCTTCATTTTTTGAAGGAATTTAACGTTACGTTTAATACCGGGCAATACCGAGTATAGTTGCTAGTATAATATGAAATGTAATGTACCTCAAATATCTGTCTTTTAACCGATAAAAATAATGCGCTAGTAGTATTCGTTTTAACACACACACACATACAGATATATATATATATATATATATATATATATATATATATATATATATATATATATATATATATATATATATATATATATCATAACCATATTTATTGACACGGTCCAATGAAAATCATATTTTGTTAATAAAATTAATATATATTATATACATATATACATATACATATATATATATATATATATATATATATATATATATATATATATATATATATATATATATATATATGTGTGTGTGTGTGTGTGTGTGTGTGTGTGTATTGAGTAAAACGATTTATAATTTTGAATTAAAAATCAGTTTCAAAAGGAAAATAAATGAAATCCACTAGATTTTACGATCGTTTAGAAACGATGTTCATTTTATTTAAATTGACAATGAATATTGACAATGAATATTGACAATTATATGAGAAAAATGTTGTCCTTTAATAACAAAGTCTCTTAATCAGCAAAAATAGGGGAAACAGTTAAAAACACGAAAATAAAACTAGAATTTAAACCGTGGGTAAAGCAGATATTCCATTGTTTTTTTTTTTTTTTTTGCATAGCCGTCACCACTTATCAAGGCCGATAGGCTACTCAATGATAAGGGTTAAAGAGTGTAGAGTAGTCAAAAGGACAATATAGTAATCGATAGTAATGGAAGTTCGGTAAATTTGTTAACCTAAGTGGAACGGCTCATCAGAAACTTGTTCACGTTGGACTTGAAGACAACCATATTATAGACAGCTGGAAAGCAGGAAAACGGAAGACAATTCCACAGGCGTGCAGTTCTAAGGAAGAAACTTTGATCATGGAATCTATGTTTAGGTTTAGGTACAGATTTTTATCTCCATTATAAAATTTGTTTCTATTTTAGTAAGTCTGTCCGCTGACATGCTGTGAATTTGTCTTCTAGTTAAATATATATACACACACACACACACACACACACACACACACACACACACACACACACACACACACACACACACACACATATATATATATATATATTTATATATATATGAGACTTTCCAGAATGTGAGAGATGATATAACTATTTCTACAGTCAAGCAACGTTTAGCATATACAGAATTAACTTTTTGTTGATAATATCAGATGGAAATCACATCGGATGAGTTGATGAGACAGAAATTTTTTTTGAAAACATAAAATCATAAAATTTTCATCCCATTAGCGAAACGGCTGTAATGAAGGGAGCCACGATTAAATAAGCAAGAGTTATAGAAAAGGAAAAGTTTTGAATTTCACCAACATTTTGTACTATATATATATATGTATATATATATGTATATATATATATATATATATATATAAAACTTTTCAGAATGTGAGAGATGATATAACCATTTCTAGAATCAAGAAGCGTCGCAGCTCACAAAAGCCATGACACCCAACAAATCAGAAGTTCAAGACACGAGCTTCACTCTCATTTAGGCTTATCAATTGAAGAACTCTAGACTCAGGATTCGAAATCGGAATCTTTTGTTTGCGAAACGAGCACTCTGCTACCCGAGTAGCCGCGCTGCACACAAGAAACCCGATTATAGATTGTATATACTTAGTCTCAAGCATGTGATGTGGCCATCCAATCACCGAAAACCCAAGCCGATGTCTCACAAGTAGGATTTTTACACTCGCTTTGTCGATGTCATCTAACATGCTAACAGATTAATATTATGATTTTCAGTATGTGCGAGGTGATATAATTACCTTGTTTCTTCTGTACCTATGTCCAAGTGTCTGTGCAGGGGTGCTTGTTTTTTAAGCGTGTGTATGTGTGTGTGTGTGTTCGAGTGTATTTTTAAAATAAAATAAATCCGGATATTTTGTTTGATGTGTACGACTGTGTATCTGCTCATTTGTTCTTGTATATGTGTCTATGTTCTCATGTGTGTGTGTGTGTGTGTGTGTGTGTGTGCACTTATATTCACACGTGTGTATTCGTTTGCAATCGACCACGCATTTCAATATTTGTTTCCTCCAACTTGTCCATTCCCTTTCCTGTCATTATGTTGCATGCTATTATCCAAAATATTGCGTTTACTGGTTTAACTACGTCATGATCATGTACGGCTTCTATGCTATCAATATTTCCCTCTTTGATTTCCTATATTTCATAATTTTATCATATCTTTTCTTTATTCCAACTTTTTCCTAAATCTCCACTTTCTGGATGTGTTCAACTAATGAGACAAAATGAATGCACATGAAACGCATAACCGCATAAACACCCACGGACATACAAAAGTGTATAATCACGTATGCACACTCATAATAGCATGGAGACTTGAATGCTGATCAACGAATGTTTCACACTGCCCATTTTTCAATCAAATTGATTGCCTGCTCTAGTTGGGGACCCATTGCGGTGCACCATGACGAAGCTTCACATGCCTCCTTGCAGTGACTTGGTCCACAATACATTGTAGTTTACATTGCACTGTAGAGAACCTACTGTTGATTTTATAAAATTACTTTTATATATAATGGCTTGAATTAAAGTTTAAAATGCAAAAGTCTAGTATCCTGGTACAGGTGTGCTCTAAACAGAAAGCTTCATTTCGAACACGCCGCTGTCATATCAAAAAACCTGCTGTTGATTTTATATGTTCAGCCTTTCGGCTTGTGTGGTAATAAAACTTCTAAAATGCACTTGTGACGTCAGGCTGTGTAAGGTTTTAACTTTGGTCAAAATCGCCTGTTCTTTCTTTCATCGAATTATTTCGGTTATCGATTATCGATACTTATCGAAGGCATTCCCATACAAAACCTATATAAGATAGCAGACAGATAAATATTTTTGTGTGAAATTCCAAAGAAATCGGCCCAGTCGTTTTCGAGTCCATAGGAAACGAACTCACACACATAGTCACACACAAAGTTTATTTTATATATTAGAAATATTTTATAGTTTTGTTTTACATTAATACAACCAAATTAAAAGTGAACGCACCCCAGTGAATGTTAGGGCCATATTCACCACCCAAGGGAATGTTGGGGCGAATTCTTCTTACGCGCAGGCGCAATTACACATTCACGAGGTAATACAGGCACACGATCACTCAGTTACCCATACAGTCATGAATAGCTACATAAACACACAGACACACAAACACTCATACACGGAAATAATAAACTTAAAAAAAAAGCAACCTTATTATATAGTGCGTTGAAAAAATTCCAGTTCATAAATGCGGCTGTCTATGACATATTTATAATGTACTAATCAGACCCGTGTTTTGGCGTTGCCTATAGAAATTTATGGAATCAAAGATCAAGATAGGATTTACTAAATATTAAGCATTTATCTAAGATATGAAACTATGAATTGAACGGTATGTGAATCTGACAAGAACAAAAACGAATTGTTCATTAAATAGATGCCTTTTGCAAAGCAATATGTAAATTAGCGAATCTTGCAAGGTTGACAACATGCACAGAGAAATCTTAAATAAAAAAAAAACTATAATACACATATGTATATGT
Organism: Euprymna scolopes; assembly: GCF_053919585.1. Lineage (NCBI taxonomy): Eukaryota > Metazoa > Mollusca > Cephalopoda > Sepiida > Sepiolidae > Euprymna > Euprymna scolopes. Next base: position 39,949,396 of record NC_136484.1, on the reverse strand, counting down.
TTCATCCTAAATGATTCATCAGTGTGGAAGATAACTGTTCGCATGATTCAAATTTTCTGGACACGATTCACTTTTAACTCAAGTTTGAGCAACCCTAACCAAGATGTCAACTTCAATAGCTATGCAAAAACCGAGAAATTGACCTTTATTTATGTCAGCAGCTTTTAAACTATTCAACAGATCACGTGCATAGAAACTTCACATTTAGATTAGATTAGATTACAGCTTAGTTTATTACCGTTAAAACTGCCCGTCCAATGAAACGTATATTTTATGTACATAATTACTACAAAATATATATTTAATATCAAACATTTTTCTAAATTATTATCCACATATTTTAACATAAAGAAATCATGTTTTCTATGCATTTCTAACAGCTATGTGTAAAATTGTTAAAAACTTCAAATTGGACTCTAACCGTCTTAAATCCACCATTGTTAACACAAACATACGCTCACATAATACAAAAACAAAAAAACAGTGCGTTGTTTCTTATGCACACGTGCGATTACACATGCGCGCGGTAACACAGACACATGATCACTCAGATGCGCTCGCCTATACAAACATGAATAGCTACATAAGCACCCAGACACACAAGCACTCATACAGATAACAGAAAACCGTGTAAAAAATATAATTCATTTACATAAACGTGGTTAGCACGCACAATCATATACGCACATACATAGACGCTATTGCGTAAAAAAATAATTGTTTTTGCTTGCCCTAGTGGCGGATGCACATTTAAGTGGCTTCGGAACACATCAGTGTCCGTTGAAAATAAAATTTTCTTTATGTAAGAAGGATGAAAACAGTTACAAGGTTTCACGAGACATGATACGCTGTTTAAAATATTTGCACGTACCTTCAGATAAGTATATCCTGGAATCTCATATATGATTTATGTTTCAAATTAAGCAACCGAAGTCTGTGACGTGTTCAATATTGAATCAAGGACACGTTATCTCTTCTTTTATTCTTTCCCGCTATAAACATAGTAATCATAATCTTTGTTTTGGGGGAATAGTTTTAATTGTGTTTTTATGGTTTATCCTTATCGACCTTGCACTTTCCAAATAATACATACTAGTTCTTTTTTCTTGGTCGGTTGATACAAGTTAACCATTTCCTAGCGACAGTAGAATTTCATACAAGATCATTTATAATGCACAATATCGCAACCGATAATTGGGGTCATGAATTTTTTCTGGTGCTATAGATTCAATTACTTATACATCTTCTCTCTTCCCTTCTCTCGCCCTTTTCTGTCTGTCTCTATAATAAAATGATCTAGATTTTATCCCGTACATCTACAGTTTCAGTAGCAAAACAAGCGGTCACTTCCTACATATTTCTTTCACACTCACCATTAAAAGTGTTAAATGTTTTTGACTCCTAATGGGGGGTATGACACCAATGATTTCAACAATCGTTTTTATAACCTCAAGTTATAATACCAACCAATATAACCAATATAATACCAACCAATATAACCAATATAATACCAACCAATATACAAAACCAATGAAAAGCTTCCAAAGTTACAATAAAAATTGTCGAATTTAGGATTCAATCAGTTCGCCGTTGTCTACGTCACGAACCGCATTTGATTCTTCGTCGCCATCTTTGTTACTAGCAATTACTTTACACTCAGTATCGGGACTGCACTGCTTCTTAGCCACCATCTTTGTTACTGGCAATTACTTCACACTTAGTATCGGGACTGCACTGCTTCTTCACCGCGATCTTTGTTCAACGTAATGTGTTACTAAATTTTGTTTAAATAAATTATGCGTACATTTCCTTCACGTTTAAAAATGATTATATTTATCCCGATGAAACAGCTTCTCCCAAGTAAGTAGTTACACAAAGAAGGTAGCAACAACTTTCACTCTCTCTATTAAGTCATTTCACGTGTCTTACATCACCGTGTTACTAAGTTTACGCGTATAATTATTTTAAGCCGTTGTTATTACTTAATATTTCTATCAATATTTATTTCGCCATATATTTCATTACATACCTAAAAGAAATAATAAACGCTCCCTTACATTCACTTATATTATATATAATGACGTCCAGAATGTATGCGAGGATGTGAATAAGTGATTATCAGAATGCTTGAATTTAATAAGTGTTCCCTGCTTATTACTAATAATTTCAATCATTTCTTCAGAATAGTGCAATAAATTAACGAACACCACAGATCATATTACAAATGACGGCGTAAACTGAGAACTACGCTCAGCGTGTGCGATTAATCCTTAAACAGTGCATCCGTTTTTCGATCTTTGTAGTGTTGTAAGTGAAGACGTAAAACAAAACCTCTTTCCAAGGCTTTATTGAACAAAATTCACAGCTACTAAAGCAAGAGATAAAGAAGTCAGTCTTTTAAAGAAAAAGGAACACGTGCAAAATCACGTGGCAAGAAACTAAATTTGCATATCTATTATTATTATTATTATTATTATTATTATTATTATTATTTGTAATTAGTAAGAATAAAACAATTTAAGTGAAAATATAACAATCTTACTTGCTACATGACTATCGGTTTCGTTTTTATGAATGTAAAAATCTGTTTAACAAACGATTAAACTTTACAAAACTCGTTTGATTTTTGAAAGACATTTAGATACACACAACTGTTATGTTTAAAACAAAAATAGGTTAATATGTTTTTACGATTGTTTTACAATAAAAACACATAAAACCGTGATGTAATGAATATGCGCATACCGGGTTCCTCTTCACAAGAATATGATTGGTTAGCTAAGCCATAAACACCGACTAGTAAGATTGCTTGAGAAAGACTTCGAATTATATGCCGAAAGCATCAAGTTTAAAGATATTACTAGTTGCGACCATGAACACCCGTTCAGTCAGGCGATTTTGTTCAATATTTTGCACAAAATACTTAACTACTGCAAACAAATATACGTCTTTCCCGGTACATATTAAAACAATTATTACGATAATGAAAAAATACATCAATTATTATCTTTTAATGACGAAACCCCTTTAACTAATAAATGCACACATTACTTAACATTACATATTTTTACATTAAAAATAATTAATCTATACGAATCACGCTCTATTTATTCCAATACATTTAAATACACACACGATTAAAACAATAGAAAAAAAACACGTTTGTTTTAATAACAAAAATATACATCGGTTTTACCTTTGAACGACGATAACTTTCTATCGATATTTTATTACACGAAATAGAGATTACCTTTTCATTAAGATAACATTGGTCAACAACAAATTTGTTGAGTGCATTTTTTTCAGTTGATTTTATTGCTGTCTCTACCTCATCGACTAGAACATCTAGGAAATAATTGTATGGCCAATGGTATTGACTACACTCGTCAACAACAAAGTTGTTGTCTGCGTTTTTACAGCTGATTTAGGTCAAATCTGATCCGCTGAATCCAAAAATCCACATTTGTTTCACTCAATCAAGTAAAGCTTTTCAGCCACATGATATTATATATATTTTTGTTTGCATGTACACGTGTGTGTAGCGTTTTAGGGATAAAATGTTATGTCGAATAACGTTTTCTTAATTGGAAATGATTATTCTAATAAGAAGTATTCAGGTCTGATAGTTCTGGGTGATTATGTCGAAAAGAAATCAATTTAAATTCATAAAACCTCGAAATCATCCAAAAATTGTTGCTCGCATACTCGAAGAAGGACTGACCTGTGCGGGAGAAAATGGTGCCTTGCAAAGAGAAAAACCTCATCAACGACTCTCTGGTGAACAGAGACAAAATAATTTTCTTACTGCCGCAAATCAAGCTTGGCAAAATCAAGCAGTTCACCAAGGCTCTGGACAAGAATGTTGACTGCTTCACTTAGTTATGCCACACTCTTTCAGGATTGACAGTCCTCAGACACGGCAGCTAATTAAAGATCGCAAATTCAGTTAACAAAGTGGAACTGAAAGCGTGGAAGACATTTGTTCTAGTACTGAGGAACTGTCTTGGCAACAATACGCAAAACTTGTTAATAACATGCTGCTTTCAGAAACCTGAGCTGTAACATGTGCCTTAAGATGCACTATCTGTTTTCACATATGGACCGGTTTCCTGAGAACCTGGGCTCAGTGAGCGAAGAGAAAGAGAAGAGAGTCCATCAAAACCCGGAAGATATGGAGACTAAAATCAGGATCGCTGGGACGCGGTTATGATGGCTGACTACTGTTGGAATCTGAAGAGATATATCCCTGCCCCTGCCCATTCCAGATGTTCGAAGAAACGGAATTTCTAAACCTTGAAATTTGAACAATGATGAAGCAAGATACAGTTTACGTGTACTTACATTTATCAATGTCTACTAATTAGTTTACAGCAATTTATGTTTCTATCAGGTAATCAATATGTGTTGCAATTATTTTTATTCTTAAAATGTATTTAGGATGATATGTGTTGACAACAATCTGCTGGTCATGCCAAAAAAAATGTAATCGACTTTTTCAAAAGATCTAATTGCTTTCAAATCAACTTAGCACGAAGGCCTGGTAAATGAATGGCTTTTCCTATTCCAACTCCAGTTTTTTTTATTATTTTACTTTTATTCCAGCCCAGATTTGTTTCAATTTCGGCCAACTGGATGTATCCGATATTAAGGATATTATTATGTTAAAACCCGGTCATCTTTGGAGGCAACGACAATGTTAAAATATTAAAATCATTATTTAAAAGCTTATTCTTAACATGGGAAGAGTGGAGGCACAATTAACTATTCTGTACTTTCATCTAAAGATTTAATTAATACAACAACTGGTATAAATGAAGTTAACTCGGAAATCGTAATCCCCTAAGAAGATAAACTACTTGTATATTTTGTACTTTTATCTAACAATGTACTGAACGCAAGTATTGACATCAATAATTATAACGTGTAAATCCCCCATAATGTACAAATTCTGCCTATCCCATGCATCCTCCCTTAAGAATAAATAAAAAATCTAGTACAGTTCAACAGCTAAAAAAGATGTTCAAAGAAGGTAATAAATAGTGTTTATAAAATAAATGCAATAATAGCACGTCCCTAAAATAACGTTAATATCTCGAAAGCTATTATGGAAACAAAATGGGATAAGCGAAAAAGCGGATCCCCCATAAAAAAAACTATATAAAAATAAATCTTACGAAAGGCAAGATGAGTTACTCTTCTCCCTACACGGATAATTGATTTAGTGAACTTATTCAGTTATTTGTCTAAAAATGTAAGGAACAGAAATATTGCAAAAAACTTTATTCAACATGAATATCCTAAAAGTAAAGAAAGCAACACGTTCCGTTATCTGTATAATTGAAAGCAAATACTGAATCGGCTGTATACGTAAAAGTTAACAAAAAAAAAAAGAAAAGGAAACGGTGAGTTTGAGTTCAGTAAGAGGAGTGATTTATATCGAAGTGAAAGCCTTGGCTACTCTCACAGTTTGATTACGTATTTGAAAGGGTACGTCCAACAGGGAACCATAGATGTGTAAAAAAGGGGAAAATGCATGTATTGTGGGTTAGAAATATGCTTCAGAAGTAACTGTAATTCGTGAACGTAAAAGAAGAGGAGAAAAATCGTTACCGTTTTATTATGATATATATATGTATATATACATATATATATATATACATATATATATGTGTGTGTGTGTGTGTTTGTGTGTGTGTGTGTTTGTGTGTGTGTGTGTTCGTGTGTGTGTGTCTAAGTGTGTTCTCCGCCTAAATCATTGAATTACCTCTCGTTTTTCTGAGGCTTCACTACCGTAGAAACAGTAAGATTCCTGTATCCCGATTAACAGCTGACACACCCATTAAGTAAGCTAACCAATCCTAAGCAATCACGCAGTTTCCAACCATGAAACTTTCTCAGTCTGCTACGCATTCCTCCACTTTCCAAGCATTATCTCATATATCCTTCTCGATATTTATTTCCTAACTCAGCGTTTGTACTCATTCCTCGTTTAACATTATGTTATGTTGTAGAATTGAGTGTGCATCCCATACAAAGTGACGGACACAGCTTCTATGCGCTGGGTTTCGCTCCATCATATTTCAATCTAATATCTGATTTCCCAAATGACTTTTTCCTCAGTAAAATGTCTTGGCATTTGCCAAATCCTCCTATCAAGTCAACCGTTATGACTTTATTTAAAAAATTCCTAAAAACCAATATGCATAATCATCGTTTATAATCTATTGATACCAATTCTACTACAATACACAATGCAGAGTTAGTCTACAGGACGGCTGAACAGTCGGCCACCTCGTGCGATTTATCAACAAGTTACATGTTACGTTATATTTCTTCTATAAAAAAATTGATATTTTCTTATTAAATTCACACTGAGTTGTTTTCTACCTGCTAAGCAAGATAGTTGTACATTGTCTTATTGATACGAAAATGACAATAGCAGGTTTTGAAAATTAAAAACACAGTGCATCCAATCTAACAGCTCTGATATTGAGGAAAATTACAATGCTGTATTTATTAGGTAGAATTTATTAAAGATTTGGAAAAAAATTCGTTTTATAAATTTCGCAGAACCATTTTACGTCATTATCAAATAATTTCAAAATTTACAACAAATACATTGATGTTTTTAAATACAGTATTTGCATTTAATGAAAAAGTATGGTTTTGTAACAAAATAAAGTAATTCCAATGTAATCACATTAAATAAAATTATTTTGCAGCAGTATTCATTAAAATCTTTCTCTAAAGTAGAAAATTGAAATATTGTATCTAACCAGTATACTACTATATATAACAAAAAATTTGTATTGTAATTAATTATTATAGTAAACATCTGATGATACAAGTATCATGAGATTGATTCGGCGGAATAAGAATTCCAAACGTGAAACTGATTTACAAGGATATATTACCTTAAATACACAATATGATCATTGTGAACAGTAGGAATATATAATTTTGACATATTTATATTACGAGCTACCTTCAATAAACTGCAGACTTTTTTCGCATGAGAACCTTTATACACATATGAAACTCTAGCCCCCTTCGAAGTAATCTCCTCCAGTTGCAATACAGTTGTTTCGTTCTAATAAATTATTGAAGGCCCTATGGAAGTCTTTTTGTGGAAGAGTCTCAATGACCCTAGTAACAGCTCCTTTCATCTTCTGAATTGTCTCATAACGACAGCCTCTAGGGTTTCTTTGAGTTAAAGAAATAACCAAAAGTCACATGGAGGAAGGTCTGGACTACAGGCAGGGCGAGGAACTGTCTTGGTGCCCATCTTGGTCAAATAGTCTATGACAAAGATGGAGTTATGCATTCGCGCAGATCTTCTGCATCTTTAGTTCCTCGTGAATGACTGTGTGTAGAGTTCCCACACTGACATCACACTATGCACATATTGTCTCTATAGACACTCGACGGACTTTATCCACGAAATTATTGGCAAATCAACTCTGGTATTCTGACTTCCTTACTCCTCCACATCTCTTATCATCCCTCTAAGACTCCCAGTCTTTCTTGAATCTCTTATACCACACAAAACCTGATGCTCTGTTCATGCAAAATGGTCCACAAGCAGTCTGAAGTACTTTATACTTTCCTGTGGCATTTTCCCAAATTTAAAACAGCATATTATTGCATATCGTTCTTCTAAAGTGTCCCCACCTCTAGATTACATTTTTTGAAATTCACTAGTTGTGACAATCAGGCTTTAGTAGGGTATATTACAATTCCTGCTGTAGCTGTTCATTTGAAGCTGAAATCATAAAAAATAGTCAATCATTTTATAAGATGTATAGCAATAGCACACGAAATTTTCAAGAGTCTACGACAATTTTAAATGTCTCTACAAAAAATGTCTGGAAACTTATTGAAGGCACCTTGTAAGTTTATTTACCAATACATTATTTTTTTCCAATAGATTTGTTTTCATCCATTTATTGTCGCTTACAAATTTCACTTCTTTGTTTCTTTTCCTTTATGTGGATAATTTCTCCTCATTCCGCGGGCTCTTGACTGTGGAGCAGTTCATAGCAGTGTTGTGATGATTAAACTTAATCGGAATCCGGAATCGGAAAAATCGGAACTTTTAGAGGTGTCGATATCTGAAAAAGTTGTGCCTATTTTCTGATACCAAAACCATCGTTTTAATTGGCTTCTTTATTTTATTTTTTTAATCCAAAGCATTCTACTTCTTATAGTAATGATGAAATAATGAATATTTATTGATTTTAAACTACCAGTAAAACTAAAATCGAAAGATCACTTTCCACGAATGTATTTTTACGTTTGAGGAAATATATGCGCATTTAACATGTTTCTTTTAAAATCGTGAAAAATAATAACTCTATAAAAAATGGTCAATCATTTCATAAGATGTATCAGAATAACATACTAAATTTTCAAGAGTCTACGACAATTTTAAATGCCTCTACAAAAAAAAAAATACTGGAAACGTATTAAGTTAGTCTATTTGCCCTATTAGCTTAACCAACAGATTAGTAAAATGTATAGAGATTTATAAAGAATCGGAATAGGAATCGGTACTAGTATAGGAATCAGAATTGACTATTGAATAATTGTATCGAAATGGGGAATACTATTGGAATCGTCACATCAGTAGTTCATAGTCTAATATGAGGTTAACAAGTATAAGATAAGATTTCTGAATTTTGCAGGTTTTACACGATGACGTCATATGCTTAAGGATTATGATGTAGTTTCAGCTGTATACCTACATCTAATACCAGATAATCACTCTCGGCGCTGGTACATAGAAACAGGTTAGTCAAATAGAACACATTAGTGACTATTCCTGCTATTACCATTGGCTAAAGTGCCTCCATTTCTTCCTATACTTACCAGTCAATCAGATTTAGTTAAATCGCTCATAATTGGAGGCTGTAAATTACAACCTCTCGACTATATAGATTCGTTCCCCACCTTTTTTTCATGAATAAATAAAGGGTATATATTTGGTGTAATGACTCGGCGTATTTATGTCGAGAAAATCTGTTGGAAGTTCTTTTATGACATTGATCAACCGTCACGCTGTTTATATTGTTAGAGATAATCAATCAACTTCTATCCCTATTTTAAAGAGTATATAAGTTGGTTATAAAAATAAAACAAAATAAGTTTTGTATCTATTCGTGCTTTATTGGTTTGGTGTAAAGATAATTGAGTTTCTGGGGAAAACACGAATTTTGCTAAGTACTTAATTCAATGAAAAATGTGTCACTTCCAGAGGAAAGATCGCGTCGTTGTTTTTAAGGTTTCAAAATTTGCAGCACCTTTCTATATTAGGATGATAATATCGAATTAATTTACTGACCACTGAGAAAAAAATTACAAGAAAACATTGCTTATATTTTCTTAAGTGTTTATCTAATTAAATAAGTTGAAATCTCAGCTAGAAACATATAAATAGGGATAGTTTACTTTTAAAATGTCTACACGATTAGTTTATGTTTGTCTGTAGGGATGTCTAAAATGTTTTGTTTATTAGAAAAATTACAAGTTTATTTCTTAACTAAAAATAACTAACGCATCTCAAATAAAGACATTGCAAATGTTTTCAGTGTTAATGAGTAATTTACACATTAGACATAAAACTGTTGGACATTCATGACTGGAACCTACTGGACAAGTCAAAAATATCTGTGCGTGAGGTCGCCAAGCTAATCAAGAACCTTGATTCCAGTAAAGCAACTGGCTCTGACGGCATTCCAGTTATAGTGCTGAAAAAGCTCCAACCAGAACTTGCTCCCATACTTACAAAACTTTTTAAGCGTTGCCTTCAGGAGAAGTGCTTTCCAACACCCTGGAAAACCTCATCAGTATGCCCTGTATTTAAGAATTCGGGCGAAAAGTCATCTCCCTCTCAGTACAGATCAATAAGTCTCCTGTGTGTAATGAGTAAGTTGCTGGAATCCATATTAAATAAAGAAGTAGTCAACGACCTCAACAGAAACAACCTTCTTAGTGACATGCAATATGGTTTCAGCTCTGCAAGATCTAAAGCAGATGTGCTAACGGTTATATCACATAGGATTAGTGAATCTCTTGACAAAGGCTTCCTTTCTAGGGAAATTGCTCTTGACATATCGAAGGTATGGCATAAGGGTCTACTTCACAATATTTCCAGCTACGGTATCACTGGAAATGTTTTCTCAATCATTAAATCATTTCTCTCCGATAGGTTCATAAGAGTAGTGGTTGATGGGCAGAAATCAGAAGCCCACAGTATTAATGCTGGAGTCCCTCAGTGGTTCATCCTGGGCCCAACTCTCTTCCTGATCTACATCAATGATCTCACAAAACACATACTTAAATCAGTCGTTAACATCTATGCTGATGGAGCGACCATCTATGGCAACACATCAAAGGCGGTAAATGACAAAGTTCTCTCTAATTTCTCTCCTCTGATCTTGAGCGCGTGGTACACTGGGGGAAGACGTGGCTGGTCACTTTTAATGCATCCAAAACCAAGCTTCTATCTTTACATCATCAACGCTCTGATCCCAATCTGGCATCAATTGAAATGGATGGCTCTCGTCTTGGGGAGGTTCCATGTTTTGACAAGCATCTGGGTTTGACCTTTACTCCTGATCTGAAATGGAACACGTACATCAGGTCTATTGCCAAGGACACTGGGATCCTTCTAACGCTCCAGAAGATATCTCACTACTGATGCAATTCTTTATCTGTATAAAAGCCAAGTATGCCCAAGGATGGAGTACTGCTGCTACATCTGGGCAGGAGCTGCTAAAAACAGCTTATCCTGCCTTGGCAGAGTACAAAACAGACTTCGTGGTTTAGTGGGGGATGCTCTTTTCTCTTCCCTGCAACCTTTCTCCCACAGAAGAGACGTTGCGATCCTGTCTTTGTTTTATCGTTATTTCCATGACAGGTGCTCGTCTGAGCTCCAATCTCTCGTCCCCCTCGCCAATATTTCACGAGAAACACTCGTCTGGCTGAAGCTACTGTCAATAATTTTCCCCACTCTTTATCAGAGCCTAAATCCAAACGTAGATTCCATGAGCAAAGCTTCTTTCTTAGAACTGCACGCCAGTGGAACTCTCTGCCGCTTGCCTGTTTCCCACCTGACTACAACTTGGATGTCTTCAAGTCCAACATAAACTAACTCCTGACAAACCGCCCCCTTAAATAAGACACTCTATCAAACCTCCAATACTAATGATTACTACAATACTATCTCATTGATCACTGTACACGCAATAACCCTTCTCCCTGAGTGGCCTTCGGGCCTTGATAAGTGGTGACCCGCATGTAAAAAAATACTGAACTTTGTTGAAAATAATCAATTGTAAGAGTTGTTTCCCTTTATTTTTCAGTGACAATTATTTTTAAGTAACATCGAGTTAATTTCCTTTTCCTATATAAAAGATTGTGATAAGGTCTTCTCTCTTCGTTTCAGAAAGTAAATAAAAGCAAACGTCTGTGTGGTAAGAGAAAACCATGTTTGCATGTTTATTTCTTTTGTGTGAATGTCGTTTGCTTTCCACGGTGTGAATCCTGCTTAAAATAAACACATTATGTTTTATTAAATACTTAACTTTAATAATTAACCATCAGTTTGTTATAAATATTATTCCATTGCAGGGCTACCTTTTTAATTATATATATGGGTGGTAATAAATTTATTCATTAGTGGTGGATTAACCGTGTATAATAAAAAAGGTTTGATTACTTTATTTACTTTTACATTAGCATAAAAATATTATAAATTAAGACAGCAGTTTTATTTAGCCACATGCTTCGCAACGTAATGAAAATTATTATAAAAAAATAAATTTTATTATCCAGTTAATTAACAGGGCTTTTCTAGCGATTGGTTAGATGCAGGTGGACTTTTGTTATGTATAATGCTACGATGCATCAAATGTCTGTACAGAGAATAAATATCCGACAAAAAAAGGAATAAGCATACAAAACATAAAACGATATGAATTAACGAAGAGACATGCTTATTTAAATATTTCGTTTCATTTATGAAACGTTGCAAAGAAAACTCATGTTATTTAACAGAATCAATAAATATATAAAAACGATGCAATTTTTTCTCTCCCAACGACTCCAAATTTTTGCATTTATATTGATAATATACTGTTAAATAAAGTGCTTCCTTCTTGGTTCCTTTTTATAACTATACAATATGGTATGGCATATAATATTAATATGGTATGGCATATCATATTAATAGCAGAGCAAAACAAGTCAATCGTGAAACTGCATAGCTCCAGCTCACAAAGTAAGTATAAGCCAATGTCTTATGAGTATCTTACTTCCCTATATTGTATAAAGTATTCCCGAAGTTATGACTAGGACTGCCACAACAGAATATTCTTTTAATCCTTTTGACACTATATATATATATATATATATATATATATATATATATATATATATATTGAAAAATTTGTCACTTTTTGGTCTATGGACTTGAAACTTCATATATAGAGTATTCGAACCCATGCAAAACTTTATATTTGGATAAATCGGTGCAAAAGTGTGAAAATAAAAAAAATGGAATTTGCCAGTCGAAGGTCGAACGACGGCATTACGAATATGCATGCGTAACGTAATAACTAAGGTTCATGTTTTAACTTTTAGCCTTGCATCAAACATATCCTCATAGCCCAGGCATTAACGGCAAAGGAAAAAGTAAATTGTAAACTAAACGGTTTGGTCTCGATTCTACGTGGTGGCGCGCAAGTCATTTTTTAAAACATTTTAAATGATTACTATATAATACATATTAACTTTTAAATCATTACTATATAATGCATATATTATTATAATATACATATATCATTACCATGCATTTTAAATCATTATTATATAATACTGTTCTGGGGTAGCTAAACCTATATATTCATGGATTCGTTTGGAATTATGTAAGCTAGACATTTCTGTCGTCGACGGAAAAGCACATACGCAATTAAACTACGCAGTACAAGGTCTGGCTTCTTGCTCTCTTGAGCAAGTCAAGGCTTTTACTCCAAGGACCGACCTCATTCTTTGAGTGTCCGGACCCGCAGAGAATTTTTGTGTTTTTTGCCATTGTTCATCAATTAGGCCGCTACTAACTGCTGTCTTTCCTTCTTTTTATAAATAGTCTAGCACTCGATAGTACTTAAATACCCAGCAGATTCGGAGAAACTTACGTACATTTTTTCCGAATCGGCGAATCTCTGTTCAGGTGCTAGGCCAACAGAATGAATCGAGCCGCCGTTTTGCCCAAAGGAGAGGGTGTCCTCACCGCTACGCCTGGAGGCGGCAAAGTTTCGGGAGCAACCGTTGCAACGGCCGAAGGCATAGTTCCAGGAGGACCGAACGCTACGCCCGGGAGCCATGTACTGGGAATGACCCAATGCCACTCCTGTAGGTCTGGTTCCAAGTAGAGTTTCTGTCCGCATTTGTTGCGGGGAAAGCAACATCCAGTGTCTCTTCCAGTCCGATGAACACACCCGAAGTACTTGGTAAGAGTGGATGTACAATACGCCGAATGCGCCAGGATAGTATAGCGATATCGAAGAAATCCTCTCAGTGTGCGACCCCAGAAACATTCTAACAAGAGACTATCATTTAAGGATAAGGGTGGACAGAGCGGGCTTAAACGCAATCAAATCCCGGCTAAATTAAAGTATGAAACTTGGACGATGTCGAGTAAGTGGAAGGGTGAAGACCACATTCTTGGCACTGCCATTTACCAGATCACATAGTAACGGCGTGCCCCAAGAAGACGCAACCAGCAGCGCTCCTCCCAAACAATACTGCAATAGAAAAGACAGCTGTAAAGTCGGCAGTACAAAACCAGAGCTCAGCTGGAGTACAGTCGTGGGAAACAGGAAAAAAGGCCATCGCTACAAAAAGGGGCAAATAAATATAAGAGGAAAAATAGGAGTGAAGAGAAAACTCCCGCCTCCCTCCTTAGAGACAGAGGAAAAAGAAAAGAAAAAAATCAAAGACGACACCATTGCTTATCAAGAATAACCCTAATCCCTTACCCAGATGGATGAGCAAAATACCCCTCCCCTTTTCAATACCTCAGCAGTCGAACCTTCGGCAAAACAGATTGATGCTCTGGAAGATGATGATGATGAAGAGGTTGTGGAACAGGAGAAGGAGGAAGTTACACCCACTCCTCAGAAAGTACGGACGGAAAAGACCAGAAAGGGGCCCTTTTTGCCCGGAGATCGGGTCTGCGAAGCGGATAGCTCGAACATCCAAGCCGAACTGAACACACGCCGACAAGCAGGAAGTGCAAGAGCCCACTAACTTCCCGGAAGCTCCGATGCTGATAACCTTCGTGAGAAAAGACAAAGGAGCGACGGTGAAGGATCAAAGAGGCGAAGCAGACAATTCCAGGGTTCACGTTGGTGGAGGAGGAACATTCATCACTGACGTAAATAGTCACCAAATGTGAAGGGAAGGTCTCGCTTTACGTTCACCTCTCCCTATAAAGAGCGCTAAAACTAAACTTTCCCTTGGATTTGAGGGTATGGTTCAAAATGATCAGTTCACAACTGAGTTGTTGACTAGCAGTATCAATCAAGCTTTCAGCGTCCTTATCCCTGAAGATTTTAGACTCCTGTGCGACGAATATTTTTAAGTAGTACACCATGAACTTCTAGTCTAGCTTCATTCTTTTTGAATACGAGGGAAATAAGATCCCGAAGCTAGGCTACTCGCGCGCTAAGGGATCTCGTGGTCCTTGATGTAGACATAGCTACTTTACAAGAAATCCACTTCGTATTGTATGGGGATTGTAGTGTGCTGGCGAATGACTTTGACGTTCACTATGCATATGGCAATCTTTATAGTTTTGGGGTATTTTGCTAGTGAGTAGCACTCTATCTGCGACGGTAATCGTAGTTCATGCGGACGCTCAGGGAAGGCTGGTCGTGGTCAATGTTGCCGTTCAATGCGGTAAGTTCTGCATTGTGACTGTTTATGCGCCAAATATCGCAAGCGAGAGGGTTTACTTTTTTCAGCGCGTGGAGCTGTTTTTCTCGGGTTCGGAGCGGGTAGTTTTAATGGGGGACGGAAATGCAATAAAGATAAGGTGGGGGAATAGAGAGTCGAATAGATGTGAAAGTAGTTTTCCTACCTGATTGTATCGCGCTATCTTGTCGACAGATTTCGTCTGGATTAAAAAAAGAAGAAATATGTGGACGTGGCATACTAGTGCGGCCATCTGCTCGAGTACCTAACCTGAAGAGAATGTTAGAAGGAGCGACGTAAATTTTCTGTCTTGTCTCACGTTCCACTGGCTAGGTCATTTGGACCATAAATAAGGTATAGCACGTTTGAAGTTTAGTGATAGGCCTAGGCTGGCTGGGTATTGGAAGTTGAACGCCTCCTTGCTAGAAATGGTCGACTTTCGGGAAGAGTTAACGACAATAATTTAGCGGGAGTTAGTGGGGGCGGTTATCAGGAGAAGCTGGTGGGTTAAGCTTAAGATCACAATTAGATGCTTTTGAGTCCAATATAGCCAACGCCTCACTGTAACTAGGGCTCGGACAAAAAAGCATGTAGAAGATAGGCTGACGTGGGCGTGGATAGGGGGGTAATTTGACATAAAAATCACAGCATCTGGGAGTATTTCAAGTAGGCAAACGTCATGGAGAGAATGCGGTATTTTGCTGATAGCGATTAGTTTAGGGTCAATAAAGTTTGGAATAAAAATTGACATAGCAAAGTAATTAGATGACCCTCCCCCAACCTCCACACCCCCTACTGACATTGTGCCTAAGTTCGGTGTTACTCAAATAAGGCTCTGGTAAGAGATAATGCCAGAGCCGGGAACACCGAACTAAATAAACCCACACAGTTTAACAGTTCAAAGTTAACACTAGGACTCTTTCACCTTTATATTGTGACCCCCTAACCAGGACCACAACATTGGCGACGTACGGATTCGACAAAAAACAAGGATCTTCTTTGGATAAACAACTACTTTCTGTTCAACAAACTCGTATTTTTCTACTTTCTTTGAAAAAGTAAATATTGGCTGTTCAAGGGCATTTCAACGACATAAAACGACCTCACCTTGGAAAAGCTTATTTTTCTAAAAAGCCGCGAGAAGAAAAAAATATATAACGCCGTCTATTGCTAAAAGGAATTGAACTAATTCATTTCGAACGGTTTCAGCAAACGTTTCAATTAAAAAAAAAATTTCCATTGCCTTAGAATGTTTTTCTTTATTGAAAAGCCTTTAATTCTTGGTCTTTATGTTAAAAGTGAACATTTATGGTTTTAATTACACTGAGAAAAAAGAGAGAAAAAAGAAATGAGTTTTTTTCTTGCGGGGTGACCGATTTTGACAAATACCGTTTGTGCAAATATCTTAATTTTTCCTCTTTGCAAGAAGCCATGTTCGGTTTACAGTATATATTTGATAAAACACTTTTTTATTGTGACCAGAAATTTTTCTGTCGATAGTCTGCATGATTTTCGTTTTCTCGGTAAAACGAGAAAAAAAGTATATAATTTCTACGAAGGATTGAAACCGCATTTATTCCGTTACGAGAATTCAGGACGACAACGCGGATAGTCGACAATATTTTTGCATTTAATTCGTTTTATTATTCTAAATTCATGCTTCGTATTTTTTTTCTCGGGAGAGAGTTAAAATAAATTCTCAAATGTCTTTTGTTCTCTATGAAAAATTGAACATTTTTCCGTGTAAATCACATGTTTGTGATTTTTTTCTTCATTAAATTTAACATATCTTTTCCATTAAGTTTTTTCTGTTTATCATTTCTTAGACACAGATTTGTCTTGTGACTGTTTATTTTTCAAAAGAGAAGTGTATAGCACGCTCAGATTTTGGATTTAACAAAGAGAAGGAAAAAGAAGAGGAAGAGAAAATAAGAATAAAAGAAAAGAAAAGAAACAGAAGGAAAACGGAAGAAGAAGAAAAAGGGAAAGAAAATAAGAAAGAAGAAAGAGAGAAGAGGAAAAAGGAGAAGAGGAGCAAAAAGAGAAGAAAGAAGAGAAAGATTAACCGGAAGAAGAGAAAGAGAAGCGTAAATAAGAGAAAGAGGAGGGGGAAAGAAGGCAATTCAGCGAAAAAATACTGGAAATGCAGTCACAGGCAAAGTAAAAAGTAATAGCGAAGAAAGATAGCAACGAGTCAAGTCAGCATGTTTTTCTCAAACTGCGATTTGGTCAGCATTAGAAACATTTCATTATCATCTTGAAGTGGAGTATACTTGGTGACGTATTCAGAACTGATTGCAAGTCATGACACGAGCAGATGAAGGTTCTTCTTTTATTTCAAAAAGTGGGAGCTGCGGAACATAAAAGTTCATGGACTACATCATCCCTATACAAACGAGCGAATTGTCCTTCCACGAAACAGTGAAATCTTTGATGGAAATATACGGTCTAAAAATCAGCTTATTCCATAAAAGATGGAGATACATCAACCTGACCCACAAAGAAAACCAAGATTACACCACACTTGCTTCAGTCGTATATAGACACTGTGACGACTTCGGGCTATTCTTATTGACGGCCGACAACTTTAAGGTCCTTATTTTTAATCAAAGTTTGTGTCAACCAAGGACGCTGAGCTCAGACCCTGGACACTAAACAGATTGGAAAAGGAACCATATACATCTCTTCAACAATTGGTTGAGGAATGCCAAAGAATCATCTTGGAGAAGCAAGACTCCAAAAATATAGAAAGGGAAGGTATAGAAAGGTGCGAAGTAACAAAACTATTGCTCTACAAACAGTCAAGCTAAAGCCAAACATGACCCTCGAGAAAAATCCTAACAGAAACCTAAGTAACTCTGTTACCCATGCCAAGGATGTGGAGAAGTCCGCTGGCAGAATAATTGTCCATAGCGATCCCTGAAATGTGATTGATGCAAACTCAACGAACACAAAGCTTCGTATTGCAGAGCAAAAAAAAACCCCGCAGGCACTACGTAAAAACAACGAGAACTCCAGCGGAGGACGAAAATGTACGGAAGTACGTGACGGTAAAAATGGGGAACAAGAATGTTAGACTTCAACTTGACAGTGGTTCGAGTTTGTTCATCATAAACAACCATACGTCGTTCAAAAGCGGAAAACCGAAGATGATGAGAACGAAGAAAGTGGCTCGTTCAATAACTGGACAAAGAATAAGATTTGAAGGTGAGGTTTCCACTAATGTAACGTTGAAGCAAAAAACGCCGAATCTCAAGGCATTTGTATTAAAAAATACTAATAATCTTTTGGGGACAGACTGGATTAAAAAACATGAACTCCGGGACTCGCCCATTAGCGATTTTTGTCAAAAAGTGGACAACATTACAGCTGAAGTTGAAAAACCAAAGAAAGACCTGAAGGAGTTGTTCCCCAATGTTTTCTTCGGACAAACTGGACCGCAGTACAAAAATGGAGGCGAAGTTCAAGTTACAAGACCCCAGTTTTCAAATAGAAACGCAGACGTAGAACTAGACAGACTCGTCAAAGCAGGAATTTTGACCCCAGTCGACTACAGTGAGTTGGCTACCCTCACCATGTATGTACAGAAAAAATGAAACGATATCAGAGTTTGCGCAGATTTCTCGAATGGGTTGAATGCCGCACTTAAAGATCATCAGTACCCGCTACCCAGCCCCGAAGAAGTGTTTACGAAACTAAATGGAGGGAAAATATTCTCACAAAAAGATCTGAGTGAAGCGTACTTATAGATTTCCGTTGAAGAAGAAAGCTCCAAACTTTTGTGCATTACCACTCACAAGGGGCTGTTTAAGTTCAATACGTAAGCTTTCGGGATCAAAGTCGCACCAACTATCTTTCAACAGATTATGGACACGATATTGTGCGGTCTTAATTTTTCCATCGAATACCTGAACGATATTCTAATGAAAAGCGAATCTATAGAAACATAGAAAATATGTTTTTCATGTATTTGAAAAGATAAACGAGTACGGCTTCACATTGAAGACACCAAATGTGAATTATTCCTCGACCAAATAAAATACCTTGATAGGAATGGTAGACGGTCCGATCCAGAAAGGTCCACAGCAATAAAAAAAAGTATGCCTGTGCCACACGACATAACAACACTGCAAAAATTTTAGGCTTAGCTAATTACTATCAAGCTTTCATTCCCAATATGCACAGATTGCGCACACCTTTAAATGAACTACTTAGGAGGAACAAGGGTGTAACCGGGCGACGGAATGCAAGATAGTGTTTGAAAATCTAAAAAAAGATCTCACATCGGAATACATCATAATCCATATTTAAATATTATCGTCGCAAGTGATGCGATCCCATATGGAATCGGCGCGTGTATTCTGCATAAAATGCCCGACAGTTTTATGAAAGCGATAGCATGCGCGTCGAGAACCCGACTATCTTCGGATAGGAATTATTCCCAGATAGAGAAAGAATCCTTAAGCATGAAAGGAATTATTTCCAGATAGAGAAAGAATCCTTTTCGCGGTAGCAGGATTTCAAAGATTTCGCCATGGACGACATTTCAAACTTCAAACGGACCGCAAGCCGCTGATCTCTGGCTCGAAGAAAGTGTTGCCTAAACATATGGAAAACAGGCTCCAAAGATAGGGAACAATTCTACTAAATTACAACTTTCATATGGAGTTCCTTACGTCCAAGAAATTAGGACATGCAGACGGGCTATCCCAGTTAATACCAAGGAATGGTGAACCACTTGAAGACTCGGTGATCGCATCACTACGATCAGAGAGAGATTATAGTTCGATCTTATATGTGAAAGAATTTCCTGTTACTCTGGATAATATAAAAAAAAAACCCAAAAGCGACGATTTTATAAGAGAAACCAAGGAAAAACTGCAGACTTATGAACAAGTAACATATGTTTTTTCACCATGCGACCAGGTATTATTATATAGGGAGAGGGTAGTTGTTCCAGCAACCCTCCGAATGAAGGCTTCTCACTCAGAACACCCTGGTGCCACCAGAGTAGAAAAGCGCTTAATGCGGTCATACGTGTACTGGAAAAAGCATAGTAAAGGATATTGAAGAAAAGGTGAAAGCATGCAGAGGATGTGCACTAGCTGCTAAAGCGCCACCAATTCAATTTGACTACCCATGGTCACGGATACACGTGGACTACGCGGGACCATTTGAAGGACAGTACTACCTCATAGTAGTCGACAGGTTCTCTAAGTAGGCTGAAGTCTTTAGGTGTAAAAGCCAAACTAAAGACTTTACTATAAAAACTCTTCCTGTGTTATTTGCACGGTTCAGAATGGTCGATTGTTTAGTGTCAGATAACGCACTCAGTTTACATCCGGGAATTTAAAAAGTTCATGGAGAATTTCCAAGTGGACCACATCACAACTCCGACTTATCACTCCAGGGCAAACGGACAGGCCGAAATATTTGTGGACCCCTTGAAGAGGGCTTTGAAGACAAAGGACACTCCATACGAAATAGCGTTACACCAATACCTTCAAGTGTACCGTATAACGCCTAACGAGAATACCATCGAAGATGTCTTCGGCGGAAGTGATGTTCGTAATAAAGATACGGCCAGTCTTTGTACAATTATTGCCAAAACAGTTAAAACTCACAAAAATAACTGCTTCCCCAAAATATTATATGCCGGGAGAAAAATATTCTTCCAGATGCGCAAAGATAATATTTTCTGGGAGCAAGGAGCAATCAAAAACAGGATCGGCCGTATGGTCTACATGGTGACAGGATTACATTCCATGCATAAGAAACACTTGATCCAGATACGCAAACGTACTTCGAACGAGTTAAGTGAAACTCCATCAGAAGAAGAGACGTTGGACCTACTCCATGACGTATTTGATCTGGAGCCCCCTCAAACTAGTACCGAAATACGTCGTTTCGGCAGAAAAAAGAAAACTGACGGACCTCTTGAAGGTCAACCCGAGAAAGAAAAATTATATTTCTGGGAAAAAATCTTCAGAGGGAGGGGTTGTCTGAGGTAGTTAACACCCCTATAGCCAGAATAGTATGGATTCATCTGGCACTATGTAAGCCAGACATTTTTGTTGTCGAGGGAAGATCACACATGCAGTTTAACTGCTCGTAGTTCTCTTTCCCCTTAATACTGTGATTCCTAACCAGGAGCACAACAAATGCATATATCATTACAATATAATTTAATAATAATAAGAAATCGGCATTAATCAAAATATCACATTTAAGTGTATTTTACGACTGAGCAATGCCGAGCTGCCTACTAGTATATATATCTTCTTATCTATTTTCTTCTATGTTATGCATTTTATTCTCGTAATATATATATGCGCTAATTAACACATAGTAGAATAGATCTTATAATATTATTAATATTAAATTTACTTATATATCTTATAATTATTTTATTTTTATATATTAATATAAATAGTAACTGTATTGTATCCACATTTTGTTATTAGGAAAATGGTATTTTCCACTGGAGAGTCATGTATTGTGCAGTTGTCCTGTTTTTAAAGCTCCGAAATAGCTACATGGTAAACAGCTGATAATCCCCGTTTTCTATTTAACAGTTTTATTGAATGTTTTTTTTTCTTTTTTTATCCTTATATATTTGAATTCCCTTTTGTAATCGTAGACATTTTAGAAGTCGGCTTATTCAAGTGCTAAGTCTACGATAGTTTAAATTTATTTTTCCCTGGAATCCATATTAAATAGATAAGTAGTCAACCACCTCAGCAGAAATAACCTTTTTAGTGACATGCAATATGGTTTCCATTCTACCTATAGCAGATGTGCTAACGGTTATATCTCATAGGATTAGTGAATCTCTTGGGCATTGGTCCTGACATACCAAAAGCCTTCGATAAAGTATGGCATAAGGGCCTACTTCACAAGATTTCCAGCTACGGTACCACTGGAAATGTTTTCTCAATCATTAAATCATTTCTCTCTCATAGGCTCATAAGAGTAGTGGTTGATGGCCCAACTCTCTTCCTGATCTACATCAATGATCTCCCAAAACACATACTTAAATCATCCGTTGACATCTATGCTGATGACACGACCATCTATGGCAACACACCAAAGCGCGTAAATGACAAAGTTCTCTCTGATTCTCTCTCCTCTGATCTCGGGCGCGTGGTACAGTGGGGGAAGAGGTGGCTAGTTGATGCTAGTTAATGCATCTAAAACCAAGCTTCTATCTTTACATCATCAACGCTCTGATCCCTATTTGGCATCAATTGATTATATTATTATAGTAGTCTCAATCTTTGGATATTTTCAGTTGGATTTTCTTTCTTAAACATCAGGTCAATTTCTTTGACTTTAGACATTCAATCTGTATTAACACTATCGTCGTTCCCAATAGGAAAGCCTTTTGCAAAATTGTAACAGAAATAGTCTTGTCAATCTGATTAAGCCGTTTATGGAGGCTTTTTTTGTCATGTTTCCAAGCTTTTCAATTACAATGGAATTCAACTTGACTTTCATACAGCTCGAGGTGTTGATATATTATTATTGTTTCATGTCATTCTTAACTTTATGATTTTTTTATTTATTTATTTTTTAACATTCAAGCTATACCTTAACAGTTTCGCTGCTCCCAACAGGCAAGCCTTTTGTAAGATTGTAAGATAAAATTTTCTTGTCAATCTGATTAAGCCGTTTGTGATGGCTTTTTGTTATGATCCCAAGCGTTCCAATTACAATGGGAATCACCTAGACTTCTTAACATTTCCAGAGTCTAATTAATTACCATTTTTCATCTCAGCATTTATTAATTTTTCTTGTTCTTTCTCTCGCACTCTGCTATCGAAAGGGCAGGCTACATCAATAATTGAGCAAGTTCTCTTGTTTTTATTTAGTAAGATTATATCGGGGTTGGAGCGTCCAAGGACCTTATCAGTCTGTATGTTTGACATTTTCGTTTTCCTGCAGCACTTCTGGCTTATGCTCATGCCACTTCTCATTGTGGTCTAATGCACAGAGTTTGCATATATTCCAGTGTAGGACCTGAGCGACTTTATTGTGTCTTCTTCTTCTTCTTCTTCTTCTTCATCATCATCATCATCATCATCATCATCATCATCATCATCATCGTCATCATCATCGTCATCATCATCATCATCATCATCATCATCATCATCATCATCATCATCATTACTACCACCACAACCACCAAACTAATGTATTCTTTATTATTGTTATCTAGATGGAAATAAATCCAAATACACTATGAAGCAAAGAATTTAAACACATGCCGTTAGCGTCGCCGAAAAAAGAAAATCATACTTTTCTAGATGCTCACAGAAACATTAACAATTGTTAGAGAGTAAGCAAATCCAATATACCTTGAGGAGACGAGAGAAATGCATAGGTAACTAATATAGAGATGAAAGTACTCGTTTATTTATTTATAGATAAGAGCCAATTAAAACTGTTGTTTGATATGTATGAATTTGCATAGCTAAAAAACATAAAAAACGAATCTAGATGACAGGAAGAAGTGTATGAGACGTGCAAAAGTCGTGCACCTGCTGGCAGTTATTATTTAGGATTTTTTGTTAATTAAATCACAAGCTAATTTCGGCAAGAAATGAAGAAGTTTAAAATGCGACTCGGTTGGAGTTTATGAAAAGGATCGTCACTTTTAAAAAAGAACTTAAAATGTTTTTTGACTAGATTTTATGAAAAGAGTCGTCGCTTTAAAATGAATAACTTAAATAAAACCACTAAAACGAGTTGCAAAATTCGCCAAAGTTCCCAATCACAAGAAATTGCAACTCTTTTTAGTGGTTGGGAACTTTGGCGTTCTTTTGACTAACATATAAGAAACGCTACTCTTTCAACGTAAGGGTGTCTAGCGTCTGGCAGAATATTCACTAACATAGCTTAGTCGCAAAACTTTCTGTCGGTTGAACACATTATTACCAGACTACTACCTCAAAGATTAGCACCTGATCCTGTTTAAAGCCAATGGGAACAGATCAAGGATCCTCCCGCAAGTATCTAAATCTAGTCCTGGCAATTATTGCCTCGCATAACTCCTTACCCATAAGTGACATCTGACTTGGATAAGTCCTAGCCATTAACTGGATACGCAAGGAAAACATATTTGTGGTTTAAAGCCTTTTTTCATTCATCGTGTATTATTTTTTAGCCGTTGGAGTCAGTCGTTACTCAAGGTAAACAACGGAATAAGAAATGAGTTCTTGTCGGAAAAAAAGTATTGTACCAAATCAGTTTTTATTTCGCTTGCGATCATAAATAAAGACATTGCTACCAGAAATAATTTAATGAAATGCAAAATTCGCATGAAATAAGAAAGAGAAAAGAATATCTGAAAAAATTACACACACAAGAAAAAAAAATCACGTTAAAAGTATTTACGGTGCACAGCTTCAGAATATATATATTAATTTCTGTTAACTATAATATAATTAGCAGAAAGGTATGAATACTCTGTCTTTATACCGCTAATTCATAATACATAAGGCGTTCACGAACATAACAAAACACCTATGTGTATTCTAGCTAAAGTCACTAACTAAATATCTTTGTAGTCATACCTTTCTTATATAATATTTTCTAATTTCACGTTAGTACTAAAATAAAGTATAACGCTGCCTTTTCTGGTGTTTAGTGCAAATTCTCAACACACAATTGTACTTTAAAAAGACTTGATTTTTCATGGTATATTTATAATAATACGGCTAATTACAATGATAAGTTATTAAAAAAAATATTTGGAGCCAAACAAAACGCATAACCTCTGAGACTTAATAGGCTACTGTAATTTATAGGCTTTATCTACAGAGGCATATACAGCTGTACAGCACAATGTTTATTCACATTACATCTAAATCTTTGCATGTTGGTACAATCAGAGAAACCAGGAACAGGCAGGGAATACCAGAGTCTTGATGTTCGATGGAATAAACTATTAGAGTAGATAGGGTGGAATTTAGCTGATTGATGGGTTTGTTGGGAGAATTTTTATCGAGTTGACACCAGAGCAGAGCAAGTTCATCAGAATACATTCCATTAGGGTTCTTGTAAGGAAAAGCACACGTTGTAACTTTTCCGCGATGGGACCAAGGCTGGAGCTTCAAAGACAGTGCGTTACTTTTTATATTGGAAACTATTTTTGAGGACATTGTCTAAGAGGGAGAGAGAGTAGTGGTTGGTACACCAGCCTAAACATCGGAAGTGTTTCACCATTGTACCATGTAAGGATCGATGGTGGCTTTATGGAAGTATAAAATTATGGCAAGTGTGAGAAATCTTACGCTACGGTAGTGTGCCTACGTTCTTTCTTGCAGCAGACTTGGCAGTATCTTCTATGGATTTCTTCTAATTAATGTGGATGTTACACAGAAGAATTTCAAGATTGATCTTTTTAATAGGATGCTATTAGCTATATCAATCAATTGTTAAAATTTAAAAAATAAATTATGATTGTTAAATGGAAATGAGGCTCTTGTTAGTAACAATACATGTTACCTTCCATTCATGTCCATGTTCAACTACTGACTAGTGGTAATTACTAAGGGTTGAAGAATTACTTTAGATATGTGTGCGTTCATTTTACTGAAAACACAGTATTCTTTCATCAGTAAATATACCAGTTTTCTGCAAAATCTCACTATTTATCTCGATAATAGTAATCAGGGACAATAAATTTTCAAGATGGCCCCCTGGGATACCCGCATTAATTTCAGTCTGTTTGGATGTACAACCGCTGAGACGCAGTTCGGCTTATTCTAAGTTAAGAAGTATCTGAGTATGTTAAATATTCGTCAGTAATGCAATACGAAATAAATTTCATGAAAAGACGTTCGTGTCAGATCTTGTCAAAGACTTTAGATATACAAAGTGCGATCGCCCTAGTTTCATCAACTGTTAGGATATCCACAAAAGAAAAGTGATTGTCTAAATCAATACGAATGGCCAGAAAATAGATTACGAGAATTAATGAGGTTGCAAACTATCGCTCGGTTGATTAATGATTCAAATATTTTAGCGAACAGCGGAAGAGCACTAATGGTACATTATAACGTACAATACTCATTTAAATAAATGATATCGTCAGACCAACAAATAGTAAACAGAAAATGTACTTGACAATTAACTATTAGGATAACACTTCCGAATATATTCAATTACTTAGTGATTTTTTCCTAAATTGAATTGTATCGTCACGTCCATTAAAACATACGCTTTGCATGTTTAATATATTTTTATATCGAACCACTTGCGTTTAATTGATTAAAAGCATTTTTACCTGATAATCAGTTTATGGTAAGATGAAATAGACTATTTTGTTTGAAAAGTGTAAATCGTAGCAAAAAATACATTAAAAGTTTACAACGTTCGTTTCATTTATTAAAATTAATTTAGCCGACCACTATTTTACGATATAAGTACAGAGAATTGGTATCGTTTAAACAATTAATTCATATCACATTACAAATGAGGAAAGAAAAACAAATCCAGTCAAACTATCAACATGTCAGCACTCGGGACCCACACGTTGTATGTAGACAGTGGAAAGGAAACAAAGACAAGAAAAAACTCAAGTAACTCTTTTCAATTGAAACAACAGACATTTATTTACAGGTGTTTCCAGATTAATGCCTTATCTTTTGTTGAAAATGTATCTCCTACTCCAACGTGCTTAACTTGTCGAAGGTGTGATACTCTGTCTTTGTCTGGCCAAGTTTAGGACAGATCTTTCGCTCTCGTGTGTAATACGACTATTTCTTACCTTATACGCCATATTTTTCTTTTTTGTAATCTTTTCCTGCTCCTTCTTCCTCCATGTGATGCCACTTGGCACACAACTCGGTCATTTGCATACGTTGGCTGTTGCTGCTACTGTTGTTATACGCACGTCCGCGCTGTTTTGCGATATGAAGATTTATTGTGAAAAGGAAAATGAACTAGCATGGTAACGTCACGCGACCATCTGGTCTCACAAAACCAATCCCGCAGGAAGAAAAACAGAGAAAGAGAAGAAGGATCAAGCAAAGAAAAAGGGGAACGGACAAGATCAGACAGAACTGGCGTGAGAATAGTACGATTCGGGAAGAGATAAAATTGAGACTGCTCAAGAAAATTGATTGCCAGTACACGTGATATATGATACTAAATTGTTATACTTGAACAAAATAGAAAAGAAGAGATATATTCGCTTCATTTAGTTACAGATTTCGTTGGGAATGAAAATTATTTCTCCATAAGAAGAAAAAGACAAATCAGTTCTTAATATTACCAGAGAAAGGATCAAAATTAGTACGAGAACAGTAGCAGAAACTCGCTATGGATCAAGCGAACAACAAAAGATACTGTGTTCTGAAAGAAAAACCAGTTTACCTTATAAGCTTGTATATAATGATGTTTATCAGCTGTTTTCACTTGTGAAGTAATCCACTTCCACTTACAGTTAATGTCGGTTGTCAAGAAAGAAAACTCGCTGTATCTTTTTTTCTGCATTTTTTTGTAGACTTGTATAGAATGGCGTTTATCGTTTTTATAAAATATTTCATTTCTTAGTTTATTAACTCGTAGACTTGTATATATTCATGTTTTTTGGTGTATTTCCTAGCGTCTTCCAGACAATATCGGGTCGTCAGGAGAGAATACGCACCGTTTCGGGGCCTTTCTCTCTACAGCTTGTTCGCGTATCGCCCCCGTCACAGATATGAGGTCCAATTATCTGAACTGCATTTGCATATCATGCTCAATATAATAGTAAAATTACGTTTGATAAGCGGTTCCTGTTACGAGCAACAGCTGTGCGCGTGTCGTTTTATGTTCAAAGACTGCGTCTCACATATATTTTAAATTTAGACGCGCTCATATCAAACATAATAATAATAATAATAATAATAATAATAATAATAATAATAATAATGATAATAAAATAAATACATATATATATGAATAAAAATAAATGAAATATATATATATTTAACACTAGCATGAGTGCCCGGCGTGGCCCGGGTGTGTGAAGGTGTATGCTGAGCAAAGAAACAAAAAACAAAAACAAAACAAAAAATGTCAATTTTATAAAACATTACCCCTACTATGACCCCTTAACATTTTATTGTTTTGGGCTCAAATCAAGTTATTAAGTTACATCCATGTTCAAGGAAACTATATCATAAATTTCAAGTGTTTAGATCCAAAATTATCGGAGGAGTTTGGCAGAGTTCTCATAGGTCAAATCGTTGAACTTTGATCCCTTAATCGCCAAATTTCTGACCGAAAACCGATCACATAGATTTTCCAAAATCTCAGTACCATATATATCAAATTTCGAGTCTGTAGACTAAAAATTGACAGAGTTATTGCGTAGGGAAATGTACACAGGCACACACAAAGACACGTTCACTTTTATAGATATATAGATTAAATATAAATATATATATATATATATATATATATATACATAAATTAATAAAATCATTAAATAAATGAATAAATCAAATCATAGAGATAACTACACTGTAGATACTTACTACCATATCATGCGGTAATCCTTTTCACCTAGCCACATTGCGCATTGTTCAGTTATTTTTATGAGGCATTTACTAGCTGCGCCTCCTTTTCGGCCTTTAATTCAAAGGTGGCTCAAAACTTGATGTAGGGAGCCTCTTACTCTCATGTCAACAGCCCAAAGGATTGTAACGTAACCTTGACGGGTCATATCTCTTTTTAGATTCTGTTTCTCTATCTTGGTTCTTATAAGATATTGTAAATCCAATCAAAATTAGCCTTTTCCTTGTTACGACTTTTTCGTGTATCGGCCAACCTCTCTGATGCGAGGCTTAATTATATGAATCGCATTTGAATGAACTGTTCAATACAATAAAAAAGTTTAATAATTTAGCGTTTCTGTTACGAGCAACGGCTTTGCGCGCGTGACATTTAAATCTTCAAAGGTTGCATCTAACATATTCGTTGAGTTAAGACGCGGTCATATCGAAAAGAATAGAAAAAAAAAGAAAAAACCCCCAAAAATAAAATAAATAAATAAATATAATAAAACAAGTAAAAATAAATTAAACAAAAAAACACAAATAAATTAATAAAATGATTAAATGAATAAATAAATATGATAACAGATAACTGCACCATGGACACTTGTTACTATATCATGCGGTATTCCTTTTTACCCAGAGCCACATTGCACATTGTTCAGTAATCTCTACGATGGGTTTACTGCCCTGCGATTATTTTTCGGCATTTAATTCCAAACTGTTTTAAAAGTTCATGTAAGGAGCCTACTAGGAAACCTATTCCTCCAATCTCAACTGCTCTAATGATTATAATAACGTAACCCTCACGGTCCAGCTCTCTTTTTAGGTCTTCATATATCTCTATCATTATTGATGTTGTTTTTATACCTGGCTCTCATAATGTACTGTCAATTCAATTAAGACAAGTCTTTTACTTGTTCTTGATAATAGAACAATGTCTCACCGTTGCCCCCTTTCTCTTATAATTTTTGTGCAATTACTTTGCCAGCAAAGGCGATCTGCGGTGATCCGATCCGATCCACATTTTTTCTTGTAGGTTATGTTAGCTGCTTCGGACTTCATGTGGTTACTTATTGTTGTGGTCTCCTCCAGTAGCATCAACTTATATCGACCATAAGCCAGGAGCACTCTGCAGAAACTAAGAGCATGTTCTATGGTTTGTGTTTTTTTTTTGCATAAAGGACAGGTTGAATCATCCTTCTTCCATTTGGCAAGGTTAGTCATTGACGGAAGCACGGCGTAAGTTGAGCGTATTATGAAACTCAACCTTAGCGGCAACATATGCCAAATGTCATTCCACTTAATGAATCTTTGCATAGCTTCTTCCCAGTTTGTCTATTGTTCCTGCTGTGACGGTTGGCCGCATTTTACGAGCATTTTGTTTTCCTCCTACCTCCTTATTTCTTGAATGACCAAATCTCGGCGCTTTTTGGTTGTAGCTGTAGACCATTTTTGAATGCTGGCTATTCCCAGTTCAGATTTCTCTATCTGAGTCCAATGACCTCTTTGAAAGCTAGCTTTTCAATTCCTCCCTGTTTTAAGAGACGTTGTACTGTCTTTACAACTGTGTCATTGGAATTGTCCAATATCACCTAGAATCTGACTTTTCCAGCTTTGAACTCTTCTCCAATAGATTTGAGCGGTAATTTAAGTTTAGATTGTTTGCTATATACGTTTGATAATCATGGACGCAAACCCCGCCATTTTCTCGTATATCTGTTTATTTTTCCTTTCTATTACCTCAACTGTGCTCATAGTAACTCCATATACCACAAGAGGCCATAACAGAATTGGGATGAGCATGTGTTGAAGACACAATACCTTGTATTTACCCTACAATGGACAATGCCCGATAGTTTTCAGAATCTCATCAATGGTTTTCATTGTCATTTTAACCTGTTTGGAATCTTGTAAGGTGTTATCGTACAATCTTCCCAAGCTTTTTATCGGTTCTTCTGAGACACCAACTGACTACCCACTGCAAAGCAGATATCTTGGTGCACTTTTATCGTTGTGAGGGAGAGGCTTCTGAACCTCTTAGGCCTGAAAGTCATTCTGGACAATAATTTATCCATAATGCTGAATAACTGCGGATCTCAGCTTTTTTGATGTGAGGATCATGGTATCGTCCATGAAAGCTTTTAACGATGTCATTTCGGATTCTTCATCTAATGTAGTAGGGGTTGCATTGTTTCCTACTGCTTTGAGAATCATTTGCATCGCTAAAACAAAAAAGTATAGGTGATACTGTACATCCCATTGCAGTTCTTACCTCGAGTCTCATCGAGTTTGTCGTGTAGTCATTTGTGGCAAATCGCATATGAAACCCATCGAAATACGTTGCAATCATCTTGAGAAACCCCTCTTGGATGTGGTGCATCTGAAGGGATAATTGACAGTAAATTATACAGATACATGCAGAGACAACTGCCAGTGTTTACAAACTTTAATGCCATGGTTTAAACACATTTAAAAATGGAATCGTCTGATTAAAAATATATTGAGGTATTTATTGTTGTATTTAAAAATTGAAAAGAGAACAACAGTTGTACTATTACTTAAGTTAGAGAGAGAGAGAGAGAAAGAGAAAGAGAAAGAGAAAGATGATGAGAGAGAGTGAGGGAGAGAGATAGAGAGAGAGAGAGCGAGAGAGAGGGAGGGAGAGAGAGCGAGCGAGAGAGAGCGAGCGAGAGAGAGAGAGAAAGAGAGAGAGAGAGAGAGAGAGAGAGAGCTCCACGAGGCGGTTTGTTTTTACTTTTGCAACGTTTAATTGGCTTTGCAAACTCACTTTTCCTGATCCATACACGTTATCGTGTGTGATTCAATCGGTCACATATTTTCTAGTACATTACTGATCTTACTTATTGACATTTGTCATTTTATAAAGTGTTCTTACTTTTACAGATTGGCTAACTTGTTAAAAATACAATAGCATGCTGCTCGCCTTGTTTCATATAGTAGCGACATGGTTTAATTGCACGACCGACAAGCACGTTGGGTGTTACCCCATGCACCATCGGGCGTCACAACATTAGGTCAACAATAAAAGGTTACAGGCGTCAACCAAGTGACAAACACAGTTGACAGGCGGAAGACATTTCCCAAATAATGAACGACGGAGAGACGCGGACAGTGTATATGTTGCTTCGAACGACATCAACCGTCAGTCCCACAACAAGATGAAGTAAATCACTATAATAATACTCTGAGAGTAATAGGATGGGGCTCGTTCAGGAAAGAAAGCCTTGAGACATCGATTGATTTCTGCGTTAACGTGACATTGGCTTGTGATCACATATATTATTATATTAAAATATTTTTTCTAAGTTTTGGAATTCAATCATTTTTTCTTTTATTTAATACCATTTCAATTGTTAATTAGATATAATTTACAAATAACCCATACAGTTACTCTTCTCTGTGAGTAAGTTACTGTCTATTATTTTCAGATACTTGTACGCTATATTACTTGACTCTCGTTCTTATTCTGCATATTGTGCATCATCCTCACTTCCGTACCTCTCCCTCTATGTGTTTACTAACAGTCAAAACTAATATAAATATGAAATGGTTCCAAAGTAAGATAAGTTTACGATAAATAAAAGGAAATATCACCACACATAGTAATCTTTTTTAACTTGTAGTGGTAAAAGGGGAAGGGGAAGAGAGATAATGTATTTTAGATTTTATTTTTTACTGTTCTTTTTTTTATTATTAAACTAGAATTGCAAACCCACCTTTTCCTGATTTAGATAATTTAATCCGGGCTTATTGAGTAAGGGAACGGATCCCATGTTTTTAATGCCAAATAAAAACAAAGATTTTATAATTTGCGTACTATATTCGATACTGAAATGTAAAAATGTATTTTAAAAAGTTCAACCTATTTTTGTATGTAATGCATACACATTAAATTAGAAAAAATCATATTATTAGTTCATTTCTTTGTTTCTTTACTTTGTAAACTTAGGAAAAAAAACAGGACAGATTTTCTTATAACTTTACCAGTACTTAATGCGTCTCTCTATACAAATGCAATCATGATTAAGAGTTTATGCGTAGCTCTACTAGCTGCATTGTTTGCAATAAAGTTAAATTTTTGAGTTAATTTGACGTTTGTGTAAAAATGACGTGATTCGAATCTATGCAATTCTATTTCTGTTCCCGTCCATGTTAAAGATGTTTTTGTTTACCGTCGAATAGTTAATACCTGTCTACAAACAACTTGCAGTCAGGAAAGTAGAAGACGTCACAATTTTGTATTATTACGTGACCATTCATTCTGATGTCTATGTTTACAGTTTTTCTGTTGACAAAATTATATTAAAAATTGTTGGCTAGTTCTTTATTTAACTGGGAAAATAAAATTATGTTTATATGAATGTCTGTCTAGAAAGTTCGTAGGTATTATCCCTGTTTTATTTACGTATATATCATTCAGATGTGTTGATACCTCTATATAGCTTCCCAACTAACTGTTCTTATATATCTACTAAAACATGTTAAAACACTTTGAAAAAGAGTTAAAAACATATTTAATTTGAAAAAGAAGCACTGTATAAGGGGATTGTCCTTAATCCTCAGAGTTTCGAAGACATACTTTCCTTCTCATCAGAGGACAGGAATTAGCAAAGTGTGGGATCGGATTTTGCTTGCAAAAGTATTTGATGAAACTGCAAGTAAGTCAAAGATCTTACTTGATAACAAAAGGTGAAGCAGAGGGAATAGGGTGAAGAAAAAGGTGAATGGATAGTCGGTGAAAAGTAAAGCATCCAATGACGGTAAAATCCATAAATGTAAATCCAAGAAAGTTAATTAAATTTCCATTTGCACAAGTATATATATATATATATATATATATATATATATATATATATATATATATATAACTACTTAAGGGGATTGTCTTTAATCCTCAGAGTTTCTAACGATTTTGTGTAGTTTCCGTTGGAAATTGTTAGGCGGGAAATAGCAAAAAACTGTGTTCACAAAATAAAACTTACTCTAGGATAGCGATACAAAATAGCTTTAAAACTAACAATAACAATAGAAAACAAACAAATAAATAAATTAAATAAACATGAATATACATAAACGATCACACACATATATGTATATATATATATATATATATATGTGTATATGTATATATGTATATATATATGTGCATTATTGTGTACACATAGGTATATTTATATGGATAAAAAAAAAAGAAAAAGAAGGAGAACGGCCACCTAAAATCACTAACCTAGTTCTAAAACAGATCCTTTGTTTGATAAAATGCATGCCCATTGGCTGATAGGAAGGGGCGCGGTGGATACTAGAAAGCTGATTGGCCAACTAGAAATCCTCAACATATATAAAAACAAGAAGCAACGACAGAATTCGCGCATTAGCCTGACGAATCCTATAGTTGGATGAAACGCAGGATATTCAGTGTAGCTTAATCGCCATATATATTTTATAAATTACTATATATATATATATATATATATATATATATATATATATATATCGGTTTCATAAGGAAAAACAAGCAAAATCATTAAATTGTACGATCATTTCGGAAACGATGTTTTTTATTGAGATAGACAATAAGTCTTGGACAATAATTTTATCTTTTCGATTTAATAGAATGGTTTTATTTTTATTATATTTTAAAATCTTAAGGGCTTCATATCTACAAAGTGCACAGAATGTCTCACGGCATATATGCTTGATATGATCCTATTATATTCCATTTTAAATTGAAGGAAGTATTACTATCATTGAGTTATCGAATATGTTTAGATAAAGCAGTTTGGTTTCTCAAGGAAGTATTTTTAAAGGAATGCTTATGCGTTGAAATCTTATGTTTAATAAGCCCAGATGTGGAATGGAAGTAGATTACATTTTGTTTAATATATTTGTTGTCAGGGAGATTCTTTTAGGATGCATTCATAAACGTTGATTTAGTTTCGACAAATTTAAGCCACCATAAATCATAATTTTTTTCGTTATTACTAATGTATCTGAAAATTTATAATTTATAAATTAATAACTATTATTATTATAGTTGTTTATTATTATTATTATTATTATTATTATTATTATTATTATTATTATCTTATCTAATATTTTTGACCATTATTTTCTATTTTATTTTATTATCTATTTCACTTTAAATTTATATGTTATTATTTTTATTAGTGTAAGTTCTATAAATATTATAATTGCTATTAAAAATATTATTTTAATTCAATTACTACAAATAAGATTCATTTACTATATAAAAAATTAAACTTATAGCTAATTAGTGGTTATCTCCATTTGAACAGTTTAATTCTTTATTTTTCTAGTTAAATATAATTATCTCCCTTTGTAATTCAAATATTTAAGTGGATTTCAAACTTAGCACTTCTAACGACTGTAAACTGGTAATATTATCCCATTGGCGTTTCCTTTGAAGTTTTTATATATATCAAGATTTTCAAGCATTCATAAACTTTATTTACCATCCAAATGAGTACTTTGACGATGATACTTACGACTTTTAGAAGGCGAACCATTAAAAGGTATACATATTTTTCTTAAAAATCTAAAAAAAATATCCTCTCTTAAACTGACCCTTCAACCCCATTTTATTTTATTTTATGTTTAATTTTAATTTAATTTTTATTTTATTTTACTTTGTTTATCAACATCAAAGAGTAACTATTTTCCTTTATATTTTAAATATTTTCCAGATACACCTGCCTTACCTAAAAATGCTAGTTTTATTTTTGGTGTCTTAAAAAAAACACCCAATATTTTTGCTAATGAAGAGACTTTGTTCCAAAAAACCAAATGATAAAATTATTAGTAATAACCCTGAAACGATGTTAAAAAAATCGGAAAAACCAAATAAAAAAAACAACAAAAAAACAGCGAAAAAAACTCGCTGTGTATATAGGGGAAGGGGAGTAAAAAAGTAAAGAAACGATGCCCGCGTGTCTAAAGATGTAAAAGAAAAAATAGTTTGGGTCGTTGAACCCGGAACGCGGAGGTGAAACTAACTCCAACCACTTAACTGTCTAGGCCAAGAGTAAGTGAAAGTGAGTAAAGTGATTATAGTGTTAAAATAAGGCTTATAAAGCAAGTGAAAGAGGTTTGATTCACAGATAGCCACTAAATGAGGTCATCGCAGGAGCGTTACGAGATGACGTAGCAGTATTTTATTTTTTATTAAATTACGTATTTCGTTTCCTGTCTAGACATCTCTCTCTATCTGTCTCTCTCTCTCTCTCTGTTTGCGTTTGTGTATGTGTGTGTGTGTCTCTCTCTCCCTCTCTCTCTAAAAAATAAAATGGCGTCTGGCTGTTTTTTTTTTTGTAAAAACTTCGATCGTTAATATTTTTTGTAAGCGTTTTTTTTTACTTCACATTTTTGGTTTGTTATTTTTCGTTTAACTATCGTATCTAACTATTTTGAATGTGCTAATAACTTTGGTAACATTACCATAGCGTAGACGTTCATAGTTTAGCTTGTGTAAGGGTTACATTTTTTCTACCGATAACAACATGTTTTTTTTAATTCAGACTGCCATTAGAGCTTGCTGACGTCAAGATCACGTGACATTACTCAGGTGGCTTTAAATACAAGTTGATCCAAAATAAACGGCCTCGTGTATACTTTATGTAGAAGAGTTCGCGCCCGTATTTTGTGGGGCAGTTATAAATCGATTAAAAAATATGTAATGTTTAACATTAAAATGTCACTTTTTTGGACCCCCCCCCTGCAGAAAATCGATCAGTTGACGTACTTGTGATGGTCCTTTTGGGCTAATGTTTCGATATTTGTCGTCCGGAGGGTGGGGCTTTCATATGATATCAAGTTTGTTAATTTTTGTTCCGTCGGTCAAAAGTTTTTAGCAGACACACAAACATACATACATACATTTTCGCTTTTATTTATATAGATATATACATATTTATATACATATATATATAATCGAGTAACAGATTGTATGCGTTTAATCAGACGAATGTGTAGGATTATTGCAATAAATATATTTTCATAATCTACTACGTGTCTCTACTCACGTATTAGACACTGTTAAAGTAAGTACTGAAAATCGACACATTAAATGTGTCTCTTGATAAAGTCTTATATGGATACATGAACAAATTATTATTGCATATACACATTCACACACACACGCACGCGCACACACCCACACACACACATATATATATATATATATATATATTGCTCTTTTAAATAGATTGATAATTCCATACTGTTTCCTATTATCATGAAGTAATTGGTATTTAATATTTAGCGAATAAAGCCATTCGTATATAAATGAGTTCGTAGGAATAATAAAAATGAAATTTCCTTTTAGGATCAAATTGATGAACTCAAAGTAAAAGTTGGCTTCACTGTCGATATTGATAGAAACAAATGTGATATTACATGACTCAAAGAGAGAGGGTGAAAGAGAAGCTTTGGGTTACTTGGAAGAACGGGATGTTTAAAAATGCTAAAATCTAAGTGCGGTAATTAAATATATAATTAAGAATTATTAACATTTTCTCCATATTTCTTTATAACTCCAGCAGTCAATCATTTGCTACAAAGTTAAAGTCAAATAAATCTTCTCAATATTCTAACAGTTTTGTCTTGTTTAAACCTTTCCGATTTATGAAACAACTAAATTGTAGGCAACGTTCTCTCTGTCAGGAAGGAGCACATTAACTTTGTATAAGGTAAACATCCACCGACCAACGTAGGAATACAATTTATGAATTTTTATGTATTTTGTAATAATAACTGCAATTTGATTTCTGCCTGCCTAACACGGTTGAAATTCCACAATTGGAATTTAATTACAGTTTCTTTTATATATCCATAGAAATTTTTATAAACTATTTAATATAGTCAATAATACGAGGTCGTTTCAAAAGTGAGCCCGCCTATCTTTTAACTAAAAAACTAAAATGTCAAATAGCTACGAACACGAAAGTGGAAACATTAATAGGAACGTCCTCCCGTTCTGCAGAATCTATTTTCTACATCGTCATCACCATTCTCAATACATTTTTATCATTCTCTTTTAACGCCTTTATCATAAAAATTCAAAGCGCGCTTTGTCACTTACATCGTTATCGTTACTTTTAAATACACTAATCCATTTCCTATCTGTCCTAACATCAACTACGTCGGCTTCGTAAACGTTCAACAGGTGGCCGTGAATTTTTTTCTGCAAGGAAGAATTCAATGACGCGTTTCTGTTTCTGATGCACGTCAATGCGCGGGATTACTTTATTAGAATCTCACACTGTAAACTTTCTGGAACAGAGAGATGAAATTTTCATGCTATGAATGCAAGTCAATCGCCTCTAATCCATTCGGGCGCAATAAAAAAAATAGGAGACATTACTTTTAGAACGACTCTCGTACATTCCACTTAACTCATACATACGATCAATATCATTGGGAAGAAAGCGTTACATATGTTGAGATCATTTGATTCTTTTAGCACAAAGAAAATATTGCCCGAGTGTATATGCTGTGTCAACGAATATGACGCATGTGTCGGAGAGAAAGATACAAGAAATTAGTTAATTTAGTTTCTTTACAGTTTTTAGAATATATTTAGACATTAAATGCAGTTATAAAATAAGCCTGTTCTTAAAAATGTTTAGTTTTTTTTTTTACACAGTGATCACCACTTATCAAGGCCCGGAAGCCACTCAGGGATAACGGTTATTGCAAGTACATTACGTTAGTGTGGAGATTTGATGAAGTGTTTAATTAGGGGGCGGTTCAGTAGGAATTTGTTAACATCGGACTTGAAGACATCCAAGTTGTAGTCCGGAGGGAAGCAGGCAGACGGGACAGAGTTCCACAGACGCGCAATTCTAAGAAAGAAGCTTTGTTCATGGAATCCGCGTTTTGATTTAGGCACAGATATAGAGTGGGGGAAAATTTTCACAGTGGATTCAGCTAGACGGTTGTTTTTCGTGAAAGATTGGCGAGGGGGGACCAGGGATTGGAGTTCAGACGAGCACCTGCCATGAAAATAACGATAAAACAAGGACAGGCTCGCAACGTCTCTTCTGTGGGAGAGAGGGTGCAGGTTAGAGAAAAGGGCATCCCCCACTAGGCCACGAAGTCTATTTTGTACTCTGTCAAGGCATGTCAGATATGGCAACAGTATTCCATCCTTTGACGTACTTGGCTTTTATATAGATAGAGAATTGCATCAATAGTGAGATATCTTCTGGAGCGGTAGAAGGATCCCACCATCTTTCCAGCGACCTTGACAACAGACTTGATGTACGTGTTCCATTTCAGATCAGGAGTAAAGGTCAAACCCAGAAGCTTGTCAAAACATGGAGCCTCACCCAGACGAGAGCCAGCCATCACAATTGATGCCAGCTGGGGATCAGAGCGTTGATGATGTAAGGATAGGAGTTTGGTTTTGGATGCATTAAAGGTAACCAGCCACTTCTTCCCCTACTGAACCACGCGCTCGAGATCAGAGGAGAGAGAATCCGAGAGAACTTTGTCATTTACAGCCTTTGATGTGTTGCCGTAGATGGTCGTGTCATCAGCATAGATGTCAACGAATGATTTAAGTATGTGTTTAGAGAGGTCATTGATGTAGATCAGGAAGAGATTTGGGCCCAGGATTGAGCCCTGAGGGACTCCAGCATTTATATTGCAGGCCTCCGATTTTTGTCCATCTACCACTACTCTTATGAACCTATCGGAGAGAAATGATTTAATGATTGAGAAAACATTTCCAGTTATACCGTAGCTGGAAATCTTGTGAAGTAGACCCTTATGCCATACCTTGTCGAAGGCCTTTGATATGTCAAGAGCAATTGCCCTAGAAAGGAAGCCTTTGTCAAGAGATTCACTAATCCTGTGGGATATAACCGTCAGCACATCTGAGGTAGATCTTGCAGAGCGGAAACCATATTGTGTGTCACTAAGAAGGTTATTCCTGCTGAGGTGGTTGACTATTTCTCTATGTTATATGGATTCCAGTAACTTACTCATAACACACAGGAGACTTATTGGTCTGTACTGAGAGGGAGATGACTTATCACCTGAATTCTTAAATACAGGGCAAAGTTAGGATGTTCTTCACGCGAACGCACGTATTCGAGCATTTTCTGTTCTAAAAATTGCTGTATTTTTAAATACTATCCACAACGGTAAACAAATGGAAGGACTCACCAATTGTGGCGCATTCTTTAGCCTATGAAAGACGGGAGGGAGTAACTAAGTAAATGAAACTAAAATAAGAGACGCAAGGTAATTTTTGTAGGTGCTTACTTGAACGAAAACAAAGAATTATGCAAAGGGAAAGATGTCGAGCTGTTTAGAAGTTACAGGAAGGAAAGCGAAACATACCTACCTCATTATTGATGATTAAAATGAAAGGATAAAATAAATCCAGTCTAAGGATAAATGGGAATCTGGAATTGCTAAAACTTGAACATTTCATCCATCATTGTGTAAATACACGGAAGTATTCAATGAAAGTAACTTTAAACACTGCATTCTTAATAATAAACACATTCTTCCTCGATAAGCAAACATGCTCGAATTATTAGACGAAATCAAACACGTGTGAGTGAAAATAGATGTATAGATGACTGCTTTGATGCAATACTAGAAGAAAATATGAACCATGTGCGATTTATTCTCTCACTAAATCTGAGAAATTGTCTCCATCAGAAAAAAATAACCTTAACAATCAAAATTTAGAATTAAAAAGATGCTAATCATCAAAGTTAGGACAACGGCTGGCCAGTTTAAATGTCACGCAAACAAGAAACGGTGTTTCTGAATAGATGGAGAAGACAAGCGTAAAAAACACTGTAACTGCAGTGATAATCTTCAAGAACAAGCAGCGCTGATTCAGAAATGTGGTTATAGATTGCGCAACTTTACCTCATGCAGCTACTCTTACAGGATGGATCCGTTTTCTGTTGACTGATCGGAGGTATCATCTCCAATTGAAACTAAGCTTCATTAAAGAGATAAATGTAATCAAAATACAGGTGAGAATCACCGACGAATGTTATGTTTCCATGCACTCCCAGAAGGATTATTCTGCGTTTTACTAACCTGTATGGATAACTGGCTGGCTTATACGCCTGTTCAAAAATGTTATCTTGACGTATATATATATATATATATATATATATATATATATATATATATATATATATATATATATAAAACTACTTAATTTACTCACATAAAATTAATATAGGAAAGTATAGATTTATGCGTAAACTTTATGTATTTACTTCAAAAGTGCTCAATAAGTAGGTAGAGCTAGTTAGTAATTTATAAAATATATATGGCGATTAA
Source organism: Euprymna scolopes (assembly GCF_053919585.1). NCBI lineage: Eukaryota > Metazoa > Mollusca > Cephalopoda > Sepiida > Sepiolidae > Euprymna > Euprymna scolopes. The sequence continues at coordinate 39,908,516 of NC_136484.1, read as the reverse complement.
GTTACATTGAAGAGTCCTAGAGTGGATGAAACGCGGAATATTCAGTGTAGCTTAATCGCCATATATATTTTATAAATTACTATATATATATATATATATATATAGATAGAGAAAGAGAGAGAGAGAGATTTATTTATGTATATAAGCACATGAATACATATTCCAATATAGACTTTAACGTTCTAATTAAGTTAGGCAACGTTGAATCTGGCCAGTAGTAGATGAGTGAACATTTTAGAAGACAAAGCGCCGTATGTAATAAAGAAACACCTCTTCAAAAATAATATATAAATCAATTATATATATATATATATATATATATATGTATATAAAAGTATTTACTATTACGGTATAAAATGATCCCGTGATGGTTGACATGCCGAAAACCCTGCAACAAAACAAAACATAAACATACTCTAATAAGGCTTTTTGTAATCCATATCTCACACATCACACTCAATCCTGGTTCTTTTCACACATATATTGTATTTCTTCATTGCATTATTCCATAACTGCACAGAAAGAATTCCAGACATTTCCTGATTTAAAAATGTTCTGATATGTCTTCATAATTTATTCTCACCATGAACTCCAGTACACTGTGTGAGCAGAAGAAATATTTGAAAAAATATTTGAAAAAAAAAACGTATTTGCTAGCAGCATGTAAATTTAACTTCACAACGTTGAATTTCAACAAAAATGAATATAACACGTGCACTGTTATAATTTTTCGTTCGCCAATGCAAATAAGAAGACATTACACAATTCAGACACCGGTCTCAAAAACCGAATGTCTGACACCAGTCACCAGGGACCGTTAATATATAGCGTCCTTCATCAGAACAACTGGGTGAATCAGAAAAAAAAATTGTTTTTACCTTATAAAGAGTTTCCAAGAGAATTTCCATTTTAATGCAAAGAGAGGCTAAATGTATACATTCATTTATTAGAGAATGACAAATATCTGTACACACACACGCACACTCATATATATATATATATATATATATATATATATATATATATATATATATATATACTAGCATTTAAGTCGGGCGTTGCCCGGGTGTTTGGAGGTGTATGCTGAGCAAAAACAAAGGTCAGTTGTTTAAAAGTTGACCCCTATTATGACAAATTAATATTTATTATTTTGGGCTCAAATCGATTTATTAAGTTAGATCCATGTCCAAAGAACCTATATCTAAAATTTCAAATGTTTAGACCCAAAATTGACGGAGGAGTTTGGTAAAGTTCTCAAAGGTCAAATTGTTGAACTTTGACCCCCTTAACAGCCACATTTCAGGCCGAAAACCGATCACATAGATTTTCCCAAATCTCGGTAACCTGCATATTCAATTTTGAGTGGATAGACTGAAAATTACCAGAGTTATTGCGAAGGAAAATGTACACAGACACACAGACAGGCAGACACACAGACCCGTCCACTTTTATAGATATACTAGTCAAAACATCGAAAAAAATACACAAAAACTAACGTTAGGCAAACGAACGATATTAAATGTAAAAATCGAAAAAACTAAAAAGGAAAAAGAAAACAGAAAAACGAACGTTAAAACTGCTTTCAAAAATCTGAAAACTAAAAACAAAAAACACGTGAAAAATGGCTTAAATAAGCCGGTTTCGATATTAAAATTTAAAAAATCGGTGGATACTCGGGTGTTTTAGGGTGTGTTTGGTCGGTCGGAGGTGGGGTGTTAATAAAAACCTAAGAATAAGCGAAGTAAAAAAACAAACAAAAAGGAACGTTACGTGAAAAATGGCTTAAATAACACTGCTTCAATATTACAATAAAAAAATCGAAAAAAATTCTCACACCACGATTCGAACCCAAATCTTTTAGATAATGACCCAACGCTCTAACCAACTGAGCTAACACGAAATACATGAAATTCTCTCAGTTCTATAAATATTTAAACTAAATCAGGTCATGACGTCGTCTGACGCACGCGTAGAACTGATCTCCTCATAAGAGGACGGTTTTTGCTGACCAATCCTGTACAAAAATGTTGATTTCAGGGTAAAAAAAATTACGTTTTTGGCCAATTATTCGATATTTGTCGGGCTAAGGATGTGGCTTTCATATGAGACCAAGTTTGTCAATTTCTGTTCAGTCTGTCGAAAGTTTTTAGCAGACACACAAACATACATACACACATACATACATACATACATAATACATACATACATTTTCGATTTTATATACATAGACTAGCACTTCAGAAATTGTCTGAGTAATTTGGAAGAGACCACAGAGGTCAATTTTTAAAAAAATTTGACCCGTACTATGACCCTTTAAAATTTATTGCTTTGGGCTCAAATCAAGTTATTAAGTCAGATCCATGTCCAAGGAACCTATATCTAAAATTTCCAGTGTGTAGACCCAAAATTTTCGAAGGAGTTTGGTAGAGTTCTCAAAGGTCAAATCGTTGAACTTTGACCCCTTAATCGCCAAATTTCTGGCCAAAAATTGATCACATCGATTTTTCCAAATCTCAGTACCCTGTATATCAAATTTCGAATCTGTGTATTAAAAATTGACAGAGTTATTGCGTAGGGAAATGTACACAGACACACAGATACACAGATACACAGATACACAGACCACAGATACACAGACACGTTCACTTTTATATATATATAGAGAGCGGGGCTACCCGGCGTTGCTCGGGGCCGTATAAACAATGAGAAAATTGAATTTGGTTTGGTAATATATTTGTTATTCTTATGAGAGAGGAATTTTGTATGTTTATGTATCATTTGTTATTTCCAACATAAGAATATTTTACCTATATAAGACGGGTATTGCCCATATGAAATAACTGTATCTTACCTAGGGTAGGTCATTTATAGCATGTATATGAAAGTACTGGTAATATACAACACATTTATCTAATCAAATCCCAAGCGATGCCAAGTATTTTACTAATATATATTTTCGCCTATTTCATTCAATCCCGGGCAACGCTGTGTGTTTTGCTAGTATATATCTCAATATATCTCATGAAATCCTGGGTGACGCAAGGTATTCTGTTAGTATATATTTCAATCAATCTAATTCAATCCAAGTCAACGCCAAGCATTCTGCTAGTATATATTTGCATCTATCTCATTACATCTCAGGCGACCGTGTATTCTGCTTGCATACATTTACATGTATCTCATTGAATCCAGGGTAACTCCGGGTAATCTGTAAGTATATATGTGGACGTATCTCGTTGAATCCCATAATTCTTAGATTGTTACAAATTTCGACAATTTAACTCACATTATCGCTCACCTGTCTAAAATAATAACTTTGAGACATTGTCTTGGCTGTTTTTTCATTACAAACAGATCATCCAAATAACTCACGTTTCATCATTTTTTATAATTTTTGGATATGTTACTAATTTCAACAACCATGTCACATAATTTAACTTATATTATCGCAGCCGCTCTTACTAAAATAAATACTTTGATACATAGGCTATGGTATGTTACTAATTTCGACTATCACCTTTCATGAGTAAATCCACATTATCGCCCCCTTCTATCACTAAAATAATAACTTTTAGACATTGTATGACTGGTTATTTCATTACAAACCCACAAAAGAAGTAAGTCACATTATATCATTTTTCATAATTCTTGGATATGTTACTAATTTCGACACTTATTTTTAATGAAGTAACCAAAATAATCGCGACCTTTTACTAAAATAATAACTTCCATACATTGCCTGGTCTGTCTACTTCATTACGAATACACCAATCAATTAACTCACATTTCATCATTTTTCATAATTTTTGGATATGTTGCTAATTTCAACCGTCATTTTTTCTGAGTTCAATCACATAATCCATCTCCTCTTACTAAAATAATACCTTTGAGACATTTCTGGGTTGTTTATTTCATTACAAACACATCAATAAAATACCCCACATTTCATAATATCTTTTATAATTCTTGGATATGTTATGAATTTCGACAATCAAATTTAATGAGTGCGCACATCTAATCGCCCAATTCTTACTAAAAAAATAAATTTGCTACATTGACTGGGCTGTTTATTTCATTATAAACACACCAATCAAATAACTAAAACTTCATTTTTCATAATTCTTGGATATGTTACTAATTTCGACAATCGTTTTTTATAATTTAACCACATAATGTCCTTTCCTTTTGCTAAAATAATTACTTTGTGACATTGTCTGGCGTGTGATTTCATTACAAACACACCAAAAAATGACTCGCATTTCATCATTTTTCATAATTCTGGGATATGTTACTAATTTGGACAATGGTTTTTCATGATTTTACGACATAATCGCACCATATAAATTTTTATTTTTATTTCGGACTACTAGTCTCATCTTTATTAGTTGTTGTTTTCCATTAAATATTAATATATATAATGCTCATCTCAAAAAAATCAATTCATTTTAAGGAATCATATATATATAATCGCACCATCTTGCATATTATACCAATTATGGTGTATTAGTCTTATGGTATACAGCATTGACGCTATATTCAAGGGAGGCCACTTGCATGTTATGACAATGATTGTATATCAATCTAATGGAATTCGACAATGATGCTACATCCAAGTGAGGTCACTCGCATATTGTAAAAATAATTGTATATTAATCTAATAGAATCGATATTAATCTATTGGAATTCGACAATGTCGCTACACTCAAGGGAGGTCACTTACATAGTATAACAATGATTGTATATTAATCTAATGTAATTCGACAATGAAGCTACACTCAATGGAAGTCACTTGCATATGATAACAATGATTGTATATTAATGTAATGGTATTCGACAATGAAGCTACATCCAAGGGAGGTCACTTGCATATAATAACAATGATTGCATATTAATTTAATGGAATTCGACAATGAAGCTACATCCAAGGGAGGTCACTTGCATACAATAACAATGATTATATATTAATCTAATGGAATTCGACAATGAAGCTGCATCCAAGGGATGTCACTTGCATAACAATGATTGTATATTAATCTAATGGAATTCGACAATGAAGCTTCATTCAAGGGAGGTCACTTGCATATTATAACAATAATTGTATATGAATCTAATGGAACCTGATAATGAAGCTACATCCAAGGGAGGTCACTTTCATATTATAACATATATACTGCGCAAGCACCTTCTAAATTTTTCAAATCGGACATATACTGCACAAGCACCTCCAAATTTGTCAAATCGGACCTATAATGCACAAGCACCTACAAAATGTTCACATCGGACTTATACTGCACAAGAACCGTTAAAATTTTTCAAATTGGACATATACTGCACAAGCACCTTAAAAATTATCAAATGGGACCTATACTTCACAAGCATCTTCAAAATTGTCAAATCGGCCTATAATGCACAAGTACCTTAAAAATTGTCAAATCGGACCTATAATGCACAAGCATCATCAAAGTTTTTCAAATCGGACCTCCACTGCACAAGCACCTTCAAAATTGTCGAATCTGACCTATACTTCACCTATGTCCTACAATCCCAGGCGACGCTTGGTATTCTGCTAGTACACATCCACCTGTCATACAATTCCGGGCGATGCCGGCTATCTGCTAGGGCATATACACCTACTTTATCCAATCCTAGGCTATGCCGGGTATTTTGCTAGTACAGATATCCACCTATGTAATCTATCCCGGGCGACGCTGGGCATTTGGCTAGTACATATATCAACCAATTTTTTCCAATCCATGGCGTCGCCGAGTGTTCTGCTAGGAAAAATTCCATGAATTTTATCCAATCCCAAGCCATGCCGGGTAATCAGCTAGTATATATGTCGTGCTGGTGCTATGTCATACAATTCAGGGCGACGCTGGGTGTTTTGCTCGTACATATACACCAATTTTATCCAATAAGCATGTTTTTTTTACTTGGTATTTTGGCTAAGATCAAAGTGTAGTATCTTTCTTAGAAATAAAGCGGTTTAATCATATTATGCCTGCCACCTTCCTCTCTCTAAATAGAATTAGTTTATATACGAAAAATATATAATACGCATCTTTTTTTTTTACTTGGTCTTTTGGATAAGATCAAAGTGTAGTATTTCTTGGCATCTGTCTTAGAGGCCGCCGGTTTTAAACCGGACTTCTGCAAGTGGATCTCCATGATGTATAGACAGCCCACGGCTGTTGTGCAAGTCAACAGAAAGCGCTCAAAACCCTTTGTTATCTCTTGGTCGGTTCGTCAGGGTTGTCCGCTGTCGCCCCTGCTTTACGTCCGCAAGCTGAGCCGGCCCTGCGCGGAATGGCTCTGTCTGGCGGCTCAGCTGCCAAGGTATCCACGTTCGCTGATGATGTCATGGTCTTTGTGTCGGGCTTCAGAGACATTGAGATCGTGTCGGAGGCGCTTGCACAGTATGAAAGAATCACGGAGGCCAAGATAAACCGCAGCAAGTCGGTCGGACTGCGGTTGGGCGCCTGGAGTGGCAACGCAAACCTCCCGGCTCCCTTCAGCTGGACGGATGGCCCGGTTCGGATCCTCAGAGTGTGGTTCGGACCGGGTCTCCAGCTTGATAAGAATTGGTCGGAGTACGGTCAAAGGTGGCAGCTTCTGTCGACGCGTGGCTTTCTAGGAAACTTTCCTTAAAGGGTAGAGCTGAGGCGTGCACCGCATACGTCTTCCCTCTTATCCTTTACCGACTGGCCGTACTTCCTCTGCCTGCACAACGGCTAACAGCTCTTGTTGAACTCTTGTCCTCGCTCCTTTGAGACAGAGGAAGACACTGGGTAAGCAGACAGGTCTGTATTCAACGCCCCTGTGAGGGAGGTTTGGGAATGCCGGACTTGTGTCATCGAGACGCCGAGAGGCTGGCCTTCCTTAGCCACTCCCTTCAAGATGATCAACTGTGGCACCCCGCGATCACTGCTGCCTTTTCCGACCTCATTCCGTCGTAGGCCGCGGGGAGAATCAGCCTCTCTGAAAGAGTGCCAAGCCCTGCAAAAACGACTACCAGGGTCCAGCGATCTTTTGACTGCAACCCGTAAGGAACTCCACAGGGATCTAGTGAGAGAGGCGCCGATGATTCACTATGTGCGTGTTTGGGTTGGCAGCAGAGTGAGATCTGCTGCGCGTGGAGCTGGGCGCCAGGTTCGAGTCATCTGAACAATTCAGAGTTCTCTCTGATCTGGCGATTGGCCCGAAATGCGCTTCCCCTCAACAATATACAATGCAGCTCTGTTTTTTTGAAGTCGCCTGCCAGTCGTCCCCGTTGTGGGACGACGGCCGCAGAAACTGATCACGCATTTTTTGATTGCCACAAACTCCGCCAGTACTGGTCGTATGTTGGCGAGGTGACGGCTCGCATCGACCCCGAGCATCCTCGCCTGATTCCTGTATCAAACGTAGTGGGCAACGTGAGGCCGCCGTAGGACCGGGAGAGACAAATGGTCTACATCGCAATCCTGGCCATGGTGAGAATGGTGATTTGGACGTCGAGACTGCAAGATGACCGGGAGGGGGTGCTGCCTTTTTCTGATCAGGATCTGATCGCTTTCTTTAAACACCAACTACGGGTAAAGATCAGATGCGACAGAAGAAGGCTGCATCGCGTTGCTTTTGAAAGAAGATGGATACAGTTAGCAAGTCTGTGTGTACGAAGAGGGGCCAAATTTGAATACGTATTTCCCGCCTAGGTGTGGAGCGCTCAGTTCTAGGGTTGCTGTCGGACCCCCGCCCCTTTCGAATTCTACTTCCTTCAGCCTCTCAACTAGCCGAATAAATCTTGTTTCCCTTATTAGACAGCCTCCAAGATCCCCAGCCTCCAAAAAACAATTTTTCTTTTGCCCGCCCTTCCTCTCGAAATTCAACCCAGCTTGGAGAAAATTAAATCAAACACTAACAGCCCCCGCCCCCACTGCCAATTTTTTCTTTTCTCCCCTATTTAGGACACAACCCCTCTCCCCTCCATTTAGAGACTACTCGCGAAATCCTGGACCCTTTACAGACCAGAGTTAAACGAATGGTCTAGCATTTCAGATAGGGTTGGGAGGGCCTTACTAACCGGGTTTTTTTTCCCAAGTCCCTCGACACAAATGAAATTTTATCAAGATTGTTATCTTTTTTGTATTTTTTGGTATAATAATAATACGAAAAATATATAGAACGCGTCTTTTTTTTCTTGGTCTTTAAATCTCGTTTCCTGTCTAGACATCTCTCTCTCTCTCTCTCTTTCTCTGTTTGTGCGTGTGTTTCTCCCTCTCTCTCTCTGTTTGTGTGTGTGTGTTTCTCTCTCACTTCGTCTTCCTTACTCTTAATGTTACATGATAAGGGCTGTCCCCTTTTCATGTAAGTATAAAAATAGAGAGATTAGTTAAAATGCAAATGAAATAGCATAGGCGAAATTCGAACCTCGTAATCTAGGTTTAGAAATAGATTACGTGTGAGAATTTAAAAATGTAAAACAAACATTTGTTTAGAATATAGATAAATATTTCAAGGAAAGAATGTTAACTATCAAGTTTGTTATGAAATTTTAAATTGAAAGAATGCAGCTTATAAGATAATGTTTTTAACATATTGGAAAAATAGGTTACTGAGAAATAGGAAAAGTTTTGGACACGTATGTCCAGAACACGTGAAAGAAGGCACATGTTTTAACATGTGTATGACGTCACGGAAAATAGAAAGTTCTAGGAATAGAGAAAAACTTTAGTTAGAAGACAGTCAGTGAAAAAACTCAGAGAGAGTCTGTCGTCTAGGAGCGAGACGTCACTTCAAGAAAAAAATGTGAAACTTTGAATTCTTGATGATGGAATCACGGCCGGTCGTGTGACGAAATAAACCATCATGTGTTTTGTAAAGCTCGTCTTGTCTTATGATTCTTACAAAAAGGTAAAGTGAAATTGTATTATATATTTGTGTTATAAAATGTCTTTTCATACACATCTCGTCTTCATATATCCACAATGAGAATCTACATTATGTCTACACAATGTCTGAACACTATGTCCTCACTCAAAGAGCTTTCTCCTTCTCTTCCATTCTGCACAGCAAAGAATGAACAGTTTTAATATAAATATGAATCTTCATAAAACGAACAAAGTCTCTTACAACAAAATCTCTCTCTCTCGGAGTCTTTCAACATTCCTCTTAAACACTCTTTCTAAGCATCTCTCTCTAAGATACAAAAAGCCATATAATAAGACTCTCTCTTTTAATGAAACCCCTATATGTAACATTAAGAGCGTTACTAAAAAAGAAAATGGTGTCTGGCTTTGTTTTTTTTTTTTGTAAAAACATCGATCGTAAATATTTTTTGTAAGCGTATTTTATTTTTTACTTCACATTTTTAGCTTGTTATTTTTCGTTTAACTATCGTATCTAACTATTTGTAAATCTGCTAATAACTTTGGTAACGTTTTCCTAACGTGAAATTTTTGTATTTTGATGCGTTGTCGTCATTTTTACCGATAACAAACTCTCTCTATTCAATGGTTTGAAATACATATCGCCATTACAGCTTGCTTATGTCAAGATCACATGACATGACTCAGCGTTTATTAAATTACGTATAAATATCGTTAAAATGTCACTTTTTTGCCCCCCCCACTGTAGAAAAAGGGTAAGCTGAGTAACTTAGATTGGATCTTTCGGGCCCAAAATTGGATATTTGTCGTCCGGAGGGTGGAGCTTTCATATGAGACCAAATTTGTGAATTTTTGTTCTGTCTGTCAAAAGTTTTCAGCAGACATACAAACATACATGCATAATACATACATACATGCATGTTCGCTTTTATATATATATGTATATATATATATATAGAGAGAGAGAGAGAGAGAAAGAGAGTGAGAGAGAGGTAGAGAGAGAGAGAGAGAGAGAGAGAGAAGGGGAGAATTCCCGGTTAATATTTTCCCGAAGTAAAGTAACAAATAAAGTTTTAACGAGGTTGATACAAGTGTTCAATACCGAAGTAGGGCAAGATATACTTTTTATTTGTTTTACATAATCATTAATATGTCGCTACACATTCATGAGCATGTTTCGGTCAGCCAGTTTCTAGTAGCTAAGTCCGTAATCCTGATTACGGACTTAGCTTTTGTATGAAGAGGTCTCGTTACTAACAACATGTCATGAAGGTGTAGCGACACGTTAATGCTAATGTAAAACAAATAAAAAGTGTATATATATATATATATATATATATATATATATATAATTATTCAATCAAAGTAAATCTTTAAAAAAGCAAAACTTATCAAGAAAAGCTCAACATAAGAGGAGCGAACAATAACATTCAAATGAAAGATGGGTATACAAGTTATATATAATTTTATTCTATCATCAGAATAATGAGTTTGGTTGGTTGGCTGTTTTTGTTTTACGGCATATCAACCCTTTTCAGGTTATTTAATGCCGAATCCAAAGATTCGGAAGAATTTTTTTTTAATAGAATATATTTGTTGTTTTCACGTCGGTTTCTATTTAACCCATAGTTTGGACCGTAACAGTTACTACGACTCCAGGTCAGAGTGGACCTGGGAGCAATGACAATTAAAGGGTGGCTCCACACTCCCCAAAGCCCACAAGTTGGGGCCTTACCACTGGATATAGTTTAAGGTCATATCCAGGACCAGAATAATAAGGAAAAGTTGTTTGGGAAAATTATGAAAAAAAACCCTTCTTTTTTGTATTCTAACATACATATATACATTACCTCTCCTATTTTTCCCATATATTTTGTACCTACTTTAAATTATTATTATTTACCATTTCATTGTATTCCTACATTCTCATTTCATATATAAATATCATTAAATATGTTTTTGTATACTTGCATTTTGTATAATTCGAGCCTCTCCTCTTCTGATGAGAAGCATTTAACTTTGAAATGTCATGAACTAAATGTTTTTTTTTAACTTTTCGTTTTAACTTTTCCTTATTGTTCTTATGATATAATAAAGTTATATACATATATATATATATGTGTGTGTGTCTGTGTGTGTCTATAAGTGTGTGCGTGTGTGTGTGTGTGTGTGTATGTGTAATGGTTGTATAGATTGATTTTCTACATGTAAAACCTGCATGATTATTAGAGAGGACAGAGAAAGGGACTTCTACTTTCTTTTCATCACCACACTTTCCTCCAAAATATCTACTGTCCACATTAAAAAAATATACACCCATTTTTTCAACCCGTTAACTACAGTCGAATATATTTTTATAGAAATGAATGTAATCTTGATTTTTTTTTCAATAACGTTCCCTGTCTTTGGTTTATTGAATTGAGATTCCTTTGAAACATGTATGTAATAATTTTTGTATAATAAACAGACTATATATATATATATATATATATATATATATATATATATATATATGGAATATATATATATATATATATATATATATATATATATATATATAGATGGAATATATATATATGTGTGTGTGTGTGTGTGCATGTGTATGTGATCTGCGGCTATTATTTTCCAGATGTAAGTTACCAATGAAGTTTAACGAGGTTAATAAAGAGTGCTCAATACCAAAGTACAGATGATGATCGTGGTGGACCAGGTATATACAAGAGAGTAACGTAAGTCGGGGATGTTCTGACCACATAAACATTCTAGTCAATTAAAAACATTTTTATAACTGAATAGCCCCAATTAAATCTGAAACCCTTTTTAGCATAGATGTGTCAAATCCACATTCCCCTACTGTTTGAACTTATACACATTAGTATGATTTAGAGCAGCCATCACACACGCATACGAATACCTTTCTTTCTTGTATTCCATTACATCTATCTCTACCTTTAACCCCCGCATCTTTCCATTTATTACCATATCTAAACACAGACTCAAATTCGCACTTATGTTGGGTCTTTTTTTTTTTTCACTACATTTGACGGAACGTCCTGATATTTATGGAAACCATTTCCCCACAAGGAAAAATCAGATGCACAGGTTAGCCGATATTTTTGTAAATAAACAAAGCAAATACGAAACTAACATAGAATCGCAACAATTTAATTAGTCCGGATTAAAAAATAATTCAAATTAAATAAAGAAATAAGGAGTTTTAATTTAAGAAATAAATGAATAGTATTAATAAAACATATTAAATGGACATAGGTAATTAGTGGTAACATTGTATGATATTTTGTTTGATTTTTTTTTTTGAATGGAGATAAAAAATACTTTGCAAGGATGCGATATAGGTAAACTATTTTCGCTTGTTTTTTTTCCTTATAAGGGAAAGTATTTCCATAATGTTTTATTGTTAAAGTGTTTTTTATTCAATAATTCTGAAGAAAGTCTGTTCTTATGAAAATTTTTAAAGAACATAATGTTTGGATTTATCCGAATAGTCTTGAAACCATTGTAACTCGCGATGAAATAAACTATTTGTTGCTATCGATCCATTCTCTGAAGTTTTGTTTTTTGCTAAACCAATATATGAATGCTCAATTATGAAATATGATAATTTTGTAGCTTAAAGTTTAAGTCATCTCTTTTTGGTTTAAAATGTATTGATATATGTACGATTACTGAATTATATAAACCCAGTAAAATTCGGACGCTACAAATAAGACTATATATATATATATATATATATATATATATATATATATATATATATATATATGGTTTGTTCAAAATCCATAAAACCACATTTCAACATTACCAATTTATTTGAAATTTTCAGAAATCCATCTTTAAAGTTGAGGGATGTTTCTATATTATTAAAATAAATAAAGATCGCCAATTATGAAAATATTAAATAAAATAAAAATATTTTTCGTAAGCCCATACTGCGGACCTGTTTTTGTTGGTAGAACTGAACTTCCGTTTCAATTCATTTCATACACCACGATTTGACGAGGCGAATTAGATTTCATTTTCTGTTTACTCGATAAGTTAAAAAAAAGCATTCCCTATTTTAAAAAATTAATTCATTTTTTATTTTCCAAATTTTTTAATTTAAATATTTTTCTTTATTATATCAGGCAAAAAAGTTGCTCGCTTGCTTTTTGAGTTGAAACATAAAAGTTAAAGTCGAAGTTGTTTGTTTGTTTTTTTTGTTTTTTTTTTTGATTTTGTTTTTTTTTGTTTTTGTTTTTTAAACAGTTATTTCGATATAATAAAATATGGACATTTTTATTATTAAAACTATAAATTGTTTGGTGAAAGTATAGTTTTTTTCGAAGAAAATTTACGGATGGGTAACGTGCTTAAATAATATTTGGTGCTAACGTAGAGAGTGATGCACGCTATTTTTAAATCGTATTTCTACGTTTAATTAAAGTTTTATGATATGTTTTTTTATTCAACTGTAAAGTTAAAGTATAGGTTAGGTACAAATCACCCTCCCCTCCCCATGTAAAGAATTGCTTTTTAAATAATAACGTTATTATTTCAGCACGGATCAATAAGCACATGTGTACCAAATTTCTTTAATAAAGAAAAAGCATTCATATTTTCTTAAGTAAAAACCGCTTCTGTAAAAAAACAAACAAAAAAAAACAAAAAGTGTACTTTCAATTTTGATAAAAAAGGTTTTAACAGACGAAAGAAAGGTAAAAGGTTAAAATACGTGGTTGGGCATAGGTGTTGTTTATTCCGAAAGCCGTTCTTAATATGGGGAGGTTGGGAGTGTTTATTCATAGCCGCCAGTGAATTATAGTGCATAGTACAGGTCTTTATATCTCTAAAAGTACTTGCCTCTACAAATTTTAAATGAGCTTTTCTTATTCAGCATAGTCGGAAATTGTGGAGGTGGACCTAATGTAAAAAAAGCACCTCCCTTAAAAAAGATGTCGTGAAATTTAAATTTAAGCGCGGTAACAAAATAAAATTAGACAGAAAAATACCGCCTTCTGGTTTGTACTTGCACAAAGACTTGAAAAAGTTGTCAACAAAACAAATATATAACAAGTAAATATTTTCAAAGGCACGATAAGTTACTTTTCTACCTAATTGGATAATTTTTAGTGTTTTTATTGGGTTTGTACTACTGGACATATAGATTCGAAAAAGTTGTCAAAAAATAAATGTATAACAAATATTATCAAAGGCAAAATATGTTACTTTATTACCAAAATGGATAATTTTAGTTTTTTTTTTTTAATGTAAAATGTTTATTCGGCTCGAAAACACAGCGTTTACTGCTATATTTGAAAATTACAAATGGCGGCAGACTCTGTGTTAAACATGTTAAGTTTGGGAAAATGAGTTAAAACTAAAAAATATATACAAAATACTGTTAAAAACCACCGAATACATGTCTGCCTATGTCACGGTAACATATATTGAGTGAGTTCCTGACAGTATTTTGTATAGTTTCTTTAGTTTTAACTCATTTTCTCAAACTTAACGTGTTCAACACAGTCTGCCGCCATTTATATTTTTCAAGTATACTGATAAACACTACATGTTTTGGAACGGATTAAACATTTTACACTAAATAAAACACTAAAATCTTATCCAGTTAGGTAGAAAAGTAACTTATCTTGCCTTTGATAACATTTATTTGTTATATTTATTTTTCGACAACTTTTTCGTTTCTGTATTTAGTAATACAAACCCGTTTTATTTACTGTAACGTTTAGTCGGCTCGAAGAACAATGTTTATCAGTGTATTTGAAAAATACAAATGGTGGCGGACACTGTTGATGATGTTAAGTTTGAGAAAATTATTAAAAACTAAAAAACTATATAAAATACTGTCAGAAACCCACCGAATATGTCAGCCTATGTCACGATAACATATAATCAGTGGGTGTCTGACACTGTTTTGTATAGTTTTTTAGTTTTTAACTGATTTTCCCAAACTTAACGTAATCAACAGAATCCGCGACAATTCGTATTTTTCAAATACATCGATAAACACTGAGTTTTTCGAGCCAATTAAACATTTTACATTAAATAAAAACACTATAAAATTATCCAGTTAGGTATAAACATAATTTATCTTACCTTTGCTTTCATTTATTTGTTTTTGGACAACTTTTTTGAATGTGTATATAGTAACCCCCCCAATATTAATTAAAATCTCACATTTTTTAATACAATAACAAAAAAAAATCCCTTCTATTTAGCGTTTCAACATTTTAGCAACGTTCGGCTTAATTCACTGAATGTTAGTCGATCCCAAGCCATGATTGACGGTAACTCCCGAAGATCCGGATCCAATTCTGCAAGAGTACCATTTTTTTTTTTTCATTTTCGCCTCTTTTCTTTTTTTACTTTTTGGAGTGAATTGCTGTACTAAGAATATAAGAAACATGCATTTTCTCTTTTTATTAGAATTTTCCATTACACCAAATTGAGCCACAGCAACGCGTAGCAGGGTACAGCTAATATATATATATATATATATATATATATATATATATATATATATATATATATATATATATATATATATATCCTAGCAGTAGAAGTAATTTTTAATATCAAATCAATGCCAGACCGAGAAAAGGTCAACTTTATAAGTATAATGAATGTATCTCTCTCTCTCTCTCTCTCTCTCTCTCTCTCTATATATATATATATATATATATATATATATATATATATTTATATATATATATATATATATATATAGAGAGAGAGAGAGAGAGATAGATAGATAGATAGATAGAAATAGAAATACTTACATTCAACAACTAGGCTTAATGGTGGAACAGCAGACCTTTCACATTCCATACGTCAACGTTTTACGCCCAAACTGCGATGTACCATAAAATATGCGTACTTCTGTTATCCCTTATAAACATTAAAACTGTCCACATTTATTTGATGGTCCGTTGTCAGCACTAATCATTCAATACATTATTCACAAACATAGTTTTTGTTAGTACTTCATCCGCTTTACTTGCATCGTTCGGATTATTTGTTTCCGTTTGTTTGTTATTTCCGATATAGTATATCAACTGTGTAACATATTTAGTCAGTCAGCGTGTCACGTTTGTTTTAAAGAGCGTTTATATTGTTAAACGCGTACGTCGAATTAGCGCATCTTGAAAATATGCATTCTTGTTTTTATTTCTGCGACCTTTAAGAAAGCGCGCACCGAAAAAGAAAATTGGCATATATTAAATAGTTCAACGTAAAATCTGATTTATTTACCTAAATTATTTTTCTGCTAATATGTACATATTTCATGAGATATATCGGTATTTTTATTCATTTTTCATATAGTTTTTCGAGGGTGGATGGCTACTTTAGCTGTGCTTCAAAGAAACAGATATAACCAAACAAATACACATCAAACATATAATATAAAAAGTATTCCTCAAAATATAGATCAAACACTTTAAAATTAAAGTATATAACATAAAATAATAAAAGGGAATATTCGACTCGACAGTACGCTTGGTAAAAGATCCTGAAGAGAAAAGAATTCTGGAACCTGAATAAAGGAACCAGCAAACACTGACTATGCACAAACAACCGCAACTGAAGATTTATGTTGATCAAGTTTATGTAAATAAGAATAAGGCAGAATATTATTAGTACACATTGTCGATTAGACAACGTAGAGAACTACACAACAAAGAAATGTACGAAATAAGGAAATACACAACAAACAGAGCTGCGCAAGATAGAGAAACACACACCATAGAGAAATACACAAATTAGATAAATACAAAAGACAGAAAAATACACAACATTAAGAAATACACAATATTAATAAATACACAACACAGGGAAATGCAAATTACGGAGAAATAGAACAGATGGAAATACACAGGCTAAAGAAATATACAAGACACAGAAATACACAGCACAGATATATACACAACACAAAAATACTAAACACAGAGAAATGTACAATACAAAGAAATACCTAGCACAAGGAAATACACAACGCAGAGAAATACACAAGGCAGAAAGAGTCTGACTATTGCCGCCAAATAGCACCCAAGTTATCAATATGGAGAATAGTCCAGCGAAAACATAAATTGAAGAATATTAGACAAAATGCAAAAGTTAAAATTATTTGAAAATTATCTATATAAATAAAATAGTAGACGTATGTGTGTGTGTAAATGTCTAACAGGTAAACTATTAAACTACTGGTCACATAGCACTGAAATACTCAGGAAATAATATTCATGCACTAAGGGTGGTTTATAGCGAATAATATCTTTGCTTACATGCATGTATATTGGATCCAGACATCGGCAAATTTACATATAAAATGTTCATTAAACCGTAGCCGACATTTTTAGTATGCGCACGCGCGTACTTTCGTTTTACTTTCTCAGGCTGGAACGCTCGGTTCTTTTAAATTTCAATTCTAACTCATAACAGCAACTATTTTTTTTTAAAATGTTTTTCTATTAAAAGGAACAAGCAAAAAGAAAACGAAACCATACGTACATTTTATTCGCGGTTTGAAATTTGTAAATATGAAAAACCTATAAATCTATTTTACGATCTCATAGTTACTTAATTTTATACATTATTTAAGACGGAGGAGGGAGGATGACACACGGAATACGGACGGTGCTGAAATAATAACGTTAATATTTAGAAAGCCATTCCTAATATGGGGAGGGGATGTATTATTTAAACTATTCTCTACTTTCACCTAACAATTTATTAAATAAGAAACTTACATACATTAACGGACTCTATTTTAATTAACATTCAGGTCTGTTTCTCAATCCAATTTCTTGATTAGTTTGTTGTAAAGCAAGTGATACCTAATCATTAACTGAACTTTGAAATATTGATATTTTGAGTAGCATGAATTTTAAATAAGGTGCTTAGCATGAATTTTAAATAAGGTGCTTCTACACTGTAGTACGCATATTTAAAAAATACAAAGAATTTTTAATGAACTCATGTATTTCGAAAAATTGCTGAGTAATTTTCCGGAGGTGACGTCATGTGTTGATGATGAGATTGGGGGACAAGCACGATTATGTTGCTTTAACAAGTACTCTGGAGGCTACGGGGGATTACCAAACCTTCTTTTTTTTAGGTGAGGTTGGGGTGTGGTGAATTAGTGCCTGTTCATTCTCCCAAGCATTACCACCACTTTTTCATTTTATGGAGAGGGCGCCAGTAGATGATTTCGCTGAAATGCTGCGCCAGAACAGATATTACACGTTGATCTTAGTCAAAAGGCCAAGTAAGCGTAATATAGTTTTTTCCAGGCATTACCTCCTCCAAAAATAAAAAAATACAAAATAACCGACGCAGCATATGTTTTAAGAGGTGGGGAGGAGAATATGGTGTAAGTCCCGGTAATGGCTGAAGCAGCAGTTTATGATCTCAAAAATACTTTATTTCATATATATATTTTTAAAAGAAGTAGGATACGGCGTCAGGCCCGGAAACGGCTGAAACAGTTTACGATCTCAAAATTACTTTATCTAATATTAAAAGCTGAAACAGTCTACGATTTAGACATTACATTATTTCATGTATGTTTTTAAAACAGTGAGGTTGGGGATATGAAATCAGTCCCGGAAATGGCCGAAACCGTTTAAGAGTAAAACATTACTACCTTTAATTCATATTTTTAACAGTAGGGTGGGGGCTTACAGTGTCAGTCCCGGAAATGGCTGCAACATTTTACGTTTTAGACATTAATTTATTAAATGTATATTTATAACAGTGTGGTAGGAGATAAGAAGTCAGTACCGGAAATGGTTGAAACAGTTTACGATTAAAATATTACTTTATTTCATGTATATTTTTAACAGATATTATTACATAGTTATTATTTTCGTAAGGGGGGGGCGATAATATGGGGTATGAAAAATGATGAAATGTGAGTTAATTGATTGGTATTTTTTTTAAATGAAATAATCGGCCCACACAATATATCAAAGTTATTATTTTCATAAGGAGGGGGGGCTAAATGTGGGTTAAAATAATAAAACAAAAACGATTGTTGAAATTAGTAACATATCCAAGAATTATGAAAAATGATGAAATGTGAATTAATTGATTGTTGTGTTTGTAATGAAATAATAAACCCAGACAAAATATCAGAGTTATTATTTTTTCAAGGATGGGGGCATTATGTTGGTTACAATTATAAAAAATGATTGTGTAAATTAGTAACATATCCAAGAATTATGGAAAATTATGAAATGTGAGTTAATTGTATTGGTATTTCTTAAATGAAATAAACAACCTATATAATATATCAAAGTTATTATTTTCGTAAGGGAAGCATAATATGGCTTAAAATTATAAAAAAATGATTGTTGAAATTAGTAACACATCAAAAAATTATGAAAAATGATAAAATGTAAGTTGATTACTTGATGCGTGTGTAATGAATTAATCGGCCCAGACTCTATAATAAAGTTATTATTTTCGTAAGGGGGTTGCAATAATGTCGACTAAAATTATGAAAAATGATTGTCGAATTTAGTAACATATCCAAGAATTATGAAAAATAATGAAATGTGAGTTAATTGATTGGCGTGTTTGTTATGAAATAATCAACCCAGACATTACATCAATCTTATTATATTTCGTAAGAGTGGGGCGATAATGTGGGTTAAAATTATGAAAAATGATTGTCGAACTTAATAACATATCCAAGAATTCATAAAAATAATGCAATGTGAGTTAATTGATTGGTCTGTCTGTAAGGAAATAAGCCCAGACAATTTATCATTTTCAGTAAAAAAAACGGAGGTCAGTGTGTTGTTGAAAATTGGATCGAAGTGCCTGCCTGTACGAATTGAAATATGTGAAAATCATAGTTTAAATGTATAATGTAACGTATTTTTTTGAAAATGTTTTATATATTGTAAAATATCTTCAATGTGGTTAAAATTATGAAAAATGATTGTCGAAATTAGTAACATATCCAAAAATTATGAAAAATGGTGAAATATAAGTTAATGGATTGGTGTGTTTGTAATGAAATAATCGGCACAGCCAATATATCAAAGTTATTATTTTAGTAAGGGGTAGGCGATAACGTCAGACAATATATCAAAGTTATAATTTTCGTAAGGGAGGGGCAATAATGTGGGTTAAAGTCATAAAAAATGATTGTCGAAATTATTAAATTATTAAAATGGAAAAAGTCCAAAAAAGAGTCTTTAATCTAATAGGTCCTGCTTTGTCAACTAAGATCCAACCTCTGTCCCATCGCCGCAATGTTGCATCCTTGTGCATGTTTTACAAGTATTTGAATGGGATGTGCTCTGATTAACTCATTGCACGTGCCCTTTCGACGTACATATCCTCAACAAACCCACTTAGCAACAAAATCACACCTCTTCACTGTTCAGGTCCTTAAATGCAAGAAAACTTTCTACCCGAATAGTTTCTTTCCTCGAACAGATAGACTTTAATTCCATTCCTTCTGTAAGTTTCTCCCGCTCGGGTCAGCAGATGGCTTCTAACGTCATCGAAAATGAAATGGTCGTGATCGTCTTCTTCCGGGAGTTCTAACTACGAAAAAGTTAATTTCACAAAAATTGCAAGTTTTTACATATATACATCATACAGTTTGATTACATCAAAAACATCAAGATTCTCCCAAATCTCATTTTTCGTTCTCTACAATGGCGGTGGTGAAGTAGGGGTGATATTTCTTGGTTGGGTTCTCTCGCCCCGGAGGTCTGGCTTATTCTGCTAAATTTTGCCTGGGTATTTGCTTAAATATTAAGGTAACAGGGTTGTTCGGGGCAATCCGGCCGACCAACCAGAGTCCAACACGTCAAACGCTATGTTCATGGAATCTACGTTTTGATTTAGGCACATATAAAGAGTGGGGAAATTACTGACAGTCGTTTTAGCTAGACGGGTGTTTATCCTGGAGGATTTGCGAGAGGGACCAGAGATTGGAGCTCAGACGAGCACTTGCCATGGAAATAACGATAAAACAAAGACAGGCTCGCAACGTCTCTTCTGTGGGAGAGAGGTTGCAGGGAAGAGAAGACAGCAGCCCCCACTAAGCCACGAAGTGTATTTTGTATTTGTAAAGGCAGGATAGGCTGTTTTTAGAAGCTCCAGTCCAGATGTGGCAGCAGTACTCCATCTTTGGACGTACTTGGTTTTTATATAGATAGAGAATTGCATCAGTAGTGAGATATATTCTGGAGTGGTAGAAGGATCTCACCATTTTCCCAACGGCCCGGGCAACAGGCTTGATATAAGTGTTCCATTTCAGATCAGCAGTAAAGGTCAAACCCAGTAGCTTGTCAAAACATGAAGCCCCCCAAGGCGAGAGCCATCCATTTCAATCGATGCTAGATGAGGAACAGAGCGTTGATGATGTAAAGTTAGGAGCTTGGTTTTAGATGCATTAAAAGTAACCTACCATCTCTTCCCCCACTGAACCCCGCGCTCAAGGTCAGAGGAGAGGGAATCAGAGAGAGCTTTGTCATTTACGGCCTTTGATGTGTTGCCGTAGAGGGTCGTGTCATCAACATAGATGTTAACGAATGAATTAAGTATGTGTTTTGGGGGATCATTGATGTAGATCATATATACATATATATATATATATATATATATATATATATATATATATATATATATATATTATTATTATTAATAATTTATCCAAATTTTCAAAAAAAACATTATTAATCTGTAAGGAAGGTATACAAAAATCTTATTATCTGACAAGGAGTACAAATAAACATGCAAGACCTTATTCCGAGGAGTTTCGGAAAATGTAAATCTTCTAATCAGACGAAAGATGTTTGCAAAATATACAAAAAATTTTGCAGATTAATGCATTAAAAGAAACTACAAATATGAAATGAATCATATTTGCATAAAAATAATAAATAAATAAAACATAATACATAAATAAAAATAAAAATAAAAATAGTTTATCATACCTGCATCAATATATATATATATATATATATATATATATATATATATATTGGTCTTTGCCTCTTGGGTGAAATTCACGTAATACTCCACAAACAATTGCAATTGGAGGAGGCCTTTACAGAAATGATGCACTTTTCTTGATTAACTCTACAAATAAAAATTACGAAAAAGCAATTAAATCCCTACATAAACGTTGTAAAACTTATGTAAAAATCGATCCTAATAAAAAATAGTCAATTTCTTGGATTTAACATTAAATCTTACAAAATTCACTTTGAACCATATCATAAAGCAAACCAATCTGTACTAAATGTACGTAATGAATCAAACCATCCCAGGTGAATATTGGAATCAATAGTCCCTAATGTCTCTTTAAGAATATCTAGATTATTTTCTAACAAATCTATATTTAATAAAAACAAAGAATACTACAATGAGGCCCTTAAAAACTCAGGATAAAAAACACAAATTAAATACCAAAATAAAACTGATGCAAATTACATAGAAAGCTACAACAATTATAATAAACCTAGTAAAAACATAATAACCTATAATATGGCCATGCCAACCCACAAAAGAACTGCAAAGAATAATCAGGCCACAATACAAAAACACATAAAACCACACGCATAAAACATTAACACCGATAAACCTCAACGCCATATCATTAAACGTAAAAACAGGTATAGGGAAACACTCTGGTTTAACCCTCCATATTCAAAAAACGTTAAAACAGACATAGCCAGAGAATTTGTCAAAATATTAGAAAATAACTTCAAAGCCCCCATATAAGTACAGTAAAATTGTTAACAAAAACACGATCAGAATATTTTATTCAACAATGTCAAATCTGCATAAAAAATAATTAGTAACAACGATAAGAAAATTAAGAAAATACAAAATACAAATCTACAAACTATGGCAAGCTTTAACCGTAGAAGAAAAAACACATGTCCTTTACAAGGTACCTGCAATTTAAAAAGTGTAATTTACAGCTGCACAGTATCAGAAATCCCAAATGTAAATTCAAATAATAGCAACCATATAAAGCCTTTCTTGCAGACTAACACCAGCACACAATTAATGAATAAGAACATCCCCATTAGCCCATCTTACAGTCTACTAGAACGAAACATCTTCCATAGCAATACCACTGTAATGAAAGCAACTATTACAATTCTATTAAGCAAATGCAATATACTTCGGTTCTACTTCTGGACGTATAAAGCACAGAATCTCCACACATAAACACTCTTTCAAAAACTGATCCTTAAAAACACAGACAAATTTAGCAAAACATATTTGGCATCTCCAAGATATGAATATCCCCTTTAATTTAAAAGGGAAAGCACTAGGCTCTTGTAAAGCATATAAGCCTGGTTACAATTTGTGCACCCTTTGTAGATTTGAAGCTCTGGCTATATAAAAAATCAATGACAATATATGTACACTTTTAAACCGAAAGGACGAGATTTTTTCCGGTTGTATTCATCAACGTTGGTTGGAAGTTGACAGATTTAAAACCCCCGTAAAATAAAGAAAATAGTCAATTATTTGTCTTTTTTTAACCGTTTATAATCAATAATTTAATAACTATTATTATTATTATTATTATTATTATTTTACTTATTTTATCAGTATTATTTCTATTGCTATTATTATCATTATTACAACTACTATTATTTATTTATTATAATATAACTAAGATTAATATCATTACTATTATTGACGTTATTTATTTTTTACTATTTTTACGATTATTGCAAGAAATAAATAATTAATCCTTAAAATAATTAGACGTTATCTCCCTTTGATCAATAAAAGTTTTTTCATTTCTGTTTCATTTTAAAAATAAAATTGCAGTTGTCTCCCTTTTTAATTAAATATAATTTTATATTTTAAATTTAGCGTTCAAACGATAAAGACTGATTAACAACGTTTTCTAAAGTAATATAAAATCTAATTATTTCAACCATTAGGAGACAAGATATAACAGCATGCCAACAGATAGACTGACCGAACATAAAACAATTTTTTAATGGAGCTTAATAAGATATATATATATATTTGTCAACATAAAATTAGTAACTTCGTTTTCTTTTTTTTTTGTTTTTTAAATATTTCAAGGAATATATGACTTACCCACGACTAAAATGCTAGTTTTATTTTGGTGTCTTTAGCTTCTTTTCCCGCTATTTTTGCTGATGAGAAGACTATTTTCAAGGACAAAACTTTTATCAATACTTATTTTCAACTTCAATAAAATAAACATCGTTTCTGAAACGATCGTACAATCGAGTTGATTTTATTTTTTTCCCCCTTTTAAAACTGATTTTTAATTCACAATTATGAATCGTTTTATTCAATATTAATATAACTCTAGGATATCTATACCTATTGAGTTTATATATCTACAGTACAATGGGAACTGTTTCCTTTTAGTTGGTAATAAAATTATATATGTTTGCCTATTTTTGCTGTTGTTGTTAGTTAATAATCTCGTACCCTTTCCACCCATTTAATCTTTTATATTTGATTTCAAATTAAAATGTTATAATTTCTAATTTTGGATTCCTATTAAAATTTTAAATCTTATTTTTTATTTTTTAATCTTATTTAAGCAAAATTAAACATTAATTTTAATCATTTTTCATTAAATTATTTATTTGTGTTTAATACTACGGGGTATATATATATATATATCTATATCTATATATATATATATATATATATATATATATATATATATATATGTGTGTGTGTGTGTGTGTATGTATATATATATATATTTATATATATATATATATATATAATATTTTGAACGTAGTTTGAAAAGGCGTAATGTAAGCAAATAATAAGGCAACTGCAGCTTCTCTTCCGATTTTTGGATTTTAAAATCATGCCCAAACGCATTTTATTTCCTTTTTGTGTTGATTGATAGTTCCCATTTTTACTGATGAGTTATGGGCAAAATAGATTCATTGATTGATATAATAATTATCTAAATGATTTTGTACGACGAAACAGATATTGTCAAGAATTGTAAATGTCAACTAAATTAAAAAATAAATTTTAAGATGGTCGATATCATGAAATTTGGAATGTAGTTTTTTTTTGGAATTATGCTCGGAATTACATTGAGTTTCTTAAATAAGGATTGGTATACATAGAAAGAAAATATAAGTGAACAATATATATATATATATATAAAACAAAAACAAATAAAATAACATCTACGTAAATCGCGATATATCCAAAAGGTGGTCCAGTGGTAAGAGTTTTGGCTTCTTACCATGAGGTCCCGATTTCGAAGCCACTCTGATTAGTCGTAGACGACGAAACACGTGTCAGTGGATAATTATATAAAAAACAATATATATGCCACACTCCAAATTGGTCAAAGGGAAAATTATTTTCAGTTCGCATTTAGGTAAAAATGCACTTTCGTATAAATAATTGGATTCATTCAAAACGTATCACAAAAGCAAATAAAATAACGTCTACGTAAATCGCGATATACGAAAACAGTCGTACGATGTGGACCAGAGGTAAGAGTTTAAGCTTCTTACCATGAGGTCCCGATTTCGAATTCAGCCATTCTGATGCGTCGTAGACGACGAAACACGTATCAGTAGATAATTATATTAAAAAACAAAACTATATACATATATATATATATACATATATATATATAAATTATATAAGCACTTACGTATCTGACTTTGTTGCTTCTTACTTTACTAAACGATTATTTTAACTTTTAATCTTAATTATAAATCTTTACTTTTTATTTTAATTTTTTATTCGTATTTCCCGGAAGATAATTAAATTTGAATATCAATAGAATTGTAAACATGGAAACTAATGCTGTATGTACCTTATACGCCCGTAGATTTAAATTCAAAATCGATATTCTCACTCAAAATGTGCATATACGAAGGGTGTTTCAAAAATAATACCTCTTATTTTTCCTATTTATCCTGAAATTATCAGAGGACGTTGCAAATTGTTTTCATGACCTTAAATTTTTTATATTTCTGTTTCAGATCTTGTGATTGTGTGAGACTCTAAAAAACAATCTCTGTCATGGATGTGCGTCAGAAGTAGAGATGTGTCATTGAATTCCTTGGAAAAGGTACATTGAGAGGGATGGTGACTGTTACAATATTTTGGACCATAATGGGGTATGATCCCAGGACTTGTAGAACAATGAACAATTGGAAACTACTCTGTCTGCTGCAAACCAGTCACCTCTCAAGGTTTGTATAGAACAATGAACCATCGGAAACTGTTCTGAAAATAAATATGGCTTACATTTCTATGTGGAATAATAAATAGTCAAGAATTCAATGAGACACCTTGCTTCTGACGCATACCTATGACAGGAGTTGCTTTTTTAGATTCTTACACGGTCAATATCTGCAACGAGGAGATGAGGCTTTTAGGTTGTGAATGCATACGTTCAGTCATCATTACAATATAATTTGCCCTACAATCTGATCCATTCAGGCGGAATAAAAATAGGAGACATTACGCTTAGAATACTACTAATATATAACAAAAGGGTCTTTATTTGAAAGCGATTTTCCCCTCTATTCATAGGTGTGAAAGCACCAAATGTATACATTTTTTCAAAAGCAACAAAAAATAAACGTCTTTATACGTGCGCCCTTTTTACGTGTTAAAAGTCTATATAGAGTATTTTTATTTTCTTCATCGTGGCTTTTTATGAGTGGCTTCATCGTGGCTTTTTATGAGTGGCCATCAGTCGTTTGGTATGTTTAAATAAGATGAATATAACTTATGTTTGGTATGTTTAAATAAGATGAATATAACTTTTTTCATTATAAATAAAGACACAAGGAGACGTTCGATATTTTTTCTCAAAGGTTTTATGTGAAAAGTATGAATATTAGTGAGAGAGACTTATGTCAACTTATATATTATTTACTTGTTAACTTACAGAAATGAGTGGCGAACACTAACATTTCACTTCGAATATTTGTATATTATTGGCAGTCTCGTTCACACAGCTTTCTGTGGAGACTTACTTTTTTAGTTTTTTTTCCGCTCCACAACGTGCCACTATTCCTCATCGTTTGAATCATGCTTTGTCTACGACGTTGACCTGTGCTCTCTCAACTTTACGTCACTTGTCTTTCACTCAACCCTGGGAACGATTTTGCTTTATAGATGTGGGTCACCATGCACTCAATGGGAGCTTTGGAAAAATTCACACTATCAAACTAAATCGCTACTGACATTGGGTCCCTATTTATGTAACAAATGTAATGATCCTTGATATTTATTTAATACAATGCATCTTCTATGTTTATGGATGTCCTTTACCTATTACATAAAGTAAAAATATTGCGGCACTACCTTTAAAGGCATTTATAAAGTACAACAAATATCTTGTATTATAATTTTACTGATTTTATCCAGCCTAGTTAAAAATAAATAAGAGTTTGCACGTAAATTTAGTCAAAGACTGATTGTAATGACCTCTGTTCAATTGCTTTCCAATCTGGTCAGATAGCTTCAATTTATCGGCTATACTTTATGTGCCTTTAGTAAGTTACGATCGATATTGGAGTCGGCTAATTTATAGGCTTTCGTAATTAAGTCATACAGTAACTTTTCTGATTCACGTTGACATCGAAATTTCGATTTAAACTACTTCGCTTGAGTCATTCTAGAATAAGTCATTAGCATACGTATATAAATAAATGTTATTTTACAGTATGTGGGATGAACGGAATGGTATGCATTAGTAAGCACTAGAAGGAAAATAATTTAAACGTCAGTAATTAGTGTTTGTAATCCTTTACGGTAAATCCAACCTGTTTAAGTTATTTAATACTGAAACACAATTATGGTTGCAAATGCTTCTATATATAAAGGGCTGACAGAACACAGATCTTCAGAGATGGGAGATAATTTCTGGTTCACGCCTTTTCCAATTACCCCACGAATGGCCACCAATGATATATATATATATATATATATATATATATATATATATATATATATATATATATATATATATATATATATATATATGAATAAAAGTAAATAAAAATACCAGCGATGGTTCACGTTATGTTGTTTTGAAAAAAGAAAAACCGAATGAATTCATAAAATGGTGATCAACGTTTCGTCCCGTATTGCAGGGGACATCTTCAGAATATTAAAAGGAAAAATGTAGAAGAAGAAAACGATCATAGACCATACGTAAGTGAAAAGTATATAGTATTAGAATTCATACCCATATCAAGAAGGAGACTATATAATGTGTGTGTATGAGAAGGTTTGTTTGATCAATCATATATAGACATTGAACAACTCAACCTTCCCATACACACACATTTATAAATTATATATATATATATATATATATATATATATATATATCTACATATATGTTTTCAAAGGTTAAAGTAGATTTATTTGTAAGAAAATTGCGTGAAAATAACTTAAACGTAATACGGAAATGAAGGATGTAAAAAATGCAAAAAGTATTAACAATTATTTAGATAATTTAAACGCGAAAAAAAACCCATTGAGGACGCTGAAAACGTACACAGTAAAACAATACGTTGTCAACGGGTCCAAGTTGATTTATTTGTAAGAAAATAGCGACAGTATACTTGTAATACAGAATAGTTGCAAAACATCCTCACCCTTCCCATATTAAATAATCATTTCTAAATAATAGCGTTAATATTTCAGTGCGCAGGTCAAATTCTGCAAAAGGAGCGATTTGTGTTTATTTGTTTACGCTTTTATAGGTTTATGTTTATGTACAAATGCGCAACCGGAAATCGTAAACTGGATATTGGGTCACAACACTCGTTACAAGGTCATTTGAGTTTTATAACCAGAAAAGTGAGGGATTAAACGAACCTAGACAATGGATCTAAACGGATTAAAAATCAAACAACGATTTGATGTTTCCCAGACTCGTCTGATATTAGCAGAAAAATGTGATTAGGCAATTATTGAACAGGTATAGAGAATGACCGGACCTATGAACCTTTCTGAAGTTAAAATCGTGAAACTTGTTGATATTTCTGTTTGCTATAAAAGTGAAACATGGACTATATCGGTAGAGCATGAGAGGACGTTTAATGTCTTTAAAATCAAATATTTGAAGTTACTTACGTGATATAGGAAGAAATACAGATGTCAAAAGAAAGCAAAATATCACAAGATCCATCAAGGATGTCTTTTTAAAAAAGACTTACGTGGATGTTTTTTTTTTTTTTTTTTTTTTTTTTTTTTACACAGTGATCACCACTTATCAATGCCCGGAAGCCACTCAGGGATAAGGGTTATTGCAAGTACATTACGTTAGTGAGGAGATTTGCTGAAATGTTTACTTAAGGGGGCGGTTCATTAGGAATTTGTTAACATTGGACTTGAAGACAACCAAGTTGTGGTCCGGGGGGAAGCAGGCAGACGGAACAGAGTTCCACAGGCGTGTAGTTCTAAGAAAGAAGCTTTGTTCATGAAATCTGCGTTTTGATTTAGGCACAGATATAGAGTGGGGGAAATTTTTCACAGTGGATTCAGCTAGACGGGTGTTTTTCGTGAAAGATTGGCGAGGGGGGACCAGAGATTGGAGTTCAGACGAGCATCTGCCATGGAAATAACGATACAACAAGGACAGGCTCGCAACGTCTCTTCTGTGGGAGAGAGGTTGCTGGGTAGAGAAAAGGGCATCTCCCACTAAGTTACTAGACTCCAGTTCTGAAAAGTAATCACATTAGGAGGATTTAATTCACAAAGATCCAGAAGACGACCACCAAATATGTAGGTCAACCAGATAAAGTTGAGACTGGAATGTAGCACGTGACAGCTGAAGGACTGGCCCAAGTCAGTGATATGGCTGTGGCTGTGTAGAGTATGCATATAACTGAACTATATTATATAATGTCGTTTTTGAACATTCAACTTCATGTCAAAAACGACATTAATTTTGCACCAACCTAACAAGTTAATTAAAGAAAAAACTATGTACAATGCATATTGCGTTTCTGCATTAAATTTCTCTCAAAGAATGGTTGACGAGTCGTAAAATAAACAACTTTAAATCTTTTCACAACGTGCTGATCCTTTTCTCACACTATATAGGTTACATATCCAGTGCTTGCATGTTTCAGTGTATTCCTCCCCTCTGGATGCTAACTCCCTCGCAGTATGGGTCTACCTAATTAATATTAAGGTAATATTCGTGGCATTGGTGCTTTGACTTATAATAGAAGAATGTGTGTAGCGAATTATTACATTAGGGACACCGGTTGACGATTATTTGAGAAATTATTAGTTTTATCGTTTGTGCTTGCGAATCTCGTTACACGTAAACAGACACTCATAATTATACAAAAGCACTAAAACTGAAAACTACATATATGCATACTCACAAATAAACGTGTATACCACATAATAAAAATAAACATTCGTGAGGGTATACGCTGTAGTGAGTGAAAGAGAGATGGAATGACAAAGGCACAAAAATACACACAGAGAGAATGATACATACTAAGAGATAATGGAGAGAGAGAGAGAGAATGAGAGAGAGAGAGAGAGAGAGAGAGAGAGAGAGAGAGAGTAAAGCACGCAAACACCCAGGGTGAGACACAGAGCGAGAGCGAGTGAGCTAGATAGATGGGCAGATAGATAGATAGATAGGTAGGTAGGTAAGTAGAGAAAGAGAGAGAGAGAGAGAGAGAGAGGGGGAGAGAAGGATAGATACACATACGATGCTACTAGTATCAAATACTTGGCCTTCTGGCCAAGATCAAAGTGTAGTATCTGTTCCGGCAGATGCTGCAAGCTATGACTAGCTATGACTAGCAAAGACCAGATGTGGGGGCAACCCCACATGCCTGACCTTTAACCAGCTCCCATTTCCCACCTCTCGGGAGCTGGTCCCCATTTTCCCTTCCATCTCCCTTCACTCCTCACATTAAAAATCGGCCTTGTGCCTAATTTGCTCGGTGGGGGAGCAAATAAATACCATCTGTTCTTCAGAAGCGGCACTTCCATTTCTCGTTCTCTTTCAGTGGAGGAGAAATCCTTCCCGACTGAGACAATTTTTATTTTTGTACCTTTTCTCCACGTTAAAAAACGACCCTGGTGTCTAACTCTGTCCCGTGGGGAGGCATTGTAAGTAGGTACTATTATTGAATGCAAACCTAATTATTGTCCACATAACATTACCTTCTTTTTACTGGTTCAATGTAAGGCACAGGAAAGGTAATGTCTAACATCATACACTGAAGATCCAGCCGGATGTTTTGAATAAAATAGTTGTACAACGATTAACAGTCCTTTTGGATTCCGGTTTCAAGATTAAATCAAGAATACTTCCAAACGAATAGAACAAATACAATCGCTAAACAACGGCAATTTTTATATAAGAAAGCACTTGTTTGTAAACAGACTAAAAATGTTAAACAAAATATATTGAGGCCATGACTGATGCATGCACTCACCGAACCGAATGGCATCGTTGTTTTGTTTTTCTATGTAAAACGATAGCTGCTTTTACCCAAGCTTATATTAATCCTGGCTATGGTTTAAACTAAACTAATTTCTATTTGTACATAACTTTTTATCAATGAGTATAACATTCGCGATAAACATTTCGACATATTCATCGAACGTCACATGGTTTCAGTATTTATTATATACTAGCCTTGGTGCCAGACGTTGCCCGGGCGTTTATAGGTGTGTTGAGCAAAAAATAAAAAAAAAGGTG
The DNA here is from genome assembly GCF_053919585.1 of Euprymna scolopes. NCBI lineage: Eukaryota > Metazoa > Mollusca > Cephalopoda > Sepiida > Sepiolidae > Euprymna > Euprymna scolopes. The sequence continues at coordinate 39,876,908 of NC_136484.1, read as the reverse complement.
TAGTAGGCAGGCAGGCAGGGGGAGGTTCATTAGGAATTGGTTAACATTGGACTTGAAGACATCCAAGTTGTAGTCCAGTGAGAAGCAGGCAGACGGAACAGAGTTCCACAGGCGTGCAGTTCTAAGAAAGAAGCTTTGTTCACGGAATCCACGTTTTGATTTAGGCACAGATATAGAGTGGGGGAAAATTTTCACAGTGGATTCAGCTAGACGGGTGTTTTTCGTGAAAGATTGGCGAGGGGGGACCAGAGATTGGAGTTCAGAGGAGCACCTGCCATTCGATATTTGTCGTCGGAAGGGTCTATCTTCAAGCGATACCGATATCGTGAAAATCCGTCACCTTTCTCGAAAGTTTTAGGCATACATACATGCATACATACATACATACATTTAAACAGATAGGTGAGATTTATATAATAGATTATCTTTTTCCCCCCATAAGTCCCCCCCCTTTAATTTTTTTTACATAGGCATCACCACATTATCAAGGCCAAGAGGCCACTCAAGGATAAGGGTTAAAGAGTGTACAGTAGAAATTGGACAATATAGTAATCATTAGTAATGAAAATTTGGTAAATTTGATAACTTATATGGAACGGCTCATCAAGAACTTATTTACGTTAGACTTGAAGACAAGCATATTGTAGTCAGCCGGAAAGCAGGAAAACGGAAGACAATTCCACAGGCGTGCAGTTCTAAGAAAGAAGCTTTGTTCATGGAATCTACGTTTAGGTTTAGGCACAGATAAAGAGTGGGGGGGATTATTGATAGTGTTTACAGCTAGACGAGTGTTTCTTGTGAAAGTTTGGCGAGGGGAGACTATAGATTGAAGCTCAGTCGAACACTTTCCATGAAAATAACGATACATTAGAGACAAACTCGTAACATCTCTTCTGTGAGATAGAGGTTGCAAGGAAGAGAAAAGGACATCTCCTACGAGGTTACGAAGTCTATTTTGAACTCTATAAGTCCTTTCTAGTAGCTCCTGCCCAGATGTGGCCACAGTATTCCATCCTTGGACGTACCTGGCTCTTATATAGATAGATATTTCACCCTTTTTGTACTACAACCTCTTTTTATTTCTCTAGTAACTGGTTCAATACAAGGCAAGTAACCCTCTCTGCCTGGCGCTGCATTAAACGGGATCGGATTTTGCCAACTGTACACGAAGTCGGATGTTTTAGGAAATATTAAATTCACAAGTAGTCACCAGTTGCGTGTATGTTTTGATCAGGGAAGATGCCGACATATTTCTAAATATATTTAACAAAAGTAGATTCCGATGTTGACTTTTTGCAGTCAATTTTTTTTTACAGGAACGTATCGCTATATTGCTACATACAGCGCCTAATGTTTCATAATTAAGAGCCATCAACATCGCTTAACTTCAGTGATCGAATGAGAATTGTTATGTCACCCTAATTATGTCGCATATAATAATAAGAAAGCAGGGGAAAATAATAATCAGATTAATCGCTGTTTAACCTAGTTTCAGTGCTGTTTTTGAAACAACTAAGAATAGAAAGGAAAATAATTTGCGGTCTCTTATAAAAGAGCCCCAAGTCCCAATACCTGCCTCCTCCCCCATCCAACCGATAACGTGCAAACGGTAGTATATAATGCTGTGTAAGTAACTCAACAGGATTAGATCCATTCATGTCATTGAGTATTTGTATTAAGGATCGTTTTCTTTGTATCTTTGCCTCGATATAAACTCACCCAGATATCCATCATTCGACGACGCGTTTTATACAGCCTTACCCTAACCTTCTAACCCGACACATTTTTAAACATGGCTTGAAAAATAGATATTGAGTGTATTGCGTATGACGATCTGGGCTTTTATTAGTGAAAAAGTATCAAGGATATGGAATATTCCTCATACCATCTCAAGTGTATGTCTGTTAACGCATTTCTTTTAAACATACCACGCTCGGCCTTATACTAAATTCGATGATGTAAGATTTCTGAATGTGTCTTGTGTAGTATGGAACTTTTAACCAAGGAAACATACCGATGGAATTATGACCGTTTTTCGTATAATAAATCATAAGTATTAAGGACAAAATCTTAAAATATTCAGAACGACATGAAAATGATAACAAAGTGGGAGATAATAGTCTGAAAACTAATCTTTTATATACCTACAAAGTTTAGTTCGTTTTCGCTCTGACATTAATATTAAAAACCTACTTTTACTATTTAAAACTATTAAAACGAACTTCTTAATGTACTCAGTCATGGATATACGAGCGTATCCATAGAGGTTGACTAATTAATGGTACGTCTCTCTGTAAGTACATGAATTTAGTAATAAAATAAAATCGAGGAAAACAACAGAATCAGTTAAGCCGGTTGGAAAGAGACGTACCATCCTGAATCATACAGATCTTTTTTTTACAAACTCAATACAATAATCAATTTGAATAGATGGTACAGTTGATGTTTAGAGTAACAAAATCAATCTTTCTTTTGATTTTAATATATTTAAATAATTAAATAATCATTTTTATTTTATCCATTTAGAATCACAAAGAAGAAATACCAAACACTTCATTAAAGCATAAGAAACGCAAACCTTTTAATTTACCCATCGAAACAAAATAAAAACATTATGCAAATAACATTTCAATAAGAGTTGTAGTGGAGATCAGAAATTTAAGTGAAATTAACGTCCAACGCGGACGGGTAGCGGTATCAGAATTTTTGTAGGAATTTTTGACACCCCTAACACGAAACTGCGAATACAATATAAAAATCTCGGAATTTCTCTGTTAAAAGTGGGTTATTTATTTTCTTTATGGATTATACTTCCAAAATAAACTATTACAGTTGTTTTAAAAGTAATAGAAATATATTTTTTTTTTAAACAGTAATGAATTTTCCGAACTCAATATTTTTCAATTTTTAAACTCAATATTTTTCAATTTTTAAATTTAAAAAATCTATCAAAATTTTTCTATTGATTCTATTTTTACGATATTTTCAGGGTCAATGTGAAATTTTATGTTCTTTCCAATAAATCGAATATAATATTTTAGACAAACGTTTTTTTTTAATTCACGAACCCCCCCATCCCAATTTTTAAGTGTCTATTAAAAAGTAAATACTTAATTTAGTAACCCGATGAGTACATAATTATTTACTCACAAATTGAAGAAAAAAGGTCAATACATAATATATTCAAATTAAAAAAAACAAAAACATAGTGTTCTTTTAGAATTTTACCTGTAAAGTTTGAAGTTTAAAACCTTTTTTTAAAACCACGTTATTTGTTTTTTTTTTTTTTTTTTTTTTTAATGGAACCTTGGTCCTTGCTCCTTTAATTGAAAAAAAAATTAGGGCTTGAATTACATTTTTCGAGGAGTTATAAGCTTGGAAAGACAGGGGGTCGAATAATTCACGCCTCCCATTTTGTAAATGTCTAATAATAATTAATTTAGAACCCGATGAGTACATAATTATTTACTCACAAATTGAAGAGAAAAGGTCAATACATAATATATTCAAATTTAAAACAAAAAAAACATAGTGTTCTTATAGAATTTTACCTGTAAAGTCCGAAGTTTAAAACCTTTAAAAAAAAAAAACACGTTTTTTTTTTTTTTTTTTTTTTTTAATGAAATCTTGGTCCTTGCTCCTTTAATTGAAAAAAAATTAGGGCTTGAATTGCATTTTTCGAGGAGTTATAAGCTTGGAAAGATGGGGTGGAATTATTCACTATTTTTCACGAAATTTCTGACACCGCTAGCGGACGGGTAGATGTTAATGTTTACACCATGGTGGTCAAAAGCTCGACTGACTCATTTGGGCGCAAAAATGCACCTTTTATAGATCCAGACCGGCCCAAGACAGCATAAGATTCTGCTGATATTTTGGAGTTTTGGAAATTGGTTAAAAAGATTATATTCTTCATTTTTTTTCATTGGATAATTGTGTCACGTGACCTGCTTTCAACTACGTCCGCCAAAAATATTTTATTTTTGTTATTTTGAGCAAAGTGTGTGGGCGTATTTGAATTTGTGCCATTGCTGAGAGATTATGTTTTTTTTTTCTCCAAATGCGCGGGGAAAAATTGCAATGAATAATGGCTCGTTATTTGCGCGTGCGCGCGTGTGTGTGTGACGTGTGACTACAGAGTTTAGAAGTAATTTATAACATTTTTCCATTTTTATTAAAATTTATTAAATTTCCAACTATTTTAAAAAGTTTTTATTAATTAATTTAATTATATATATATATATATATATATATATATATATATACAGACTGATTCTAGAATAACATCCTTTTATTAAATACTCGTAATTTATTACTAAATATAATTTTACGAGAAAAGAATATGATATTGAATTTTATAGCATGGAGTTTTATTTCTTATTTACCACGGGCAACAGCATTCGCTACTAGCTTTACAAACAAGGAAGGAGATTGGCAACACTCATTTTTCCATATTCTGTCCATGAACCATGTGTCGTGTGAAGTCGGGAGTATTGTTGTTTTCACTGTTGGGTTTTATTTTTTGGTAGGGTGAAGGTTGAGATTTTAAATCCCCTTATAAGAATCTTCATCATTCAACTTTAAACCTTTATTGATCAATATTATAGTTTTCCATTATTACTAGGGCTATGACAACAGGATATTCTTATCATTGTTTTGACTCTCGAGTATATATCCGACACAGTTAGACACACTTAATCAACCGAGAACCACATTAATCTATATAAAAGCATATAAGATATCAACGGATACACACTCGAGAGTAAAAATAATGAAAATAATATTCTGTTGTCATAGCCCTACTTATGACCCATTAACAAGAGAAAGAACAGTTACTTGTGAAATCAGTTGATGCGTTCTCCGGGGGTTTGAGAAGCTGCTGGCCAATGCTGTTACCAATGTTTAATTCTACATAATATCTCATAAATTCTTATCATATTCATGCATGCAAAAATTATGTAATAATAATTTGTAATCACTGAATAAGAGGCAGTAACTTTGCAATCACCCTGTGTACAGAGTTTGCGAAAATGAACTGAAATAACCATGCAGATTAAAATAGTATTAGTTTTAAGCCTCGGAGAAATCATACCATTTAATTAGATATTAAAATTGGAAAATACTTAAAACACTATGAAAAGATTAATGAATTAAGTAATGAAAGAGAGAGAGAGACAGAGAAAGAGAGGGGGGAAGAGAGACTGAGTTAAGAATGATAGAAGCTGTATAAAATAAGTGTGGGGGACAAAAACATAGAATGATATAACTCGATCCCGAAACTGGGTAATATTTTAGCTTCTATTTTCGTGTGACTAATTACGGGAAAACGACTCGGCGAAACAAAAGTTTATCAGCACTCCTTTAGTGCAATGATAGTTAAATATATATTCTCGTTCATGAATCTCGGCACACACTGGATTGACCTGATAGGTGATCATAGTAATTGATGTTGTCTGCTGCAGATGGGTCAGTGGTTAATAAATAGCCAAGAAGATGGTAGTCACATGATGATATGGGTTGGAATTATGGACTTGATAAGCATTGAATCTATGAATGTAGATACACTTAAACTGAATAGTGCTATCTATTGCGCTTTTAAGAACAATACTACACTTTTTAGCCCGTTAATAACGACACAAGTTATGGTCTGTTGACTTAGGATGCGTGCAAAGAGGATGACTAAATTTGGTTAAATTTATTCCGATTATACATTCAATACTAATCCCTATTAATCCATAACTGTGCATAGAGCGGATACCATAATACTTAGTTCGCTGTAACTTATCGTAAACAAGGTTCATACAAAATCTCAGTCAGATCCTCGAGTAGTTTCCAAGAAAAAGTGCGAAAACGTTCTACCAATAGTAAATCATAGTTGCTGACAATCGGCAAACATTATAAAAATATTGTGGAAAATTTGATAAATTTGTGAAACCTGATAAAAGTCGTCACCATTGTTATAAATATTTGAAAAGTAGTTAACGTCTGCTGTGCAATATCCAGAAGCAAATATTGAATTTTGTCAAAAATGGAAATTTATGGGCAAAACTAAGTTAATATTCGTCGTTCATCTACACGTACGTGCAAGGAAAAATAAATATATGAATAAATAATAACTTAAAACAAGTGCTAAATCCTAGCTGAAACACAACCTAACCATAATTCCAACCCTAACGGAAACACAGGCTAACCCTAACTCAAACGGATATTCAGTATGCTTGGAAAGAAATAGGCAAAAAAAATCATTAAGAAAAAATATTTGAGTATACACTTAAGAGACTCAGAATTCTTATCCCGTCGCGGTTAACCACCTGAAAAAGGCCAGAGGAATAGTTGGCCGAAACGATGTGAAAGAACAACTATAAAGATGAGGATAACAGTCCGCAATTAATAAATAAATAAATATAAAAAGTATTCATCTCAAAGAATTTAAATAATAAAATAATATACCATTCGGTAGGGATCTGATGATGGGAGACTAGATAAGAACGAAAAACCGAGATTTATAAAACTAAAAAAATCTAAATTTGATCGTTACGTGGCGCAGTGGACAGAGGCTTTGAGTCTCTATGGTTCGAGGTGGACATTATCTGAAGATAGCGGTTTCAACCCTATCCAAAGCCGACCAGAGGATTAGTTGGCCAAAACGTGGTGAGACGACAACTATAGAAGGCAGTAATTACTGAGGATACAGTTAAGAAACTCAACATTCTTATCCTGACGAAGGCTAGAAAATTAATTGGCCGAAACGTTGTGAAACCACAATTATGAAGATGAGCGTAACAGTCTGATAAATGAATAAATAAATATAAACATTGTTTACTATAAAAAATATGTACTTATGAAACTTACTATATAATGAATGTTTCTGTTTTCTTTGGTTTGAACTGTTTATGTTTGCATTCTCTATACGTATGTATGTTTAATTATATTTTCTATTAATTTTTAATTAATTTTTTTACAATAATAAAACGAAGAGTGTTTGGCCGACGTATTTGGGGGAAAAATCTTTACAAAATTTTCGTTCGAAAACAACGACTGACGTTACCTATACATCCATGCTTCCTTCAGTCTTGAAAGACAAAGGATAACCCCTGTAGGGGCAGTAGCGCGTGTAATTGTGAGGCAAGGGTGACGCAATCTCCAACCACACCTCTCCTGAATCGGCACCGTTTGAGTCCAGTGACAAGGAGAAGACGAGGACGACTGGAAACAATGCCGAGATAAGCAGAGAGCACATACAGCACCTGAAAGTCCCAAATGGTCACCCATTTAGTACTGACCAGGTTCAACATTGCTTAACTTCGGTGATCCAGCGAGAACCGGTGTGTCCACGTGATTATGCCGTAATATGCAGATAATAACATGATCTCTATTCTGCATGAGTACTGAATGCTGCATATTTCAGATTCTCAATTTCAACGTGGATTTATGTAAGACGACGCTTAATCTGATACATATAAGGTTACCCGTCTATTTTTATAGGGTTATAATATTTGATCTGTACTGAACAGCTATGGTCAATTGTGAAGATAACATTATGTAATCTAGGTAATAGACAATATGAGAGACAAACAAAGCTGGAAATGTTTTAGATTTTTATTTCGAGGAGCATTGGTGATAAAGTTTTCACTGATATTCTTTATTACTGACAGCAAAACAAGTAAAACCAACGTGTCAGAAACTGAAAAAAAAAAAAAATTAATTGTGATTTGTCATTGAAACGAAATGGTCACGATATTCATATGCAAGTTTATGTATTATTCGTTCTTTTCTATGAAAATCGCACGAGACAAAGCATGAAGTAACTTGATGCAAGGAGCTAACAAGAACGAAAGCTGATTGTTGCAAAGACAGGAAATGCCTATTGACTTTAGTCTTGGAAAGACAAAGGTTGTAGGTAGAAGAAAAACAATGGGCAGGAAGTGAGTTCCACACCCTTAAGCCCTTGGAAATATCTGCTGAAATAGGACGCTGCATTACAATGAGGTACATAAACAACGAATTAAGGGAGACATATAGACCAAGATTACCGATCATTCCAATGTTGTCTAACCTGACACTCATTAATCTTTATCTTCGGTTGGTTGGTTGGTTGTTTTACGGCATATCAACCCTTTTCAGGTTATTTAATGCCGAATCCAGTGATTTTAAAGAACAATTTTTTAATAGAATATATAATTTTTTTTCAAGTTGCTTCCATTTAACCCATAGTTGGGACCCTAACAGGTACTACCACTCCGGTCAGAGTGGACCTGGGAGCAATGGCAATTAAAGGGTGGCTCCACACTCCCCAAAGCCCACAAGCTGGGGCCTCACCATCGGATATAGTTTAAGGTCATATCCAGGACTCTTGATCTTCGGTTCACCCCAGAGTATTGATAAGCGGTGATACCCCAGTAAAAAAAAAAACGAACTACTATAAGCACCCTAACGGTAAAATAAGGACGGTGCTCATGGATTGGTCTAGGTTGTTTTAGGCGGTCCACCCTACCAGACTTTGCATTCGCTCTTTGCCTGATGCGGCCCATCAGGGGAATGCCGATGGAGCTGCCTAGTATATATTTAAGAGGACGGTATATCCCTTGTTAGGGGCGTTGGTTTATTCTTCCCACCTCCTGGCTTTATAATAGTTCAATAAACAGATGAAAAAATTTCTATTTAAAATAAATAATATATATTATCTCCAAAGTATCCAGACCAATAAATAATGTTTATACGGAATAAAGTATATTTATGTTCATGCAAAGTGTTATTATTTTTCTTTTGTTGTAATTTACCTTTAGACGTTTGTCCTCTTTTTGAAAAAAGGTTTATTTCCACCGAAATATAAAAAGATTAGCGGGGATGGGCTGCGCCCACCTTTGCCTTGTCGGAAAATACGTTTAAATATGATATTATAATTTGTCCAGATTTCGTATATATTACTAGCGAGTAGGGGGGGGTCGCCCCGCTTTGCCCTGTCGTAAAATACGCTTAAATATGATATTTTAATTTGTCCAGATTTCGCATATATTAATATATACGTGGTTTCAAAAGTAAAAAATAAAATAGTATTTGCGTTCCAACGCGACAGACCTATAAACTGATTAAAAATAAATGTACAAGATGTATAGAAATTTTTTCAATTTTGACCGCTTTTTGGTCTCTTAAAACGTATTTTAACCGGCTAAAGACCCATAAAAGAACGGTCCATAAAAATCCAACCATTTGCGGCCCCTGGCGCCGCTCTGCGACTTTTAGTTTCGGAGGAGATAGAGTTTGAAAATATGGAGACAAACAGACAGACATAGTGAGTTTTCTAAATTAGATTTTTCACCATCTCTGATCTTATTGATATCAACAGTAAGTCTTTTATTTACTAATATTAGATGTAAAAGATCTATATAAAAACTAGGTGGGTACTTGTGAAAATTAATGCCGCAAATATTGTCTTAGATTCTTTGTTTCTTCATCCCTTTTTTCACCATTCCGTTTTTCTGTAATAATACCAGAATTGCAGAAACGTATACGAAAGGAATTTCATGTTGACTACTCAGAAATTTCGAGAATTAAAAGTCTCATAAGACTCTAAGCGTATTCAACGAGTACAGACAAAAACATAGAAACCTATCTGAGGTATGTGCTTTGCCATCGAAAACACCTCTTATAATTTCTAGATCCTGGTGAAAAACTGATCGATCGTGGTTTAGTATCTATTAGATGCTTTCTATTCTATAATAGTAGAGCAGAATAGCTCGAAATGACTAGAAATATTAAAATATAAAAAATAAACCACAGCAGTAACCATCAATTGTTTACATGGATGTATAGCCCCGTTTGGATCTTTGACTACACTAGAAAACGGAACGCAGTGTGTTCCATTTGAAGGTTCTTGATAAATTGTAGACACGTATCGGTAATTTAATTGCTCCCACACTTTCTTTTTGACTGGTACTTCTCATTCACAGACGTGGTATAGCTAGTCTCAGTTTTTTCTACAAATACTATTATGACATGTGTTCCTAAGAATTGCCGTATCTACTCCCCGCCACATTTGTTCCAGCTCGTTTGACTCCTTGGTTTCTATCAACTCCTTGTCTCAATACCACACTGTAATGCAGCTCCTATTCCAATAGCTCCTTTCTAAGAACTGCAACGTTGTGGAACCTTTTTCACTGTTTTCTTTCTGTTTACCTACAGCCTTGGCCTTTTCAAGACTAATATTTTTGCAATAATCAGCTTGTGTTCTTGTTAGCCTCTTACATCAAGTGGCTTCCTGCCTTGTTTAGAGCGATTTAAATAAAAAAGCAATCCCGTCTATGAATGTAACACATTCTGTTAAATATTTCTAACGGAGATTGGTTGGTTGGTTGTTTTTGTATTACGGCATATCAACCCTTTCCGGGTTATTTAATGCCGAATCCAAAGATTTTGAAGAAATTTTTTTTTTAATAGAATATATTTGTTGTTTTCACGTCGGTTTCTATTTAACCCATAGTTGGGACCCTAACAGGTACTACCACTCCGGGTCAGAGTGGACCTGGGAGCAATGGTAATTAAAGGGTGGCTTCACACTCCCCAAAGCCCACAAGCTGGGGCCTCACCATTGGATATAGTTTAAGGTCATATCCAGGAACCCATTGAGGGACTTTTACCCTCTGCAGGGGGCAGTCTGCGTATTCTAATGCCCCACCGACAGGGTCATACTAACGGAGAATATAAAAATAACACAGTACCTTTAATGAAGTAATTTTCAGGTAGAACAGTTATTGTGTTGCTTAAAATACTTCTTTCATGTATCCAATCAATGATATTTTAGCTATGTATGACATTGATAACATAACAGCTGTGTACGACAGAAGTAAGAAAGTGATATAGCGTTTTTACAGTAGTTTCATACATTTGCAGTCTTTCACAATTTGCACTCGACGCAGAGTTCGAACGTAGAATGGCTGATTTGAAAATGTTTATTTATCGATTCGTTAGCCGCTGAAAATGTTATTTAGTAAAAAAATACTTGAATACTTTTGAGAAACAATCTATCTAAAATGGGGCATGCGTAAATATGTTAGTGAGTTGCGACTTTTTAAAATGAGGAATGTTTCCAACCATCCACGCTCGATTACCGGTCGATAAATACAATTCTATCTTTGGCAGTGCAGGTACTTGCAAATTGCAATATCGAATGCTACACAAAATAACGAGAACTAACTGACACGCTATAAAAATTGGTTGCAAACCAATTTATTTCGAGCGAGAGTTTTAAAAGATAATCAAGAAAGCTCAGAGAAAATCTAAAAAGTAAATTCAACGTTATGAAATCATTAAAATTGAAAAATTCGTTTTCAGTAGTGAGTAACTGGCAGGAGAATTTGAGATACAAGATATTAATAATTTAATAACGGCAAATCGGAATTTGCATGCAGGTAGAACGATTGGTTGGTCGGTTGTTTTTGTTTTACGGCATATCAACCCTTTTCGGGTTATTTAATGCCGAATCCAAAGATTTTGAAGAAAATTTTTTTTAATAGAATATATTTGTTGTTTTCAAATCAGTTTCTATTTAACCCATAGTTGGGACCCTAACAGGTACTACCACTCCGGGTCAGAGTGGACCTGGGAGTAATGGTAATTAAAGGGTGGCTCCACACTCCCCAAAGCCCACAAGCTGGGGCCTTACCACTGGATATAGTTTAAGGTCATATCCAGGACCCCAATTGAGGGATTTTACCCTCTGCAAGGGGGCAGTCTGCGTATTCTAATGCCCCACCGACAGGGCCCGCAGGTAGAACGAAGAAACAAAGTAAGAAGAAACGTAATGCCGAAATATTTTTAAAAATACTTGTCGAAACGCCCATAACTTGTGTTGATAAGTATTTGTTTTACATATTACACTTAAGTAAACATAAATACATAATTTGCTTATAAATACTTCCTTAGCTTGAATATATAGTGAAATCCCGAATTTATTGCATTAATATCGTAAACTGGCGCTGCTATTTAGTAAAATATTAAAACCTGTCTACATTTAAATAATCTTCCTAACTGGTCTAAGTATATTTGGAAAGAAACATTGATTTGACATATTCAAATTTATCGATGATAACCTTTGGTAAGTAGGCTGGATTAACTATATCATATCGATTAAATATATTTACAACTTTAATATTTAAGTATACTCATGTTTACAAGTATTACAAATCTATGTTTCAACTTGATGTCTTGCATTTCATATCTTATGCTATAAAATACATTTTGATGTTATAAACTATCGTGTATCTCTTTGTTCTTTCGTTTTGCTCTGCTCTATTTCTTAACCCTTCTCTACATGTTTCTCTCTCTTATTCACAGCATTTAATTCACCCAGTCAATCACGTTATGTACTGTTTCATTATCACATGAGCATACATATGCGAATGAATTGTGCACGGCAAGAAAAAAAAACAATCTAAAAGCAATATAATCAGAACTTTAATAATATATAGATCTGCTGCTTTCGTATGGATTCCAAAACAAATTGTTTTGAAGTGCTTTGTGTTCTATGAAATAATATTCCCTTAATTAATTGCCTCCTTAATGCACTTTAAGCTTAAGCCTCGAAACGTTGATTTTATTTGTCGTGGAAAAATGATTTTTTGCACATATTTTGAAAATGATTCTGAAAGCTTTAACATTCATTGTATGCCCAAACAATATTCGTAACTATAATATCATAAGAAAAAAATAATTGGCAGTATGCTCAAAACATTTTAGATTCGTCTTGTGCCATTTGTTCCCCCCTTTCATATTGGCTACGGTCTTTATATAAAGTCTTTTTGGGTCTGCTAATTCATTGCTAGGCAAATCAATCAATACCAAACTACACGACCCCGTGATACTTAAAAGATAATCTCACATACACCCGTGCCCAGTTCAACACTTACATCCAATGGCTTCTAGGCATAGCTATCCCTTCAAACACAACTATACACAGCTAGCTCTCACTACACGACTAGATAAAGCTAGCACGGCTAGACAAGGCTTACACTTACTACATGGTTAGATACAGCTAGCTCACACTACATGGCTAGACATAGCTAACTCACTCTTCATGGCTTGGTACGGCTAGCTTAGGTTACACAGCGAGATACAGCTCTTCAAATACATCTAAACGCAGTTAGCCCTACAAACACGATTATACACAACTAGACCACACAGCGCAATGACGCTAATTCTATGAAAAAAAAAGTCCGACCCCAATCATATTTTAATAACTTCATTTCACGACGACGACTCTTTTCATTAAGTCGAACCCAAATCGTATTTTAATCTCTCCATTTCACGAGGAATTTTTACAAATTCCGACTCTCGCATCGGTTGCATTAACTGAAATATCTTATAATGTCATTAGAAAATTTTTTACATTTGTCTTGTTCTATTTGCTGCCAAGAACCTTCTGTCCTCTCGCCCAAGAAATTTTTATAACGTCTTCATAGGGTAGCTAATTCATTGATATGCAAATTTATGAATATCTATCTACAGTAATGTATAAGTAGAGTTATAAAAATACATTGTAAATGTTGACTAATTTGCATATTGTGATGGTGGCAATCTTGCATTTATGATATAATTAACCGTCAGCGCATGGAAACTTATTATTTTCATATTAACAATTTGATCCTTGGCTCTACTTATATAACTTTCTCTAGCACAAAGTTCTCTTTTTTATTCCATCTCCTAATCCCTATTAAAGGAACTTTTGTGTGATCAAGAATATCGTATATAAACATATTTCCTACATAAAAACTAAACTGTAAATTTCGGCTTACATGTCTTCCATTAACAACTCAACTTACCAACATCTAGTAGCACACGACACCCCCAAAAAGAATTAAGAAATATATTAATAAAAAAATACCGCCATCCTTAATATCTTACATTGTAACGTGTTCATTCGCCATCATCAATACTTTACTTATTCTCTTAAACAAATCGACAATTCATCAGTCTTGAAGGAGGAAATGGTACATTTAAACTCTTTCCAACCATTTTAATCGCCTTTCCCAATAAATTCTACTAAATTCTACAGTTTTTAGTGCATCATATGCCTGAAGAAGACTCATGCGAGTCGAAAACGTTCGAGGCTATAGCTAATTTATTTTTACACCCGAACAGAACATTCGAACACTCGCCCGTCAAAGTGAAAAAAAAACCGGATTGTAAGAGAAAGTCACCGGAATTATAGCTGTTGTTTAACGAAACATGCATAAATGAAAAAGGCTAGCGACATATACATACACACGTGCACACACATATACATACACACGTACACACACATATACATATGGAAATCACTCCAGACAAGGCGTGAAGCTACTTAATATAAGGAGCTTACAAGAACGAAAGAACGAAAGATCATTATTGCAAATGAAGGAGATGTCTATTGACCTTTTTCAATGAAAAGACCAAATTTTGATTAGGAGTAAAATATATAAGAAAAAGAGCGATTCACGAGCATGTAAAGAGGCTACTAGAATAGGAAGCTGTATTACAATGAGGTATCAAAACAGCGAATTAATGGAGATCACTCGATTAACGAGTACAAACAAGTTGGAAAAAATAGGACAGAGTTTCACCAGTTTAAATATGGCAACAACACTGCATACATTGTCTGATATTAGATTTGTAGAGATAGAAAAGAGCGTTAGGTGCGATAAACTGTTTCGAACAATACGGATAACCTATTTTACGAGTAGCAGAAGGAGTAATGTACTTAATATATGAACTCTAAGAAAGATCTGTTGAAAAAGAAAGATCAAGAGGATTCAGAGTCGATTTTTCCGCAAGGACAGAGCCATCTCAGGAGGAAAATGGATACGCCTAGGATTGAAAGGCACAAGGTATAAGCAGAGTCTTAACAGTATTAAAACAAACAAGGTATTTGGTGCCCCAATCTCCAACTGAAGTCAAGTCAACTTCTAGATTAGCTACATATTTCATCTGCTCCGAGAGAGATGGGAGAGATGCAAAATTACAATGGGAAATGGTATCATCAGCGTAAATATTCATTTTCTGAACACTTACTACAAGTTTCTCTGAAAATAATTCATATAGAGAAGAGTTGTGTCTATAATAGAGCGCAGGGGAACACCAGCATTGGTAGAAAAAAGAATGAAGAGACGCTATTCAAATTTACTCGTAATATTCGACCAGAGAAAAAAAAAGTGATGCCAACAGTCTCACCACCAATAACATGACCCTGACGTTTATGTAAAAATATATCAAAATATCACACCCTGTCGAACGCCTTCTAAACGTCAATTGCAGTCGACCTACCCCCTCTTGAATTATCCATGAACCAACAGATCTGCCCTGTTACAACAGTTAGATCAGCAGTCGAACAAAAACCATGAAAGCTATACTGAACATCACTTAAAAGGTGCAGGTTTTCAAAAAAATAAATAAATAAAAATAAATAAACAAACTTGCTGTTGACCAAACTTTCAAAAACTTTGCTAATAAAAGGAGAGGATCCTAACAGGACAATACTTAGTTGAGTCAGACCGATCATCAGCATAGATAAGAACAAAGAGGATTGTTTCCAACAAGAAGGGAAACAATTTTGTTAAAAAAATATTGAGTCATTTTGAGAAAGTTCAGAGGCAAAACGTTTGATAACGACAACAGGATTTAAATCAGGACCGGAAGTCGTAGACTAGTAAAGATAAGAAAGAACCATAGTAACCATCTTTGGGGCGATAATTAATGCATTAAGACATTTAACAGTTTTTAGGAAAATCAGGTAGAATAACAATAGGAAACGATAGATGTATTGTCCATAAAAAGAGATTAGCCTTATCTTATATCTAGAAAAGTAAATAATCTGAATACAATTACGTAGAGGAGGAAGAGCAGATTGCAATTATTAGCCATATTATTATACATTTTCTAAATATCACGGGAGCCAACATTTTAAGATGAGATATGGTCAGGAATCCTTTCATACTAGCCAGATTTATCCTTTTAAGTATTGTTAGCTGTTCTGTAGGATTGTCTAGAAGTCTCAGAATTATTCCGACAATATATATATATAAAAGTAAGAATAACGATTGGCAATGGCAGAAGCAAAAATCTATGACAACCAATGAGATTGAGTGAACGATGCAAACCAGGGAACAAGCGAATTAATGTAAACATCAAAAATGCATTTGATTTAATGCATTAGGAAATTCATTCCGAGATGCGTCCAAATATCTATGAGTTGATTTTAAGTACGAAACATAATTTTAAACACTAAACGTGCAGATTTAATGGGTGTATCATAAAATATATCTGTTCGGGTTTTTGTTAAAAGACGATTGTTTTTATTTCAAACCACAAAACATTACGCATGCTTATGAGGTGCTTCCACAACGTCAAGACTAAATTAGCTTCAAACTTTTCTTTTATTCATAAACGAAAAACATATCTCTAGGGTGGAAGATTTGCATTTGTTTGAAGAAGACAGCAAATATAAACATAATCGACAAACATGACCCGACATTCAAATGTGACGTTTTAATCAATTAAAATATCGTGGAATAAAAATATGTTGAAGTCGAAGTTGACACATTTTATATTCAATGTTTAAACTATTTCTATTCCGAAAAGAAATAGCTTTGTTCTTGATATATTTTCAACACATCTCGAATCTTTATATACTAGTTGATCTCAATGGCGTTATCTTAAACAGAACACACACCCACAGACATATATATATATATATATATATATATATATATATATATATATATATATATATATATATATATGTGTGTGCGCGCGTGTGTGTGCGTGTGTGTGTGTGTGCGTGTGTGTGCACTACCGTGACTCATGAGAATTCCACAGCTGTATCCTTCTGCAATGTAGTTTACAATAAATATGATTATGGAACGAGGGCCTATCTCTAAAACCCATATATGATACACACACACACACGTACACGCACACATACACACACACACACACATATATATATATATATATATATATATATATATATATATATATATATATATATATAGTAGATTTAGTAAATCAGTTCTAACAACATAGACAGGACAAATATTTTTCATACGATAGTTTCTAAAACGATTTAGAATATTCTATTTTGTATTATGCTTTTGATGATTCCAACATATTCTCCTTAGCGCATCTCAAAGAATAAAATTGCATTCAAAATAATCAGAGGAAATTAAATTAGTCTGGAGAGATGAGTGCCATAGAAGAAGAAGAAGAAGAAGAAGAAGAAGAAGAAGAAGAAGGGAGACAATTTTTATATCAACTTTTCAACTCTTTTGGCTTCGCAAGGAACTTGTTAAGAGATAAACGTAGTGGGCAAATAGAATCTTTAGAAAGAGAAATTAACATCGATCTCCGTACTTCCATGCATAAACATGCATTGGGTGAAATAACAATCTGATCTCTCAGGAGCTACCAATATATCCATTTGACACAGGTTTGCTCACCTAGGGAAAAAATTCAAGAAGTTCTGAGAGCATCGAGACCCACTTCAGCACCCAGTTCAAGCGGAGAATTTTTATCGTGTACAAACGCTGCAAAAGCATTTTTCCAAGTCTATGGAGAATATTGAGTTTCGTTATGTGAAAAGATAAAATTATTGAGTAATGGAAATTCGCAAAAGTAGTACTCACCCAGAAAGAAAGTTCATCCAAGACTCTGCATCAGATCCGTATTATTCTCTTGTTTAATATTGACAGCAAGATATTCATCGAATTATTCTCAAGGCAACGTTTGATTTTCATTCTCGAAAATGGCAATATTAATACATTAGTTCAGAAAGGCGTGGTCGCCGGTATACCAGGTGGCCTGGGATATATGGGGTTTCGTAACACAACTTTTTAGAGAGATAAACGTAAACCTGGCAGTATTATGATTAAACTTATTGGTCCATACGCCATAAACCTGTTGAAGTAGTCATAGTGACACATTACGCGCCTTCACCACTATTCGATCTAATAAGCAACTATTACGAAGATTTTCAACAGAAAGTAGTTTACGTAATACCACGGTTAGAATGGAAAAGGTTGGAAAAAGTATTGTTCCGGTTGTAAATCGTCTGCCATTCTCTTCTCGTTGGCCAGGAACATGGTTGTTAAAGCTACCGATCGTCAGACACCGATAAGAGCTTACATGGACAACTCAATTGTGATAGCGACATACGCCATGGTAGGTGGAAAAAGCTTACAGTGATGATGACATAGGCAGGAATGAATTTCCAGTCGAGTTCACTATTCCTGAAGAATGGCAAGGTTATAAAAATAAATCAGGATTGTAGGAGCCTTGTAAGGCATGGTTATTTCAGCAAAGTTTTGCCCTGGATAATATAACTCTTGCGCCTCTGTGATTTGCCAGTGATAATCTGTGAAAAGTTGCGCCTTTGTGATTTTCCGATTATAATGTGTGAAAAATCGCGGCTTTGTGATTTTCCGATTATAATCTGTGAAACGTTGCGCCTTTGTGATTTTCCGATTATAATGTGTGAAAAATCGCGGCTTTGTGATTTTCCGATTATAATCTGTGAAAAGTTGCGCCTTTGTGATTTTCAGATTATAATCTGTGCAAAGTTTCGCCTTTGTGATCTTCCGATTATAATCTGTGAAAAATCGTGCCTTTGTGATCTTCCGATTATAATCTGTGAAAAGTTACGCCTTTGTGATTTTCTGATTATAATCTGTGAAAAGTTGCGCCTCTGTGATTTTCCGATTATAATCTGTGAAAAGTTGCGCTTTTGTGATTTTCCGATTATAATCTATGACAAGTTACGCCTTTGTGATCTTCCGATTATAATCTGTGAAAAGTTGCGCTTTTGTGATCTTCCGATTATAATCTGTGAAAAGTTGGAAAAACAATCCAGAATTGCTCGGAATATCAAAATGTTAAAGTAGTATGACACTCTATTGGAAGAGTAACAAGACATAATTCTATAGACGACCGTTATGTTAGGAGAGATCCTAACGACAAATTAGGAGAATGTTGATAAAGAGAAATTATCTGGAGTGGTGTCCAGCGGATTTGCACGAGGTTTACATGTTCATTCAGTTGGTTTAAACTCTTGAAACGCTAAGTAAACATCCTTGTCCAGAGCCTTGATGAACTGCTTAATTAAATCGAGCTTGGCGTACAGTGAAGGGAAAAGTGTTCTGTCTCTGTCCAACAGAGGTCGTTGATCACATACCTTTTTTGCAATTCTAATTTTATGATTCAAACTAGTTTCTTTTCGATAAAATCACCCAGAACTATAGGTGAATGACTGGTGATAGATGTTCTATCCATCCGAAATGTTATTGTAATTATCAGAGGAAACAGGTTAGTCTTAGTAGATATAATTCTGGTTCCCCCTACTATACACTGAAGGTCATTTTCGATGGTTTCTATCATTGCATTGGGTATATGCACATTCGCTTTACGATTGTGTCTATTATAGAGCATGCTATCATCAGCAAATATACACACCTGAAACGTAATTGTATTTAGGAGGTCATATATGATTATCAAGAATAATAAAGGTCAAAGGACTAATCCCTGGTGCACATTTACATAAATGTTCATTTAACGAATGGCCATCAAGAACAACATGGATCTTTTTGTGTAGACATTTTTTGTGTAAAAAAAGGATCTGATTATGTTGAGTTTTGGTCCACAAATACCATAGAATTTAATTTTATGGGCAGCCATTTATGCCAGATCTTGTCAAAAGCTTTAGACATATACAGGACTGTAGCTCTAGTCCCTGCATCTTACGTAGTGCATGGTATATGCGTTCAGAGGTGCCGGTTAAAATATCTGCTGTCAAACGGCTTGTATAACGTCATACTCTTTGTCAAAATAAAAAAAGCTTAGCATTTACAAACTTGCGGATTAGTGCTTCATTGATGAAAGACTCAAAAAAGTATTTAAGGGAGAAGGTATTGATGAGGCCATAATTGAGCGGGTCAGTTCCTTCGACAGATTTCTTGGAGACAATTACAACAGATCCGATTTTCAAACTATTAGAAAAGCAAGACTCGGCTATGAATTTGTTGAAGAAATTGGAGAAAACAGGGCCTAGCTCAGCGGAGCATTTCTTAATCTGTATAGCAGGGATGAGATCATGTCCAAACGTCTTGAAATTAAATTTTTCCTATTACGGGAAGAGTTGATTTTCAGATTAAAGAGTGTGGGTTCTGTCTGCGAAGAGAAATTTCAGAGAGAGTAGGTTTAGGGGTCTAAGGTGGACTTGGAGGAAAACCCAATTTTCAATTCATAAATAATAAAGGCCTCGTCCATTCTGATTGGCTGAGCTATGAAAATTCTCATATCCTGGAATCCAATTCTTACCTTTATAAACGAACGGTTAGTAAAATTAAATTATGGTGTCACAAAGAGACATATTATTTCTCATGACGTCAAGTTCATTTAATGCCTACGTCATTACAGTCATGTACGATACAAATCTCTATTATGATGTGTGTAAGGAGTTACTATTCACCTCTTTCTTTCTCTCACTGCACATATTTCCCTTCGCGCATGGTTCTTGTTTGCGTGTTTGGTTTAAATGTAAATAAACAATATAAAATGAAGCTTTTCTCGAGAAAAATAAATATACATTCAGTAAAGTTAAAGTAAATGTTTATTTCCTATTTATTATATTTCTATTTGTTTCGGTTAGTTTGTTTTAAATTTGTTTGCGCCTGTTGCTTAGCTCGGCTTCCTCCGAGCTCGAACAATAATTGACGGAAAATCCTGATGATCTGGGTTAACGTCTGCAAGAGTAAATAAAAATTTTAGGCAGGGTATTCACTGTACTGGTCGGTTGATGAAAAGGGTACTTCTTGTTATTGTAGCGAAAGCCGAAAAGTTGATTTTTAATTAAAAAAATAATGATAATTACTTACATCAACAATAAGCAATATTATCTACCTAATTTTTCCATGATTCAACGAAAATGTGTCGTAAACACAAGGGAAATAGCTAAAAATTCTAATTTATTCGAAAACTATTCTCTTTATTAATTAATTTCTCACTTATCGTTTTTTGTGCGTTTGGGATATTTTCATTACTTCGACATAGCAATTCATTAGATACTACTAGTTTCAATTGAACATCAATATTTCGATTTACGACTTTCGCTACAGCAACGAATAGTCATCAAAATGTTTACGAATATTCTCATTGATTATATATTTTTTACATAGGCATCACCACATTATCAAGGCCAAGTGGCCACTCGAGGATAAGGGTTAAAGAGTGTACAGTAGAAATTGGACAATATAGTAATCAATTCAGTAAATTTGTTAACTTATATGGAACTGCTCATTAAGAACTTGTTTACGTTAGACTTGAATACAAACATATTGTAGTCAGCCGGAAAGCAGGAAAACAGAAGACAATTCCACAGGCGTGCAGTTCTAAGAAAGAAGCTTTGTTCATGGAATCTACGTTTAGGTTTAGGCACAGATAAAGAGTGGGGGGATTATTGATATTTGAAAACAATATTTTTTTGCCCAAAAATTTTGCGATAATAAGAATATTTATTTGATTAAAAAAACAAAACAAAAGTTTGTCAAACTTTTTCGTTTATTTAAAACTTACCCTACAACATTTTGTTGGGTTTATTCTCTAAACAGTTGTTTATTTTTTCCATTGATTTATTATTGTAAACACCATATTTTTATACAAAAAGAAAATCGACTAAATTTTCTAATGTACGAGATTTTCCAGTGCGTGTTCACATACATGTCCATAGTAAAATAAAGCCCCCATGTTTTCTCCTCTGTCAACCTAAAGAAGAACGGGCAGCGAAAGCGCATTGAATGACATTAACGTATATACCATTTCCATTTAAGATATTGCATTTTACATTTGAAATAACCATGAAGAAGTCTCAAAATATTGTGGATTCACAAGTTGGGAACATAAACATCAGAAACATAATTTTGTCTTTTTTTTCTATTTTCCATTTAAACAAACTGAACCACAGCAACGCGTGGCCGGGTACAGCTAGGCATCAAAACGAATACGTGTATCACTTTATGTTCATCATAATTTTTTTTATTAAGTGCATGCAATATTACATTATAAGTAAATTTTCAATAGCATTAAATATAGATCTGGATCGTTGTCCCTGAGAGCGATCTCATCTGCAATTTTAGATTGGCAGGTGTCTGAATAATTGCCTAGGTTAGATTTAGATAGGTTTTAGTTTTGAAATCCAACCCCAAATAAGAGACATTAGTCTATAGAAATTATAAACACCTTCTGATCCAGTAGGTATTTCTTCGTGGAGCTTGCTATAAGAATTCCTCCATTTCTTCCTGTTTTCCCGACTGCACCAACATGCAGAAATGTAAATGTACTGTGAACAAATAGTTTGATGCACACCTCACTTAAGATGTTTTTTAATCTGGATATTAATCACAGTTGACCCTTACATTTGGGGATTAATAGAATTAAAAACAATGCTGACTTGATGCAATCCCCACATGAGGAGATAAGTGGAACACCTCTCTAAAAACACTTCTTGCATAGCAGCCATTCTTTGTCTCTTTCATCTTGTTCAGGAACTATTAGATTACAATAGTGGAATCATGATGCTGAGGTACATATAAGTCAACCGACTTTGAAACGATAGGAAACAGCACCGCCACTCACACTAAGATAGGGGCAGTTGAAGTTTCCCTGCCCCCGCCGAAACGAAGCGTGTATGTTTAACAATGAGCTTATATTTTTTTCTGGGAAAAACAAATACTCATATTCGGTGTTCGCATTAAGGTGTTCGTCAATAGAAAAAAAGGTCAATTGACTGAATATACTCTATCATTTATTCATAACACAGAAATGCTTGCTAATTGTAAGGGAAGCTCATTTTGTTGTGGAGTGGTGCCAGACTTGTACCGATATCGGAAAACTATTAATTTTTGACAAGATACACAACGAAAATTACTCAAACAACATAGGGGCAACCGGGAAGCGAACATAAATAAATTACCTAATTAGTTCAAGTTGATATAAGCTCAACGATATATATATATATATATATATATATATATATATATATATATATATATATATATATATATATATATATATATGTGTGTGTGTGTGTGTGTGTGTGTGTGTGTGTGTGTGTAACAACTTGGTCAGATTTCAAAGTACCAATTATTTTTTCAAAATACAATTTGGAATTTACATCATTTGTATTTCCATTCTGGATATTCTTAATAACTACTACGACTGGTCATCATCTTGGAAAAACCAACGGAAAAAGAAATATTATCTTTTTACCTTTCCATTATCTCTCAAAGTCAAGCCGAATGTGTCAAACATACTCAAATCAAGTAGATAAACATTTTAGCACCTACGACACAATATTCACATATGTTTTAATATAAAGTCTGTAAAACGCAGTGATTTGTGCAAGTCACTTATAAAGAAGATAAAAATAAAAGAAACTAAACTATATAACAAACCGACACATACTAGTAAAACTGAAGCCTAATGTCACCTTGTAAGTAAATACTCCATCAAGTCCGTAATGAATACGCAAGATCCAGCTACACAGATGGGACATATATATAGGAATGACAAAGGAGAACTATAAGTAAGGATTATACGCTTAAAATAACTCGTTCAGAAATGTAGATGTAAGCTTTGTCACACCTAGAATCAAGGGTATGAAGCTAAAATAGCACCAATAACAACAGTAAAATAGAAAATACTGGACCACTTGCTGCCATATCCTCCAAGTTAAACTATACTATTTCAGTACTACGGAAAATGAATGCTCCTATAAAAAATTATTCAATTATTTTGTAAATGTCTGCTGTTAAAAGTTCGGATTCCGTTCCGTTTTAAAAGTTCTACTCACACTCATACATGCTTCCAAGTCGCTCTCGCTACCCATGTGGTTCTTTTTCTGTTTTTCCTTCCTGTACTATCGTAGAAGGCCTTTTTTTCGGCTGGGTTAGTTGTATTTATCATGAATTCATCTGCAGTCTACTGTTTTTCGTCTACAATCTTCTATTTTTTTACAATCGTATCAGTCATAATATTAATATGTTTCTAGTTTCTTGTGTTCGTTTGAAGACTTTCACGCTTACTGCCCAATTTTTTTCTTTTAGTTGAAACTTCCGAAATCTTTGACCAAACTATTTAGCATAACCTTTTGTTTATTGTCCATTAACTGCTCAGCCTCTTGCGGCGAGATTATTATAACACAAAATATCTTACTGCAAGGAGCCCCGCCTTCACGTGGGTATGTTTGCAGCCCATGAGGAAAAACATAATACTTATGAACAAATAAGAAACCACTCACTGTTACATAACGATATACGTTTATTATGAAGACACGTACACACACGTAACAATTCAAACATAATAGATGAAAGTTAGAAGTCCAAATATGATAACTGGGACGAACGGGAATGATGTTCATCTCGCCATTTTCAAGTCACTCGGTTTTCCCTCCACTGTCTCTACTTCCGGTCGTTGATCTCGCGAGAAGTCGCGAGAATTTAAACTTTAGGACTACGGACAAAGAAGTAAAGAGTTACTCCCCTTTACATTATACTTTTGTTTCGTCCTAACACTTCTCTTCTCTTTTTCCACTGTATGTCACCTTGCGCACCAGCTTGATCATTTGCATACATGTCATGACGCTGCTGCTTTATATGCGTCACTGGCTCTGTTTCATACTTTCTTATGCCAAAAAATCTTTAGCTTATTAAGACCTTGCGAAGAGGTAATAAAAGACCAGAAAAAAGTTAAAAGACATGAATAAATCAATATAAATGAAATTTCTTAGTGTATATTTTGTTCGAGTTTTCCACTTTGTATTGTTTTTCTCTTTTTCAAGTCAGAAATTCTTTTCTTTATTAATTTTTGGAAGAAAAGAGAATTTCGGTTCCCTGTTTAAACAACGAGAACATAGTTTTTTGTGCCTTCAGAAATTACTTAATCACAGTAAAAATGCTTGAGTTTTGTTTGCCAAGATAAAAAATTTAAATATTAACCTAGCCACTTAAATCGAAGCAATACCAAATCCTTGTTCTATTGATCAGTCTTTAATGATTGTTGGTCATGCGTCGGTAACTCCTCTAAACTTAAACCTGGTATTTTTCTTGTTGCAATAAAGTCACTGTATTGCTTATTCCGACACTCCTCACAAAATTTTTTTTACTGTTAATGGTATTCCAAATTTTGTTTGTTCTTTTTTTCCGTTGTGTGTGTTGTATTCATCCTGCATTCTTTTCTCATTTTCGCCTACAGTCTTCTATTCTTTTTTACAATTGTATCAGTCATAATATTAATATATTTCTACTTGTGTTCGTTTGATAGAAGACTTTTACGCTTACTGCCCAATTTGTTTTCTTTTTGTTGATACTTCCAAATTTTTTGACCAAACTAGTTAGCATAACCTTTTGTTTATTGTTTTAAAAACGACATGTCCATTAACTGTTAAGCCTCTTGCAGCGAGATTATTTGAAACAACTTAGCTAATGTATCCTTTTTTAGTCTTGCGGCCCATTTTCTCTTAACTACTCAGTCCATTATAGCGAGATTATTCGTGACAGTTACGGCTGATACGTGACACAAAGGGCCAGAAGCATTATCCCTACCCAGCCCTTAATTATTGTGCTTTCCCTTTTTTATCACAATACGGTTCGACCTAATTTATCTTCGACAGTCCTATCCAACACGGGTACTCTGTTTATTCACTTATTATTTATACTTTTCACTAACCTTCGTTCGTAAACCTGGCCATTAGAAGTTCCATAACTAACGTCCGTGTCCCCTTCATCTCGTACTGCTAATTGACGTTCCCTCCAGGGATTATAATTTCTTGTCCGAATTTTCTTAGCAATGTTCGGCTGTCTACGAACAAATTTCTTGTTATCCACATCCTCTATTTATGCATCCTGCGATTGTAATACCTTAAATGCTTGGTGGACTCTTATTTTTCTACCACAGCGACGATACAACCGCTGCGTATTATGCACATCAAGAGCACCAGGTTTAGGATTAAAGAATAATTATCTGTTAACGTCAAGTGTCTAACTTGACCGCGAAGAAATTTTGCGGACATTAGTTTTAAAATTAAGTATGTCTTTAAAGATAAATATTTCTATGTTCGGTGTTAGCTTTATAAGAATCGAAGCAAAAAAAAAAAAAAAAAAAAATAAATAAAAGCACTAGACAGATAAAAAATATTTATAAGCCACCCAGTATAGCCGGTGCTAAGAATAAGAAGTGACTTATTGGCACATAGTATTAAAACTTTCTCGTCCGACACGTGTTTTTTTCTGACTGCGTACATTTTTTTCTCGATTTTTCCTTTCTCCTCTTCCTCTGCTGTGTCGTCCTCTCGCACCATGGCTAAGTGATTTGCATACGTGAGATATCGCTGTTGATACATATATGTAAGTGGCCTCCTTATAACATGTTTTAACTAATAGGAAGTGTTCTGAAGAGAATTCCGTTCGACATAAGGCACACAGAGGAAGAACGGAAGCTCTTTTGGAAATTGTAAAAGTGCGATCAGGCTTTGCCGTAAAAAATTGTCAATGACAACCTAGAGATTGAAGCGACTTTTTTCCACAGTAGTAAATTGATAATTAATTCCTGATAATGATTTTTCCACGTCATTGAGATAAAGTTTATTTATAATGATTTTTATGCTTATGGGAGAAATAATTCTGGAAAATTCCTAGTGGAAATGTTTTTATGAATTTCGCTCATTGAAATTATATTATGTAAATTAATGTAAAAAAGCCCAACCAAAATGGCATTTAAATTCATTGATTTTACATATACGTCAGGCACTAATAAATATTATTGATTTAATGATAAAAAGTTGAATTGAACATAAATATATGATGATACTATATAAAATTTACGAAAAACTTTATATGCACGATTGAAAATGCATTGGCATATTTGGGCAGCGAATACTACGTGATTTTGAATATTGGGTCATGGTTTACTTCTATGGAAAAAGTATCCTCATGCCAGGTTGTTCTCACAAACCCCTACAGAGAGAGACCTTAGACACTCGAGGACAGTGTCTAGTAGGCATTCAAGTTCTCTTTCTTATATTTTAAAGAAAAGTTATTTTTACAAGGGGTTACCACATATCAACACCCGGAAGCCACTCGAGGATAAGGGTTAATGTGAGTATTGTAGTCATCGGAACAGAAGCGTAATAATCGTTTGTGTTGCAGATCTGATATAATTATATTATTTACGAGGACTATTCAATGCGAACTTGAAGACAATGATATTGTAGTCAGCTAGAAAGCAGACGAGCGGAAAAGAGTTCCACATGCAGGTAGTTCTAAGAAAGAAGCTTTATTCATGGAACCCACGTTTAGCTTTAGGTACCCATAGAGAGTGGGGGAATTTGGTGGTAGTGATTTTGACTAGACGAGTGTTTTGTGCGGCAGATTGGCGGGGAAAACAGAGATTGGAGCTCAGTCCCACAGATGGCATGAAAATAGCAATATAGCAGAGACAGGCTCGCAACGTCTCTTCTTTGGAGGAAAAGGTTCTTGAAAAGAGAAAAGGAAATCGCCTATTAGATTACGAAATCTGTTTTGAACTGTTATGGCAGGATGGGAAGTTCCGAGCATCTCCTGCCCAGATGTGGCAACCGTATTTAGTTTTTAAAGAATACTGATTATCGACAAATAATATCTTTAATCCCCCCCCCCGATATCACTATCACACAAATGACAGATAGCTGGTGATCGCCCTCGACGAGGACTAGTGCGTAAGACCGAAGAGGTAACTTCTTCGTTTTCATCATTCCTATAATCCTTAATATCCTCACATGAAACCGTGCCCAGTTCAGTACTTATATACCCAGGTCTTTGAGGCAGAGCTAACACTCAATACAAGGCTAGACACTACAAGCCCTTCAAACATATCTAGACACAATTAGCCCTTAAAACACGGCTAGACACAACTAACATATACCACACGATGACACCAGTTCTATAAAAAAAATAAACAAAATGTTCGGTTTGAATTGTAAGTTATTTCTCCGCTTAGCAACACATATCTCAAAACTCTGACTCGAATCGTATTTGATCTGTCAGTTTCAAAACGATAACACTTTTGATAAAGTCTAATCCAATCGCATTTTAATCTAACCCTTTAATAATGACGACACTTGTCGTAAAATACACTCAAATCGTATGCTAATTTCTCCATTTAACGACAGCGACACTTTCCTAAAATTAAACCGAATCGTTTTGAATTTCTCGATTTAACGATAGCAATACTTTTCGTAAGGTCCGACCCGAATCGTATTTTTATCTCGCAATTTCACAACGCCGACGCTTTTCGTAAAGTCCACCCTGAATCTTATTTTAAACTCCTATATTTATTGCTGAAATTAGCTTGAAAACTTGGCTATACGTTTTCGTTACTGAACGTTATTTTTTTTTGAGAATTAATTTCTATTTCCTTACATAAATTCTTTCGATTTGAGAATAAACGACGTCGAAGTTGTAATTGTATTTCCGCACGGCGAAATGTTGGTTTCATCCCTTAGGCAGCAATACTTATCATTTTTTTCCCCTCCGTCTCAAATGATCGTAAACTCAGTAAGAAGAACGAAACAACGAATAGACACAAAAATCTCATACTTTAGCATTAACACTTTCCGATATAAACCGCCGCCTTAGCTCTTTCTCGGCTGCCTCCAACTCGAGTCCTATTCCTCACTAATTCGTCCCTTTAATCGGACGAATATCGCCTGATATGCAAATTACTGGCGCCTGCGTTACTGATAAAAACTCTACCTACAAAATTAAGTTTCTTTTTTTTTCTTTATTCTCTCCCCGACCCCATTACTTCAGAGTTCAAAGAAAGTAGCCGTCGCTTGGGCGAATAATATCTTATTTTACAAACGCAAGCTTATAGATGTAGACTCGCTCAATATTCTACTTATGTGTACTTACTGGCATTAGACAAAAATTCACATTGTTCAACTATTATAAAATATAAAAAAAGTATTACTGCATATAATAAAAAGGTATTACTACATATAATAAAAAGGTATTACTACATATAATAAAAAGGTATTGCTACATATAATAAAATGTATTCCTACATATAATAAAAAGGTATTACTACATATAATAAAAATGTATTCCTACACATAATAAAAAGGTATTACTACATATAATAAAAAGGTATTACTACATATAATAAAAAGGTATTACTACATATAATAAAAAGGTATTACTACATATAATAAAAAGGTATTCCTACATATAATAAAAAGGTATTACTACATATAATAAAAAGGTATTACTACACATAATAAAAAGGTATTACTACATATAATAAAAATGTATTCCTACACATCATAAAAAGGTATTACTACACATAATAAAAAGGTATTACTACATATAATAAAACGGTATTACTACATATAATAAAAAGGTATTACTACATATAATAAAAATGTATTCCTACATATAATAAAAAGGTATTACTACATATAATAAAAATGTATTCCTACACATAATAAAAAGGTATTACTACATATAATAAAAATGTATTCCTACATATAATAAAAAGGTATTACTACTTATAATAAAAATGTATTCCTACATATAAAAAAGTATTACTACATATAATAAAAAGGTATTACTGCATATAATAAAAAGTTATTACTACATATAATAAAATGTATTCCCACATATAATAAAAAGGTATTACTACATATAAAAAAATGTATTCCTACATATAATAAAAATGTATTCCTACATATAATAAAAAGGTATTCCTACATATAATAAAAAGGTATTACTACATATAATAAAAAGGTATTACTACATATAATAAAAACGGTATTACTACATATAATAAAAAGGTATTACAACATATAATAAAAAGGTATTACTACATATAAGAAAAAGGTATTACTACATATAATAAAAAGGTATTACTACATATAATAAAAAGGTATTACTACATATAATAAAAAGGTATTACTACATATAATAAAAAGGTATTACTACATATAATAAAAAGGTATTACTACATATAATAAAAATGTATTTCTACATATAATAAAAAGGTATTACTACTTATAATAAAAATGTATTCCTACATATAAAAAAAGTATTACTACATATAATAAAAAGGTATTACTGCATATAATAAAAAGTTATTACTACATATAATAAAATGTATTCCCACATATAATAAAAAGGTATTACTACATATAAAAAAATGTATTCCTACATATAATAAAAATGTATTCCTACATATAATAAAAAGGTATTCCTACATATAATAAAAAGGTATTCCTACATATAATAAAAAGGTATTACTACATATAATAAAAACGGTATTACTACATATAATAAAAAGGTATTACTACATATAATAAAAAGGTATTACTACATATAATAAAAAGGTATTACTACATATAATAAAAAGGTATTACTACATATAATAAAAATGTATTCCTACATATAATAAAAAGGTATTACTACATATAATAAAATGTATTCCTACATAAATTAAAAAAGGTATTCCTACATATAATAAAAAGGTATTACTACATATAATAAAAAGGTATTCCTAAATATAATAAAAAGGTATTACTACATATAATAAAAAAGTATTACTACATATAATAAAAAAGTATTACTACATATAATAAAAAGGTATTACTACATATAATAAAAAGGTATTCCTACATATAATAAAAAGGTATTACTACATATAATAAAAAGGTATTACTACATATAATAAAAAGGTATTACTACATATAATAAAAAAGTATTACTACATATAATAAAAAGGTATTACTACATATAATAAAAAGGTATTACTACATATAATAAAAAAGTATTACTACATATAATAAAAAGGTATTACTACATATAATAAAAAGTATTACTACATATAATAAAAAGGTATTACTACATATAATAAAAAGGTATTACTACATATAATAAAAAAGGTATTCCTACATATAATAAAAAGATATTACTACATATAATAAAAAGGTATTACTACATATAATAAAAAGGTATTACTACATATAATAAAAAGGTATTACTACATATAATAAAAAAGTATTAATACATATAATAAAAAGGTATTACTACATATAATAAAAAGGTATTACTACATATAATAAAAAGGTATTACTACATATAATAAAAAGGTATTACTACATATAATAAAAAAGTATTACTACATATAATAAAAAGGTATTACTACATATAATTAAAAGGTATTACTACATATAATAAAAAAGGTATTCCTACATATAATAAAAAGGTATTACTACATATAATAAAAAGGTATTGCTACATATAATAAAAATGTATTCCTACATATAATAAAAAGGTATTACTACATATAATAAAAAGGTATTACTACATATAATAAAAAGGTATTACTACATATAATAAAAAAGTATTATTACATATAATAAAAAGGTATTACTACATATAATAAAAAGGTATTACTACATATAATAAAAAGGTATTACTACATATAATAAAAAGGTATTCCTACATATAATAAAAAGGTATTCCTACATATAATAAAAAGGTATTCCTACATATAATAAAAAGGTATTACTACATATAAGAAGAAAAAAATGCAAACCTTGCATCCACTTTCATATCAACTTGACATTAATACACCCAACCAATTCAACAATCAATTTACTCCCACACTCGCACTGCAGAGATCTCGAGACATCAGAAGTCTTTGTATTCTAATAGATTCTTTCGTTAAACCCTTTGTAATTCTCTTTATATCCCCTGTATGTCACCGTGCAAAAATATAAATATATTGTAAGAGGCATAGCGCTACGCAGTTCCTCACTTTTAAAAAAAATTTTTTTATTACATTTTCACCCCAAACAAGGCACATTGCCACTTTTATGTAGGGGGCTACTATCAGGGTAAACATCTACTGGGGTACTATGTAGGGATTAGGGCAGCGAGATGTTGGTTCACGTTGAACTTATGCATGTCAGTACAGTTGGGGAAGCAGTGACCTGGAATGGAATTCCAAAGTCTAGCAGTTCTGGGGAAGAAACTACTGGAGTAGAAAGATCTTATACATTTAGGGATCTCTACAGTGTGGGGGTGGGATTTTGCAGCTTGTCGGGTCTGTCGAGGGTGTTCACGTCGTGGGGGCACAAGTGCTTGCAGTTCTTCAGAGCACTCACCATTATAATACTTGTAGAACAGGCAGAGGGATGCAACGTTTCGACGATGGGACAGAGGCTGAAGCTTTGATGCCAGTTTAGGGCCTATCAGGTTTGCGACTCTCTTTTGAACCCTGTCAAGGAGCGAGAGACTAGTAGCCGATACACCGGCCCAAATATGACAGCAATACTCCATACATGGGCGAATAGTGGCCTTATAGAGGTACAGGATACTTTCGAGTGTTAGAAGTTTTCTAGCACGGTAGAGAGAGCTCACCTTCCTCGCAGCGGCCCTGGCAATGCCCTCGATGTAATTGTTCCAACTCATGTTTCCTGTGAACGTTAGGCCAAAGAGCTTGAAAGACGTACTCTCAGCTAAAGAGTTGTTGGCCATTGCTATAGGTGGTAGAGAAGGTTTCTTGTAATTATTGAATGAAACCAGTTTTGTCTTGGTGGCATTGAACGTTACCATCTATTTTTGTCCCCATTCCACTACTGATTGGAGGTCATCCTCTAGTGTTTCTGCCATTACTTTAGATATATGTTCATTTGTTTTCCTGTCGTGCCTGCTATAGAGTGTGGTGTCATCAGCATATATACTCATCTCAGAGGCAATTTTGTCGGGGAGGTCATTTATGAATATCAGGAACAGCAGAGGACCAAGGATAGATCCCTGGGGCACTCCCGCATTTATATTATATTGTTTAGACGTACGACCGTCGAGGACAACCTGGATTTTTCTCTTATCTAAGAAGGATTTAATTATGTAAGGTATTCTACCAGTGATACCGTAAGATCTAATCTTCCTGAGGAGACCCTCATGCCATACCCTGTCAAAAGCCTTAGATATATCTAGAGCTACCGCTCTGCCCTCTCCCGCTTTGTCCAGTGAATGGTATATGCGTTCAGAGATTACAGTGAGGATGTCTGCCGTGGAACGGGCTTGTCTAAATCCATATTGATGGCCGGTCAGAAGTTTAGCATCTGTAAGGTGCTGGACTAGAGCATGGTTAATTAAGGTCTCAAATATTTTGGCAAAAAGTGGGAGGAGGCTAATAGGGCGATAATTTAATGGGTCAGTTCTTTTGCCAGAATTCTTGAATACTGGTACCACAGAAGCAGTTTTCCAACAGCTCGGAAAGCAAGATCCATTAAGGCATTTGTTGTAGAGTTTGGAGAGAACTGGAGCTACTTCGGCTGAGCACTTTTTTAATAGCACAGCTGGGATGAGGTCGGGTCTACATGCTTTGGAAGTGTCAAGGTTTTTTATGATAGCATGCACCTGAGCAGGGGTGATTTCCAGATCGTCTAGCGTGGCGTCTGTCCGCATAGGAAATTGAGGTAGGGGGGGGTTTAGAGGGTCCAGTGTAGAGTTGGAGGCAAATCGACTGGCAAGCATGTTAGCCTTCTCGGTTGCTGAGCAAAGAACCTCGTGATTGTTGGTTAGTGGGGGAATTGTTGATTGCCCATTATTTACTACACTGTTGTAGATTTTCCAGAAGTCACGAGTTCCTAGTTTTTGTGCTTCGATGCTTTTTTTAGTGGTTTCAGTAAATTCCCTCTTAGCTGTCGCTATTTCTTTCTTAACCTTACTTCTAGCTTCTATGTACTTCTGTCTGTTTGAACTGGACTTATGTCGGTTAAACCTGCGGAATGCATGCTGCCTTTGAGCAATGGCAGTTGCGCAAGTCGAAGTAAACCATTGGGGAGAGTGGGGCTTGCTATAGAATTTCCGCATGGGAACATGCGCTTCGATTGCAGTTTTGAACCATTCAGTGGTCTCAGTTGCACACTGTTCAGCAGGAAGAGAAAAAATATTTCCCCATGGGGCGTCTCTGATAAGATCTCTGATAGCTTCCCAGTCAGCCTTTTTATAATATCTCATTGTTTAGAGCACTGGCTCTTCAGTTTTGGGTCTAGAGTTTAGGGCGATTTCAACCATTATTACCGCATGATCAGCGTTCCCAAGTGGGCTGTCGGCTTTCGTTACACAATCATCAGGAACTGTGGTCAAAAACAGATCTAATAGTGATGCGTGTTGATCTTACTGACGTTCTGATCTTACTGACGGCTACTTCGCCCTAGCCTTTATGTCTCAGTGGCAATACGCCTTGTCTGGGGCCTATCAAAGTAAAATAAATGAAAACAAACAAGTTATCAATTTTGTAAAGTCAGATTTGTTCATCGGGAAGATATCGCTTAAATATGTGAATTTAAAAGTAATTACGTCTAAACTTTGAGCACGTTAAACACAGCAAATGTTACAGTATGACGTTTCTTCCTGTCCGATCGGCTGCACGTTGTCTTCGATCCCAGTCCACACGCGCTGAAAAAGAAGTCGGGTATTCTCCAGCAAGTCATTCCAATCAGACTGATGACGTCATAAGAAGAAAAATAAAAGACAGATGTCTCGTTATAAATAAAAAGTCTAAGTATATTATAAAAACAAAATAAAACACTAATTACTTGTTACCTAAATGTATACCAGTTGAGTGCTGGAACATTACGAACGTCTGATTTTCTAAGTACATTATCGTGGTCGTAGTAGGAGTTCGACGCGGCTCCCTTCTTCTGCCGATACGAGATTCGACACGCTAGGCCTCTCGTCGAGAAACTTCCCTACTCCTTTAGGTGACGTCAGTCATCTTGTGACCGGAGGTGTGTCAGCTCAACGTTTCGACCTCAGCAACGGAAGAGGCAAGATTCCTACGACTTCGCAACTTGCCGTGTTTATATACCTATTTGCCAGAACCGGATAGAAATTGATCTTCCATTCATACGTATCAAGTGTTTGAACCGGTCAATTATCGGTGTCTCCCGAGATTCGATATCATATTCCTACATATCAAATCTTTACGCGTTCAAATTCCCTTCATTGTTTTTCTCCATCCTATTTTTAGCGATGAGTTTCTGTTTAAAACTTTGTCCTTTTTTTTCTGTTTATCCCTTACTTAAAAATGTAATTTAAAGCTTCTTTATTTATTTTATGAATTAAGTATCAGTAATTCTAAAACCCACTAGCTAAATTCGATTTCTTGTGCCGCATTTCCCTAATATTCAACACCAGACGCTTCACAATGTTACACAGCACTTTGACTTGGAGTGAGTGCTTTATGACAAATTGATAGTTGAATATGGCACAATTTGAGTTCATTTTTATGAAATATAAATCCATATTAATCTTGCATCGTGAATTCAAATATAGAACTTATTTTGCTGCATCTTATAATAGCAAAGGTCAAAAAATATCTAAGCCCAGTCGGACTAGTAGTTTCCGATAAAAAATGGAACAGATAAACAGACTAGGAAAAATATAAAATATATTTCTATCAAATTACACATGTCTATGTTTTGAACATAGTACGAGAGTCGTACTAAAAATAATGCATCCTATATTTAACTTATAAACTAAAATGTTGAAGAGCTACAGAGGCGTGAGTAGTATAATCAAAACGGGCGATCTTTTTTCCTTCATATTCTTTTTTTTTTACATATTAACCATTATGATTGATAAATGATGACTCAGTTATAAAAGTTCTGAGCATGCGTTAACTATCACATCTTTGTCGCCATTCTGAAATCGATAAATCTATCTTTTAACTGTGCTGACACCAACTGCATCGGCTTCGTAGAAATTGAACATGCGCAGGTTAATGTTGATCGGCTCAATTTTTTTCCGCGTGGGAAATTCAATAATGCCTCTTTGCTTCTAACGCACAATTTTACTATAATATACTTATGTTCTTCACACATTCAAATGTTAAAATATTGTAATAGTAGCTTAAACAATTGTAGTTGTCAATTTAATGTTTGTGCTTAAATTTAAACATTTGAAAATTAGTAACTTCAGAAAACCACGTGGATTTTATATTAGCAACATCGTGAGGTTCTTATTTTTAAAGCAATTTGTTATATATTTGTAGAGTTGAATGTAATAATCAGAGAGAAAAGCGTGTGTGTGTGTGTGTGTGTCATGCGGTCATACAACTTACCTTCGGATGGGATCTTAGAGAAAGAGATATTAAAGATGGCAGCCATGGATTTATAAAGTGTAGTCTCGTGGAATCTCACGAGATCTCATCTTCCACTGCACATGTATGCAAATGGAAATGGGTCAGTTTTCTGATAAAATGTCTGTTGGCAGAGGCAGTTGGCAGAGACGTGCTGGAAATTGAGAGAGAAAGTTGCCAGTGATGAATTCTAGCTGGACTTTTGCGTATTGTATTTGGTTTATTTTGTTTTGCTGTTTACCAGTCCATTTAACGTCAAGCTATTTCAGCATAATGGGGGACAAATTCGACCTTAAATTAATACCGGAATTCGACGACTCGACCCCGGTACTTGACTTGACCCCGGTACTTGACTTGACTGGGTGTAGAAGGTGGAACTACATTGCCTGTTGTCTAGTGTGAAGAACATTGAACATGTAGTTCCTCTGTCTATCGGGCAGTGCTTTCGCAGTATATCAACCGCTTAGTCCTGAGGAAAAACAGGATTATGAAAGGATCAAGGCGGCATTATACAAGGCGTTCGCTATCCACTACTTGGGAGCAATTTGAGGCAAGAACCTTGCATCCCGATGAAACTGTCGACGTTTATTTGGCCGAGCTGACGAAATTGACGGTGTTGTTTGGTGGACTGCCTGAGCGGGCCTTGGCATGCAAATTTTTGGCAGTGCTCCCAACCGGAGCAAAGCAAAAGGACCGTGATGAAGAATACTTATGAGATGGGAAAACCGGTAGTCGCTGCTGCCCAGCGCGCATTAAATAAGGATAGACCGTCCCAGGGGCCCGTCCTGCGCGGTGAAGTGATGTGTTATAGGTGCAATGACCAGGGTCACATTGCTAGGAACCGCCGGCGGCAACTGACAGCACTCTTCGATTCAGGATGCTCTCGCATCGTAGTGAATGCGGGCCTCTACCGCACTTGGAAGAAGGCTACTAGATTAAGCATCCTCAGTGGAGCGACGCTGACATGTTTCGGGGTGGGCACTGAGCATTCGCACTAAAATTGGAAATTCGGCTAACTTCGAAGCGCTGGTAGTACTCGAGAAACCGCTCAGATTTAACCTGCTCGTAGGTTATGATGCCATCAGAGCACTAGGTGGTGCTCACATAACGCAGACGAGGGGCGATACAGTTTCAGGAGAAGGTTCTTTGAAGATTGATCAGCCAGACTTTATTGTCGAGTTTGACCAGCAGCAGAAGGCATGGACAGCCGTGGGGAAGTGGTCGGAAAACCAGGAACCAGCCAAACTGCGAAATGCGATAACAGAGTACCATGTGCCCGACCAAATGAGGCCTGCATATGAAGAGGAACTTCGTGATTGGATCAAGTATGACTGGTTGATTCCCTACCCCTATGAGAAACTTGGACCTCCCAAAGGCCTGATTCCGCTGATGGCGGTCGCTCAGCACAGCAAAGCAAAGGTGAGGCCAGTGACGGACTATCGCGAACTGAACGCGCATGTTGATGCGTTCACGGCAGATGCTGAAATTTGTGCCAGCAAGGTACGAGATTGGCGCCAGCAGGGTTCCAATGTATCCCTGCTGGATCTAAGAAAAGCATACCTGCAGGTCCGAATCAGTGAAACAATGTGGCCATTTCAGACGGCAGTATTTGCTGGCAGGGGGTACTGCCTTACCAGACTAGACTTTGGACTGAACGTGGCACCCCAAATAATGAAGACCATTATTGACACTGGAAGAGACAATAAAAGATGGGACATCCGCGTACCTTGATGACATATATGTGAACGAAGACATTGTGTCATCGTCACGTGTGAGGGCAAAACTGGCTGATTGTGGTTTGACGTGCAAGGATCCAGAACGTTTGGTGAATGGCGTTCGTGTCTTGGGCCTGAGCCTTCGACAGGAGCGAGGAACTTTGAAATGGAGGCACGGAACTGCAGTTCCTGAAGTGCCCGATGTCTTAACGGGGCGAGCAGTATTCTCCCTGTGTGGAAAACTTGTGGGGCACCTATCAGTGTGTGGATGGACTCGTGTGGCAACAGGCATCATAAAAAGGAGAGCAAGCGCAGTCATCAAAGGCTGGAATGAGGAAACAGCCGACGATCTGTTTGTTTGCATGATGAAGAAGACCATCGCAAGGTAAAGGAGACTGGTGCGTGCAGGGAGACAAACTGAATGCGTGGGTGGATGTGAGCTCTCTGGCAATTGGTGTGCTGATGGATGAGACTGGTGCTGCGAATGAGGACATTTGCTGGTTGCGACCGGCGAGTGACGCTACTCATATCAACCTGGCAGAGCTCGATGCGATGATAAAAGGTATCAACCTGGTACTCCAGTGGAAAGTCAGGAAATTACGCATACACACAGATTCACTATGCGTGTACCACTGGATATCAGACACACTGACAGGCAAGACTAGGGTGCGTACTAAGGCAGCCAGCGAGATGCTGATTATACGGAGGTTGGAGACCGTAAAAAAGTTGGTAACAGAGTACAACGTGTTTGTGGATGCGGTACTGGTCACTTCAAATTGCAACCAACCTTGCTGGTAGACTCACTCAGGTGCCACAGAAATGTTATGACACCATGAAGAAGAAAGCCAAGCCAGTACCATTATGTGCTGCCTCTATTGAGGTGGCGGATGAAATCAGGAAGATACACCATCTCAGTGGACACCCCGGAGTGAGACGGACATGTTATTTTGGTCAGTTATCCAATCCGTCGGTGTCTAAAAGTGCAGTGAAAGCGGTAGTCAGCGAATGTCAATCGACTCCGCCCCGGCCAGATGGCGGAAAGGTCAGCTGGGAGTAAGCGCGACTTGGACCCGACTGGGTATTGATATAACCCACTACGGCAGCCAGCACTTCCTCACCCTGATCGATTGTGGACCGACAATGTTTGCAATCTGGAGCCCGTTAATAAGATTAGATTCCTCCAGTGTAATCTGCGAATTGGAGTCCATATTTATGAAAGGGGGCCGCCTGAAGAGATCCTCACAGACAATGACACGGCCTTCTGCAGTGGGGAGTTCAGACGTTTCATAGATGAGTGGAGGATCCAGCTCAGACACAGGTGTGCATATGTACCAAGTGGCAACGGCATAGCAGTGCGGTGCCATCGAAGCGTGAAGAGGATCGCAGCAAGAAAACAATGCACGATCCCAGAGGTGGTCTATAGATATAATGCAACTCCAAAGGATGGCATGACTGCTGCAATCGCACCCACCAATGCGATCCATTGCTATCGAATTCGCATCAAGGACATTGACACCCGTCTGCTTGATCGGCAGGAAACCCGAACGCCGTATGAGTTAGGGGGCATTGTTTGGGTGAAGCCTCCCAATAATCGATGCACCAGCAGCTTTCAAAGGGGGCGAATCATTGGTATCATCAGTGAGCAAGCCGTGCTAGTCAATGGTACTCCACGCCATGTGAAGGATATTCGGCCTGTCCTGAATACGAACCAGTTGGCGAGTAGCAGTGATGGTGAATCGTCTAACGATAACCTGTGGATCCGTCCTATTCCCCGCGATGGTACAACTGTGAACCTCAACGCTGACGCCGATAGTTCCAGCACCCCTTCTGAGAGCTCCGATGAAGATGAAGCAGTCCAGCCTGATGGTATGACTGTACGCCCTAACGCTGATGCTAATGGTTCCGACACATCTTCTGAGAGCTGCAATGAAGATGAAGTAGTCCAGCCAATCTCCCTTCGTAGGAGTGCCCGCAACAAACGACGACGTCCACCATGCCAAATGTGTGGTCTGGAGACCAGGGGGAGTGTAGAGTTGAATGCAATAATAAAAGAGGAAAGTGCTCCCGTGTGTGTGTGTCGTGCGGTCATAGAACTTACCTTCGGATAGGAGCTTAGAGACAGAGAAATTAAAGATGGGGATTTATAAAGTGTAGTCTCGTGGAATCTCACGAGATCTCATCTCCACTGCACATGTATGCAAATGGAATGGGGCCAGTTTTCTGATAAAATGTCTGTTGACAGAGGCAGTAGACATAGACGTGCTGGAAGTTGGGAAAGAAAGTTGTCAGTGACAAATTCTAGCTGGACTTTTGCGTATTGTATTTGGTTTATTTTGTTTTGCTGTTTA
Source organism: Euprymna scolopes (assembly GCF_053919585.1). Classification (NCBI taxonomy): domain Eukaryota; kingdom Metazoa; phylum Mollusca; class Cephalopoda; order Sepiida; family Sepiolidae; genus Euprymna; species Euprymna scolopes. The sequence goes on along the minus strand of NC_136484.1, from coordinate 39,836,644 downwards.
CCAGTCCATTTAACGTCAATATTTTATTTGGTAAACTATGGATCTATTTAATTCTTCAATTATTTGGCGAAACGTATCAAAGTAAAAAGTTCCATTTTTCAGCACATTTTTTTTTATAACGTAGTAGTTTTTGTTTTCGTACACCACTGTACTGAATATATCAACCTATCTGACCTTGAATTTTTATCACGTATTTGAACTAAGCTCTGATATTACACTTCACCTATTCTGTCCTCAGCCAGTGGAAGAGAAATCGGCCTAAGCGACTTCGTGGACGGTTCTGATGTTTTTCGATACAATAACCAAATCGCGAGGCTCGGATTTAGAAAGCAATTAGTTATGTATTCTATTTGGTCAACTATAGATCTATTTAATTCTGCACATCTTCAGATGATATATGATCTGACTAAACACCATTACATATCCAGATATCACATGACGACCGTTATCTTTTAGATGACATAAGCATCAATTATTGATAACACTTATTTCTTATCACATGACAAACTTAACTAATCTATATATTCTGCATTACAGAAGTGAACGACATCCAGTTGAAATATTTATTAACGCAATATAAGTAACATTTACTATTTGTTTACTATATCAATCATAAACTGCAAAAATGTATTACTCTAATGTAATAGAAAACGTAGACTCATTGACAAACATCTATAAGAAATTGACAAATAGACATAAATACGTCTTGTAGCTATTATCATATCAAAGTTTCTTTCCCCAAAGGCTTTATCCTATAATAGCACGGATACCCGACGTTGCCCGCAATTGAATGAGGATAAACAGATGTTCCATCCTTCCATAGATTTATTTTCATTGAAATCAGTGAAAACGTTGTTGATTTTATATGCCTGGCCTTTCTGCTTGTGCGGTGATAATGGCTTGAATTTATGATTAAAATGAAAAAGTCAAGTATTGTTGTGAATTTATGATTGAAACAGAAACATTCGTTTCGAACGCGTCCCTGTCATATCAAACGACCCACTGTTGGCTTTTATGCTCAGCCTTTCGGTTAGTGTGCTAAAAAAATGATCAACTACACGTGTGCTGTTAGGATGTACAAGGTGTTAACTTTAGTAAAAATCGCCTCATCCTTCTTTAATCGGATTTTTGCTTTTTGATTATCGATACTAATCGAATACATTCCGATGCTCCTATCTGAGAACACTGGCAGATACATAAAATATATTTGTGTGAAATTTCCTAAAAGTCGGACCAGTATTTCAGAGTTCACAGATAACGAAATAACACACATACAAAGACAAAGTACCTTTTATATAGTAAATATGCTAATCAAATCGAATCCATGCGATACTTTAGTTCCAGGAATGAGACATGTTTTTTTTTTTAAATGTGTTAACTACTTTGCTAAACATTATTTTCAATTATTTGGATTATTTGGACAACAACGTTTCAGTTGATGACACCTACAAAATTGCCGAACTCAGGATACAACACAGAATTTTGAAAGGAAACCATTTTTTTCACACAGTGATCACCACTTATCAAGGCCCGGAAGCTACTCAGGGATAAGGATTATTGCAAGTACATTACGTTAGTGTTGAGATTTGATGAAGTGTTTACTTAAGGGGGCGGTTCATTAGGAATTTATTAACGTTGGACTTGAAGACATTCAAGTTGTAGTAAGGTGGGAAGCAGGCAGCCGGAACAGAATTCCACAGGCGTGCAGTTCTAAGTAAGAAGCTTTGTTCATGGAATCCACGTTTTGATGTAGGCACAGATAAAGAGTGTGGGAAAATTTTTCACAGTGGATTCAGCTAGACGGGTGTTTTTTTGTGAAAGATTGGCGAGGTGGGACCAGAGATTGGAGTTCAGTTTGAATAGTTTCGTAAGTATGGGGGCAAGCATTATTTAACCGATTTGCTTTCGTCCCGTCGGAAAAAGATTAAGCAATTTGTAAGTGTATATTTAATATTGGGAAACTTGAACCTTAAACATCCAGAAGACGCTCACTTAGAATTAATTATCAATTCTTATCACAAAACATAATCATAACAAGCAGGACCTGTGTAAATTCCACAGCGACATCTTTCATATGTAATATATTGTTGCTGCGGACGTTCAACGTAAATTCAGACCCCGCTATATTATTGTAGTCCTTTTATTAAAACTGTTAAAAAGTAATTATGCAAGTAATCTGGTTAATATAGTATCAGAATATAGCTGGTTATTACGGTTTATCACCAATATTCTTATAGGAGTCTGTGACATATTTCCATTGTATGGATGCCCAGCCCAAACGGAAACCCCGCGATATCACTATACCATCTTGGGACAGAATAGATACTACACCTGGATACAAGCCAGGAGACCAAGAAGGCATATTTTAGTTTCACGTACGGCCCAAACGCGACATCAGTTTTTTTTTGTTACATTGCGTCTTTGATGATCAGAAGAGTCTATTTATTAAAAAGTGGGGGAGAAAGTGATAACATACTACGAACAATAAATTAGCGTGTCTATATACTAATTTAATGTAGGTAGCATGTTATCACCTTCGATTCTTGTAGGATCGCCCAATCGAATAATTTAAAATCTAGAAACCATAACACATGTACGTACGTTAAATGTACTACAGTATTAATATAGCAACTAGCGGAACCTGTGGAAATTTCACAGCGGACTCTTTCATATGTAATATATTGATGCTGTTTTTTTTTTTTTTTTTTTTTTTTTGACAAATAGACATAAATAGGTCTTGTAGCTATTATCATATCAAAGTTTCTTTCCCCAAAGGCTTTATCCTATAATAGCACGGATACCCGACGTTGCCCGCAATTGAATGAGGATAAACAGATGTTCCATCCTTCCATAGATTTATTTTCATTGAAATCAGTGAAAACGTTGTTGATTTTATATGCCTGGCCTTTCTGCTTGTGCGGTGATAATGGCTTGAATTTATGATTAAAATGAAAAAGTCAACTATTGTTGTGAAATTATGATTGAAACAGAAACATTTTTTTTTCTGTGAATATTAAGCGTAAATGGAAACGCTATAATATTATTGTAGCTTCTTTGTTAAAACTTCAAAATGATTTATCTAGGCTAGCAGTGTAGCCCAGCGTAGGCCGGTCGTAAATACGTTTAAATATGATATTTTAATTCTTGCAGATTTCGTATATATTATAGAGTTAATGTTCTATCGATTATTATATATTATAAAGTTGAGATTTCAAGAATAAAAAAAAATTATATTACTTGGGTGCATCGGCTCGAATCGAAACCGAAACCAAACATTGTGAAAAAAAAATGTATATGTATATATAACTTGAGTTCCTTCAGCTATAATCGAAACTGAAACCAAAACTTATAAAGAACTTTTGGTAAAATTATTTATGCAAAAAATAGATTACTTCAGTGCCATCAGCTATAATTGTAACCGAAATCAAAACTTATGAAGAATTCTTGATAAAATTATTTATTACAAGAAATGGAAGTACATAAAAATTAAACAACACTTACTCGGGTATAAGTGCGACACAAAACATAAATAACACACTCGCTATTCTATTAATATATAGATAATTTATAATTAACGAAAACACTCAACTATCTCCCGGCTATCTGTGTATTGCCCCCAAACTACCGTATTCGATGCGTATTTAACCGCTCTCTAATATTTTTTAATGTCTATCTGAGCATTTAAGAAATACTGAATTTTCTTAGCTTTACTATTTTATTAGCATAGACTCTGCACGTATTAAATTTATAAATAATTAATCTCTTCAGTTCTAAATTATCCATGAGTATAATATAGAAAGACAGTATAGAACAACACTATTGAAGACACTATAGAAATTTGATATGAAAACAAAGAAACTTATTTTTAGTTATGACAGTAGAATATCTCAGATTATTGCTTTTAATGATATAAAAGCAGAATAAACAATTCTAGAGGTTGTGACCTAAGAGATGTCGGGTACGTCTAGTATTTGTGCATGTTTATTGGAAAGTATAATAGTATGTGTCGCTCTGTCATAAATACAGTCAGATTTAAACTTTATTCTAAAAATAGTTTTACCAATTTACATCAAGTCAAGCGTGCTATAAGCAGCGGAAATGTGTCAGGAATATGACCTGGTAAGCATATGTCCGGAACGTAGATTTCAAAGTAAAATACTAAAAGCTCCTCAGCGTGAATGGCATCTCAAAAGTAAAATGCTAAAATAGTGAGAAAATGAGCGAATATACGTAAGAAGAATAATCAAATATTTTCACGTCACCGGATTGACAACGGGATGCCGGATGTTCACAAGTAAATCACTGATCTGAGGCGGAAGCTTCCTTTATTTTGTGGGGGATTCTGGATCAGACATGTCAAAGCTAGAGCCTGAAAGCACGCGCGAGAAAGAATAAAAGAGAGAACAAAAGGATGTAAAAAAGGGAAGAGAGAAAGAATGAGAAAGAGAGATAGATAGATAGATAGAAAGAGAGAGAGAGAGAGAGAGAGAGAGAGGGAGATGAAAGGAACAAGAGGTGTCACTGAAAAAACATAAACGAAAATATAGTGTTTGTTAATGGAAACAATGTGTCAGCAATATTGGAATAACACTGGAATTTTTTTTTACTTGGATACTTTTCGCCAGTAACACCGTACTCAATGCAGATACTACTTTTTATTGTCACAAAGGAGTCACCTCTTCTTTGTAAAAAAATAATTTCTGCATTGAGTACGGTGTTACTGTCGTAAAGTATCTAAGTAAAAAAGTTATAGTTTTCAGCACATATATATCACGTAGTAGTTTCTTTCGTACAATACCCAAGTGAATGTATCAACCTATCTGCCATTGAATTTTCATCACGTATTTGAGCAAAGAATCGAGTGTAGTATCGTTTCTGATACCACTCTTCGCCTTTTCTGTCCTCAGCCAGTGGAAGAAAAATCCTTCTAGATTGAGACCACTTTTTTACTTTTTTTCCTATTCAGAGTACCTCATTTTGGGAATCAGGATTTTCCCCACATTTAAAACTAACCTTGTGTCAAACTCTGCCCTCGTGGGGAAGCAAGTAAATAGGAACAATGTATTCTTTGTAAAAACGTATCTATCACTTAATCGTGTGGTAAATCTTCTTAAAGACCTCTCGGTACTGATCTGTATTGCTCAATGATCTTGCTCTTTTTATTGCTAAAACGCCTTCTGTCGACTTACCTTTAATGTGTTAGTTATGGATGACAAAGCACGTTAGTTCTACTTGCTCGATACGTATGAATACCATAGCTCTAGCATGTATTAATTTGTTTGCGTGTAAAATTCCGAAATAATTCTCTCTTAAATCAAGGTTTTACACGTAAAAATGCGTTGTTTTGTGACGTTGGTAAATCCAGTATCTGGCTATGATGTAAACCACAATCACAGATAATTTGCTGGTTGTTTCTCTTACACATAATACTTAGTTTGCTGGATACAAATAGGTCGGATTGGTTGAAAATCATAAATAGCTGCGTACGGAGTTTGTTCCGATCAATCTAGATAGAATCAAAATATAGATTGGCATTTCTTTGTAATCTGCTTTCTAATTAATTGTCGAGTAGCGGAATTGGTGAAAGAAGGAATTAAATCACTTATTAATATCCGAAGTGGGTCTTGTATCCTATCTATTTTTAGAAGTGAGTCACCATTTATTAAGGCTTGAAGGCCATTCAGCGATAAGGGTTAATGGATGTAAGAAGGTAATCAGAACAATGGCGATATAATTGAAAGTTCTAGAAGTTGGGTAACATTTGATTATTTAAGGGGACGGTTAAGCAAGAACTGGTTTACATTGGATTTGAATACAACCATGGTGTAGTCAGAGTGAAATTAGGCCTGCGATAGAGAGTTATACAGGCAGGCAGTTCTTGTAAAGACACTTTTTTTTAACATGGTATTAAGATTTAGGCTAAGACGAAGACTGAGGAAAATTGTTGACAGCGGTTGTATTAATGCGAGTTTGTTATTAATGTTTTGTAAGAGACAGAAGCTCAGCCGAGTAGTTGCGAACAAATAACGATGGGATTGTGATATACTAGCAACGTGTTTTCTGCGAGAGTTTTGTAAGAGATTGAAGCTCAGCCGAGGACATGCTATGAAAAAACGATGGGATTGAGATATACTAGCAACGGGTTTTCTGTGAGAGTTTTGTAAGAGATTGAAGCTCAGCCGAGTACTTGCCATGAAAAATGATAGGATTGAGATATATAAGCAACGTGCTTTCTGTGAGAGTTTTGTAAGTGATTGAAGCACAGCCGAGTACTTGCCATGAAAAACGATGGGATTGAGATATGCTAGCAACGTGTTTTCTGTGCGAGTTTTGTAAGGGATTGTAGCTCAGCCGAGTACTTGCCATGAAAAACGATAGGATTGAGATATACAAGCAACGTGTTTTCTGTGAGAGTTTTGTAGAGATTGAAGCTCAGTCGAGTACTTGCCATGAAAAAGCGATAGGATTCAAGTATACTAGCAACGTGTTTTCTGTGAGAGTTTTTTAAGAGATTGAAGTTCAGCCGAGTACTTGCCATGAAAAACGACGGGATTTAGATAAACTAGCAACGTATTTTCTGTGAGAGTTTTGTAAAAGATTGAAGCTCAGCCGAGTACTTGCCATGAACAACGAGAGGATTGAGATATACTAGTAACGTATTTTCTGTGAGAGTTTTGTAAGAGATTGAAGCTCAGTCGAGTACTTGCCATAAAAACGACTGGATTAAGATATACTAGTAATGAGTTTTCTGTGAGAGTTTTGTAAGAGATTGAAGCTCAGCTGAGTACTTGCCATGAAAAACGATAGGATTGAGATATATAAGCAACGTGTTTTCTCTGAGAGTTTTGTAAGAGATCGAAATTCAGCCGAGTACTTGCCATAAAAAACGATGGGATTTAGATATACTAGTAACGTGTTTTCTGTGAGAGTTTTGTAATAGATTGAAGCTCAGCCGAGTACTTGTCATTAAACAACGATGGGATTGAGATGTACTAGCAACGTATTTTCTGTGAGAGTTTTGTAATAGATTGAAACTCAGCCGTGTACTTGCCATAAAAAAAACCATGGGATTGAAATATACTACCGACATGTTTTCTGTGAGAGTTTTGTAAGAGATTGAAGCTCAGCCGAGAACTTGCCATGAAAATACGATGGGATTGAGATATACTAGCAACGTGTTTTCTGTGAGAGATTTGTAAGAGATTGAAGCTTAGCCGAGTACTTGCCATAAAAAAACATGGGATTGAAATATACTACCAATATGTTTTCTGTGAGAGTTTTGTAAGAGATAGAAGCTCAGCCGAGAATTTGCCATGAAAAAACGATGGGATTGAGATATACTAGCAACGTGTTTTCTGTGAGAGATTTGTAAGAGAGTTAAGCTCAGCCGAGTACTTGCCATGAAAAAACGATGGGATTGAAATATACTAGCAACGAGATTTCTGTGAGAGTGTTGTAAGAGATTGAAGCTCAGCCGAGTATTTGCCATCAAAAAACGATAGGATTGAGATATACTATCAACGCGTGTTCTGTGAGAGCTTTGTAAGTGATTGAAACTCAGCCGAGTATGTGCTATGAAAAAACGATGGCATTGAGTTATACTAGCAACGTGTGTTGTATGAGAGTTTTGTAAGAGATTGAAGCTCAGCCGAGTACTTGCCATGAAAAAACGATAGGATTGAGATACACTAGCATCGTGTTTTCTGTGAGAGATTTTTAAGAGAGTTAAGCTCAGCCGAGTATTTTCCATAAAAAACGATTGGATTGAGATATACTAGCAACGTGTTTTCTGTGATAGTTTTGTAAGAGATTGAAGCTCAGTGAAGTACTTGCCATAAAACCCGATGGGATTGAGATATACTAGCAACGTGTTTTCTCTGAGAGATTTGTAAGAGATTGAAGCTCAGCCGAGTACTTGCCATGAAAAAACGACGGGATTTAGATATACTAGCAACATGTTTTCTGTGAGAGTTTTGTAAGAGATTGAAGCTCAGCTGAGTACTTGCCATGAAAAAGCGATAGGATTGTGATATACTAGCAACGTGTTTTCTGTGAGGGTTTTGTAAGAGATTGGAGATCAGACGCGTACTTGCCATGAAAAAACGATGGGATTGAGATATACTAGCAACGTGTTTTCTGTGAGAAAAAGTTGTTAGAAAGCGAAAAGGAGTTCTTGAACTCAAACCAAGAGGGGAACAAGTATTCTTAGCATCTCCCTCATAGACATTGTAGCAAACCCTTATTTGGGGTTTATTTGCTTCTTATACAGGTATTAGATAATGTCTGGGTTGATATCTTTTTCAGAGGTAGAAGTATGAAACCATTTTTCTACCGCTCTTTTCAACAGTCTTCCATTTCAAGTCAGGAATGAAGGTCAGTCCCAGATTGCATCTCCGAAATGAGGGCTATTCATTTCGATTGGTGCTAAGTGGTGATCGGAGAGTTTCCGGTGAAAAAATAGAAGGGTAAGAGAGATTAATTTATCTTCCAGCTACGAGGTAGGAATCAATATGGCTAGCGGGTTGCACGTAGATCTATATAAAATCCAATAGAATTTTACTGATGAATATAATACATTCATCAGCTTGTCTGCTTTACTCCGTTGCAATTCTTAGTAAATTATTTAATAAATAATAGCTATTACAAACATCTTCGCCTTCACCTTCACCTATCAACCAGTCCTCTCCATCCTTCCATCTAATCCGCACGTTTTACTGCCTCGCTCAGCTTCAATCCTGTCCATTCTGTGAATTTGTCTTTCCATCTCTTTTTCTTCCTCTGTTTCTCCCTCCTCTGTCTGTTCCCTGGAGCACTGTCTCTCCTCTTGTTACATGCGCGAACCATTTTAGTTTGCGCCACTTGCTTGTAGTGATAGTAAGGGGGCTCTGGATAAAGGTAGTATCTTTGTTGCTTGGCAGCCGCTTCTACCTAGTTAGGAGAACGGCCATCACTGGTTCTCATCCAACTCCTGAATCTCTCACCTGTTGACGCCAAGCGTCACACCCTTGTTAACTGCTTCAGTTGGCGGGTTAAACCAGGTGAGAGAGTGGGTTTGACACTGCGCCACTGGGAGAAGGATTTCCTAGAAGCAGATTACCGACTAGGGCGGAAGGGGTTCAGAAGAGCTTCAACGTTGTGGGAAGTCGCACCTGGTGAAGCCTGGAAAGTGATAAGCTCCGCTAGGCGTCATTGCCTATGATTTGCTACATGATTACAAACAATGAATTGTAAAAAATCATTCTACGTACGTTTCCATCTCTCCCACACATGCTGCATGTTTAATCATAACTGAAAAATGCGGATTCGCAGATTCCCCAAAAGTATTAGTATGTCAGTGACACCATTACCCACGAAACAATTTAAATTCGGCATAATTGATTTCATAGATTGCGAGACTGCCTATTAAGACAACGCCCCTACCGTTTTATTGTTTTACACCTATTTCTATGGAAAACTCTATGAATAATCATGGGCATCGAGAATGGCAGATATATTCTTCCGGATCACTTGTTAAACACAGTTTTCCAGTTGACGTAACGTCATTTTTCTTCACGCATCAAAATTCTATAGACATTGTCCAACATCCACATCGATAAATTCTAGCCCTAAAGACTGAATGAAAAAATTAAAATGCAAACATAATACTGTTACAGATAACGCCAGTGTTATTACGGCTCTGTAAGCTGATTAGGTTTGCACTGTGTCCAATTCAAATGCTGACAAAAACGATATAATCGATTAAAAAAAATCACGAATTCTTAGACACATGCATCAATTTGAACAAAACATTCTTTGGAGGAAAACACTCCTTTGAAAATGATTATGACGTATTCATATTAAAGTTCTGATTGTTTTTAGATGACGGCTGATTTTTTATATTACTTGTATTGAACGAACTATTGTTCTCATCTTGAGTGTTATTTGTGCAACGTTTCGGTTGGTTTGGCCTTCGATCGTCCTCAAGCACGCCGGTTATTGCTTGGAAAAGAAAAGGGCAATGTTATTGGGTCCGTAGATACATTTGTATTCTTTAAGTTAGTCTGCATTTTATAGTTATGCTTTCGTATTTGTGAAAAAATTGGTTGACAAAGGAGAGGCAACACTTATGAAGATCGCCAGAGGACTATCTCCCTTCTATCACCGAAATTTTAAGGGTGTACAATCTTTGTATTTCTGCAATTAGAAGATAGCAAATGCTACTAATTTCTAAGCCTAGTCTGCTTAGTATTTTTTCTCTTTATTAGCATATGTGATGCCTCTTTCGTCGACCATTTTTTTTCACAAGTACGAAACAATAACTATAAAATACAAAATACTCAAAAGAAAACGAAAATGTCTGCAGAGCCAGTAACTTTTCTCTTTTCCAAACTAAAACCAATATGCATGGGGACAGTCGCAGGCTAATTCGACCGAAATGTAAAAATAACACTCAAGATGGGAACAATAGTCCGATCAATACAGTAATAATTATCCTTATATCTCTACTATTAAATAAAA